>NC_057711.1:135062893-135169023 GCF_004010195.1 Chiloscyllium plagiosum
TTGCAGAATGTTTCAGAGAACACCTCTGGGACACCCAGACCAACCAACCCAACCACCCTGTAGCCCAACACTTTAACTCCCCCTCCCACTCCACCAAGGACATGCAGGTCCTTGGACTCCTCCATCGCCAGACCATGGCAACACGACGGTTGGAGGAAGAGCGCCTCATCTTCTGCCTGGGAACCCTCCAACCACAAGGGATGAACTCAGATTTCTCCAGTTTCCTCATTTCCCCTCCCCCCCACCTTGTCTCAGTCAAATCCCTCGAACTCAGCACCATCTTCCTAACCTGCAATCATCTTCCTGACCTCTCCGCCCCCACCCCACTCCGGCCTATCACCCTCACCTTGACCTCCCTCCACCTATCGCATTTCCAAAGCCCCTCCCCCAAGTCCCTCCTCCCTACCTTTTATCTTAGAAGTGGTGTATTTCAACTCCCACAGAAATAGAATTGGAAGAATCCATCAATAAATAAATTTTAATTACACTTAAAATTCACACAAGTTTTAAAAAATTTCAAGATAACTGACAGGCACTTCTACATGAAGTTCCAGGTAATCATGCCCAGATGATTCCATGATGGGAAGTCCGGGAGGAAAATGAATGCCTAGTTTGGATTTCCCTTCCTTTTCCTCCTCTTTCTTCCCCATCCTACTCGTAACTCCTCTTCCTCCTCATGTAGCTCCCCCCAACTCTATCCCTGATCCCCAGGCTTGGCTCAGTGCAGCACTTCTTACCTCAGGCCAAATGTAATCCTCTTACCCTGGACCTAACATCACAAATCTAGTGGCAAAGGGTTTCTCTCATATGAATGAATTTGTGCAGCAGACGCCATGATAAATCTCACCCTTGCTCTACCGAGTAATGCTGGGCTCTTTCGGCACAGTATAGGAAACCAAAGTGTTATTTCAACTTAACAGTGATCTGTTTGATCTCATTTCAAGAGGCAAAATAGTTTTAACAGCATGTGTACACTCAGTGAACATGTGCCTGGGTTCTGCACCAGAGTAATCTATCATGTTATTAGCAGATATCTGTTGTCGCCCAGAGGCTGTCGTTTGGCTTTCTGAGATGGCAAACAGACTGCTGCACAATGAAGACGCCCCGGATATTGGCAGATCACTGGGGATTGAGCTCTGTGATTTACTGCCTGTGGTCATAGACCAGCTGGATCTTCTGTGAATTGTTCCAGTACTTGGCGTAATTAAGATGTGACCCTTGCAAAGTGATGTGTGCACAAGGAATGATACCCTGCACCCTGGGGAAGGTGAAACCTTAGCAAAATTACATAGTCACTGCACCAGATGCTCACTGGCAAGAGAGAGTGAAATGTGGTTAGCTCTCATTGCATGGAGAGCTGAAGTAGCCTCTCCTTATACCACAGGGAATGATGGAATTGTGACACTTTGGGCTGAATTTCTACACTGTCAGATTCTATGATTCTACAAAAACCTCTGAGGTTTTGTAAGTATCTCCCCTTCCAACCAAGGTGCACAGAGGTTTGTAGCGAGTGACATTCATAGCCTCTGGCTGTGCAGGCTTTGCCCTGCTCTGAAGCAGGATTTGTGTCTACAGCAGGCTACTCATTTCAGTGCTCCAACCGTTCAGCCTCTGAAAAAAATCACTTTCTTGGCCCTTGTAATGAAACGTAGTGATGAACTGATTGATTGATTCCTGTTTGCTTTTTTTCCTATAAGACATCAACTCTAATTGATGGTTTCAAATTTTAATCCTTGCATGCAGATTATCTTCTGGCATGGGATTATTTTGGTCCAATCCAGAGAAGCTAAATATTGCATTGGAATGGTGATCTTGGAGTGCAGGTTCATAGTTCCTTGAAAGTGAAGTGGCAGGTAGACAGGACAGTGAAGAAGACATTGGGTACACTTGTCTTTATTGGTCAGTGGATTGTGTATAGGAGTTGGGAGGTCATGATAAGGCTGTACAGGACAAATGGTTTGGCCACTTTTGGAGTACTGCGTTCAGTTCTGGTCTTCCTGCTATAGGAAAGGTGTTGTGAAACTTGAAAAGATGCAGAAAAGATTTACAAGGATGTTGCCAGGATTGGAGGGTTTGAATTATAGCAAGAGTCTGAATAAGCTGTCTTCCCTGCAGGCTGAGGGGTGACCTTATAAACGTTTATAAAATCATGAGGGGCATGGATAGGGTGACTAGCCAAAGTCTTTTAAGGGTAGGTGAGTTCAAAACTAGAGGGCATATGTTTAAGATTGAAGGGGAAAGATTTAACAGGGACCTAAGGGACAATGTATTCACACAAAGAGTGATATGTATGTGGAACAGGTTGCCAGAGGAAGTGGTGGAGGCTGGTAGAATTATAACATTTGAAAGGCATCTGGATGGATATATGAATAGGAAGGGTTTCAAGGGATATGGACCAAAGCTGGCAAATGGGACTAGATTAATTTGGGATTTCTGGTCAACAGGGATGAATTGCTGTACAACTCTATAATAAATAGCTGAAAGAGTAGACCACTTTTCTTGATTAGATTCCTTACAGTGTGGAAACAGGCCCTTCGGCCCAACAAGTCCACACCGACCCTCCAAAGAGTAACCCACCCAGACCCATTTCCCTTTGACTGATGCACCTAACACTATGGACAATTTAACGTGGCTAATTCACCTGCCCTGCACATCTTTGGACTGTGGAAGGGAACCGGAGCAGCCGGACGAAACCCACAGGGAGAATGTGCAAACTCCATACAGACAGTCACCCAAGGCTGGCATTGAACCTGGAACCCTGGCAGTGTGAGGCAGCAGTGCTAACCACGAGCCACCATGCTGCCCTTAAATGTATCATAGAATCCTTATAGTGTGGAAACAGGCCATTCAGCCCAACAAGTCCACACCAACCCTAGGAAGAGTAATCCACTCAGACCTATTCCCCTACCCCTCTACATTTACCACTGACTAATGCATCAAACCCACATTTTGCTGATTATTATGGGCACTTTAGTATGGCCAATTCACCTAACCTGCACATGTTTGGACTGTGGGAAGGAAACTCACGCAGACACTGGGAGAATGTGCAGATCCACAAAGTCACCCGAGGCTAGAATCGAACACAGATTCCTGGCACTGTGAGGCAGCAGTGCTAACCACTGAGCCACTGTGCTAGCCCAATTGTAGAATAGAAGTGTCTGGGTGAGGTGTGAATGGTGCATTAGTAATCCTGAATGCAGTGTCAAGACAGTCAGAGACACACATACAGAAAGTGGAGCTTGGATCCTCAATCCTGTCCCACCCATTCCATGAAATTGTGGTGGATCTACCTCATGCATCAGCTCCTCTTTCGTGGTGACTGTTTCTAGCCCTTTACTCCCTGATATTTCAAAACTCAATCAATCTTTAAGTACTTAGTGATCTAGCCTTCACTATCCTCTGGGGTCAAGGACTCCAAACATTCATTTTGCCTGGAGGAGAAGAAATTCCTTTGCATCTCAGTTTGAAACGAACATCCCTTTATTCTGTAACAATATCCCCTGGCCCTTATTCTGTAACAATGTACTCTGGTGCACGACTCCTCTACTAGTGAAAACATCCTCTCAACATCTACCCTGTCAAGCCCCCTCAAGTATTGACTCTCTGTAAGCACTCATTGCCAACTGTTGCGAGTATTTTCAAAATTTACCATTTGTCTGCAAATGCTTGCTCTATGAAGCTTTACTGCAATCCTTGATTGAAAAGGTTGAACTCAGATAGGATATTTGTGGCTTTCCTAGTTCATTGTGAACAATCTGGGAGACTATTCTCTTTTTATTGTGTCTTTTCACTTCACATTTAACTTTGTACATTTGTTCTGTGCTTGTAGCGCTGTGTTTAGTATTCCTTTCTCTTGCCTGAGACTTACTTTGAATTTGTTCTGTTGGCTTTGCATTGTTATCACATATAACCGACTATTTTTGTGATAAAACCAAGAACTGTTGAAGCTGGAAATCTAAATAAAAAGCAGAAATTGCTGGAGAAACTCAGCAGATCTGGCAGCAATCTGTGGAGAGGGAAACAAAGTTAATGTTTCAAACTCAGTGATCCTTCTTCAGAGCAGTTCTGGAAAAGGGTCACAGGACCCAAAACATTAACTCTGCTTTCCTTCCACAGATGCTGCCAGATTTGCTGTGTTCAACCAGCAACTTCTGCTATTTTTTTTTGTTGTGTGAATTTGCTCCTCCTTCTTTGTTCAGCATGAATCTGACACCCAACAGCCATTCAAATTTGAAACAACCTTTACATCGGGCAGTTTAAAGCTGCCAGCTTCCTGCGCAAACTTGGTCAACTTGCTGATTCTCACAGTTTGGAAAAATAAAGCCTAATTTCCTCCTGTTTTATTTACTGTGTGTATTACTGAATTGTCATTCTTGCTTGCTATTACATCTTTTGGCTTTCAAGCTTTGCAATTCTGATTTTGCACTTTTCAAAATGCAGACATTAATGGTGAACAATATTTTTTTCATTTTAAAGGGTTGGTCCAGGTAAGTGAATGGTGGTGATTCTTCTGTTCACTTAACAATGCGCCTTCAGTTGAACTTTGTAGCAGCTGTACTGCACCATTGACAATATAATGCCAAATTACAAGAAGTGGGCTCCTGTTGATTAAGAACTGAGCTTAAAACAACTCAAATCTATTTCATGTTGCTTTCATCCTATTAGCATTGGATGGATTTAAGCCTGGATTTCAAAGATGAAAGGAGAGAACACTGACTTCATGATGACCAATATTGACAAACTCATACACATTCACCTTCTTGTGATAGGAAGAAACATTTCTTTCCTGACTATCTTCAATAAGATGATCTACATATTGTATTAAAAGGTTGACTTGTTTCTTGAGCTATCGAGCAAATTTCTAATTGTCTAATGAATTTTTGGTAGGCTTTGATGTCTTTTATCCACTGAGCAGTTCACAGAGAAAACAGATGGAAAATTTATTGCAAAATGTAAAATAAATTCAAAGCAATTCAGCAATGGACAGGAAGACTCACTGACAAAGTTGGATTATGCCTGTGTACAAAGGAGAATTGAGAAGAGCTGAGTAATTTAAGAATTTGGCCTGTGTTCTCGCAGATCAACCAGGCTAAAAATCACACAACACCAGGTTATAGTCCAATAGGTTTAATTGGAAGCACTAACTTTCGGAGCACCGCTCCTTCATCAGGTGATTGTCCTGACATAATCACTTGATAAAGGAGTGCTGCTCCGAAAGCTAGTACTTCCAATTAAATCTGTTGGACTATAACCTGGTGTTGTGTGATTTTTAGCTTTGTACACCCCAGTCCAACACCGGCATCTCCAAACCATGACTAGATCAACCAGAGCATCAATCCGCTAAATAATATAACTCTGTTTTTACTTAAGAACAAGAACACTGACATTGCATACTGCTCTGATGAATCAGAATTCAGTGTTCAATATTGACAGCATGTAGGGTTACAGGGTACTTTTGAAATCTGTGAAAGTAGCTCAATCATACCAATTTGAAGAAAGAACAAAAAGTGCTAATTCACCCTTTGATGTAGGAGGTCTCAAGCATTCCATATTTTTCATTCTCTAGAATTCACTTAAATATCAACTATTTAAGTAATGTTCTTGGCGCTGGAGGAGTCAAGACAAGACATGGTGGTCTTGGTGGATCATTAAAAAATAAACTATCAAGAATGGTTTGGCCATATGAATCATTTTATTGCCTTTTCACAGGCAGCTGGGATAATTTCAACTGTGTGCAAAGACTGTAAAACAGCCGGCACAAACTAGCAGCCTGTTTTACAGCTCTCTTGATTTTAATCTCCATCGAAGTCAATAGAAATAAAAGCAGAGATATAAAATGGTCTGCTAACTTGCTATCACTTGTTTTACATGTTTGCAGAAAGTCAGAATTTAATCCTGAGCTTTAGTAATTTATCTGTTTTTTATCACAGGTTAGTTGCGAAGATTATTGTGAGGTAGGTTTGGAGTTATTTAGTTTAAAAAAATGTGAGTTTTAAAGGTCACTTGCAATGGAAAGAGTTGATGGTGTGCAGCTGAATTTGAGGGAAAGTGATTTACATTCCAGAAGTTGCAGTTTTTTTTTCTTTTTACTTGGTTGATTTCAGCAGCAAAATCACAGGTTAGGTGAATTGGCCACGCTAAATTGCCCGTAATGTTAGGTGAAGGGGTAAATGTAGGAGAATGGGTCTGGGTGGGTTGCTCTTCGGAGGGTCGGTGTGGACTTGTTGGGCTGAAGGGCCTGTTTCCACACTGTAAGTAATCTGATCTAATCAAACATGGGGAAGGTGTGGCCATCTAATGCACTAATGAAGTGTCTAGTTTTCATTTATGGGTGGCACGGTGGCACAATGGCTAGCACTACTGCCTCACAGCGCCAGAGACCGGAGTTCAATTCCTGCCTCAGATGACTCTCCGTGTGGAGTTTGCACATTCTCCCCATGTCTGCGTGGGTTTCCTCCGGGTGCTCCGATTTCCTCCCACGGTCCAAAAATGTGCAGGTTAGATGAATTGGCCATACTAAATTGCCCGTATTGTTAGGTGAAGGAGTAAATGTAAGGGTTACGGGTCGGTGTGGACTTGTTGGGCCGAAGGGCCTGTTTCCACACTGTAAGTAATCTAATCTAAACATTCTTTCTCTTTCTTTTTTATCCATAATCTTAAACAGGGTGTTAGAATATTGTGATTGAGCAACTAACCCCCAACTCAACTCTGTTTCTGCTCAGTTAAAATGTTGCAAACACACTGCAGGTCAATGATGTTGTGCCACAAAAGCTGAGCCAATAGGCCTGGCTAACATTGCATCACAACCTGATCATTAACCCCATGATTAGATTTTAATGCTTGTACTGTGAAGAGCTAATCCCCAAAACGTTGACTTTCCTGCTCCTCAGATGCTGCCTGTCCTGCTGAGTTTTTCCAGCGCCACGCTTTTCAACTGATGTCCAGCATCTGCAGACCTCATTTTCTCCTGTAAGATTCCCAGACACAGATCTGAGGTGGGAAACTGCCTGGCCAAGAAAGGAGCTGTATATCAGCTCTGCAGAACACCTCGTGTAGACCAGGAAGAACTCCAGCTCATATCAGGGCTTCCTTCAGCTCAATTGCAGCCTTTTGTCTTCAATCACCGGATGCTGGGTCTGTTACCCTTGTTATTGCTCTGTCTCCTGGTGAAAGAGGGAGGGGCAGTGGCAGGCACTCGGGTTCGATTCCAGCCAGGGTGAACTGTGTGGAGTTTGCATGTTCTCCCCATGCCTGCATGGGGTTCTGCTGGGTGCTCCAGTTTCCCCCAATATGCAGTTTAGGTGGATTAGACATGGTTAATGTGGGGATAGAGTGGAAATAGGTCTAGGTGGGATGCTCTTCAGAGGTTTGAAGCAGACTTGAAGGGCTGAATGGCCTCTTTCCGCACTGTAGGGATTCTACGATCCCATTAAATGGCTTCACACAACCTCCCTGATAGTGACACTATTGCTCTTTCTATCGTTTTATCCCCCAGTGGTGGACACTTTACCCTGTGCTGATGGGGTTTTCCCACACAGGTCCTTCCCTCTTGGCCTGGTTACTTTAGGATGAGCCTCTGCCTTCTATCCAGATGACTAATTTGCTTAGTCTGCAGCAGATTAATTAAGTTAGAATCACTGAGAAACAACACTTAGTGGATGAGATGGACTTTTGACACTCCACGTGAACAAGGACAAGAACAGTCACCAGTTTGGCGTGAATTTTTAGGCAATGAAATGTTTATTTGTTTTTATTTATTTTTATGTATTAAAAGTGCAAGCAGTTTTATTATTCATTCAACATTAACAACTCAGATTTACAAAGGCACAGTAAAATGCTCCAAGTTATTTTGCAGGAGCGATTTTCTAACAGTTTGACACACGTGAACACATTAAGTTGGATGACTTTCCTTCCATCCTAAGGTCAGAGGTGGGGGATGTTCACTGATGATCGCATAATGTTCAGCACCATTCAGATACTGAGACAGTCCGTTTCAAATGCAACAAGATCTGGACAATATCCAGGTTTGGGCTAACAAGTGACAAGTAACAGTTGTGTCACACAAATACCAGGCAATGACCTTCTCCAATAGGAGACAAAAATAACTACCACTCCTTGACATGTAATAGTGTTGCCATTACTGTATTCCCCATATTAACATCCTGGTGTTTACTATTGATCAGAAACACAACTGGACATGCCATATCAATACAGTGGCTCCAAGAGCAGGTCAAAGGTGAAGAATACTGTGGTGAAAAACTCACCTCCTAACCCCCCAAAACCTGTCCATCATCTACAAGGCACAAGTCAGGAGTGTGATGGAATACTCCCCACTTGCCTGGATGGCTGCAGCTCCAACAACACTCAAGGAGCTTAACACCATCCTGGACAAAGCAACCCGCTTGATTGGCACCACATCTACAAACCTCCAATCCCTCCACCAGCGATGCTCAGTAATGGCAAAATGCATGGCAGAAATTCACCAACTATTCACCAGCACAGCACGAAGGGTAAAACAGTGGGAAATGGAAGGAAAGCTCTTTCTAACTACTTTTATATGGATGGAAAAGGGCAGTGCATCACAACCACCACGTTCCTCTCCAAGCCGCCCACCATCCTGACTTAGAAACATATCACTGCTCCTTCAGCATCACTGGGTCAAAATCCAAGAATTCCCTCCTTGAGGTATTGTGGGTCAACCCACAGCAGGTAGACTGCAGTGGTTCAAGAAGGCAGCTCACCATCACCTTCTCAAGGGTCAACTAGGGACAGGCCATAAATGCTGGGCCCAGCCAGCGATACCCATTGCACATGAGTGAATAAAGAAAAGTAGCTTGATCAAAGAAATATGCTTCAAGAAGTTTCCTAAGAAAGAGAGAGGAATGGGGAGGATGTTTAGGAGGGGACTTCCAGGACATGAGTTTCTTATCTTTAATCAAAGCGTGGAGTGTTCATATTCAGTGGCGATGAACATTCCACTCTCTCATGACTGGGGTGGCACACCTGATCATGCACCAATCAGCTGGTTAAGAGACTGCCAGTTTCTGTCCAGTCTGCCCGTCAAGGCCTTCTCCTTCAGGAAACCCTCAACAAGAACCCTGTGCAGGGTGCAGGCAGCAGAATGTTTGGGAGTGGGGTTGGAAACAAGGCAGGGGGACTTGGTTTTCAGTGGGCGCAGATTTGGGAACTTGAAGATTCCCTCCTTACTATTTACAAAGCAGATAGGCCACTGTCACTTCCTAGTTGGGAAAACAAACACCTTTCTTACTCCCCTCAGAAAACAGGTCACTCTGGAGTTGGACAGTCAGTGCTCTGATATGGCCTTTAATTATCCACTTAAGCACCGAATTAGTAGCAGGTCAAAAATCTTTACAATAGACTGTCCCACCTAGGTGACGTGGCAAGAAAAGGGAGACTATGTCACCAGGTCAAACTTATTTAATTATTTCCCTTTCTTACCACCTCTCTCAGCCCCTCCAAGGTAGGAAAGTACTTTTCCCTAAGTGGGAGGTCCAGTTGCCAACTGAAGTAATGAGTATTAAGATTCACAGAGGTCAACATTAGAAGGGTGCTGAGCGTTTGGAAGACTGTAGAGCTGCAGTAGATGAGATCGCTGAGTAAATGAGGTGGTGTTACTGTGCTGGAATCAGTGCATCTTTGTGATGGAGAGGACAGAAGATAATCAAATAAGATGCTGAGGGTCCAATCAGTCTGGGCCAGGCTTCGACATGGTGGCTCACTGGTTAGTGTTGCTGCCTTACAGTGCCAGCAACCTGGGTTTGATTCCACCATTGGGCGACTGACTATGTCTGTGGGGGGTTCCTCCATCAGTCCAAAGATGTGCAGGTTAGATTGATTGGCTGTGCCAAATTGCCCATAGGGTCCAGGCATGTGCAGACTAGGTAAATGCATGGTTACAGGAATAAGAGGTTGGGTCTGGGTAGCAGGTTTGGCCTGATTCCACATTGTAAGGATTCAGTGAAGGAAGAGGGTGAAACAATAGTTACACACTTGAGTGTGACACAGGCAGAAGGTAATAGTTTTGGTTTTCCCAATATATCGCTGGAGATTATTTCTATTCTTCCAGGTATGGAAATCAAACAAACAGCATGGCAAATCAAAGGAATTAGAGGAATCATGAAGTTGATAGTGGAGTAGATCAGGGTCATCAGTGTGCATGCGGAAGCTGATAGGTTTTTAAATGATGTCGCTAATTTTTTTTCCCATGACTTTTGCACTAGCTAGTGCTCTCTGCTCGAACTATGCATCAAACAAACTTGAACCAAACATCAGAACATTTTTTTATAATGCGATTTTATTGCCTCATAGTTACTGTTCAACACCCTGCCTTTAATTTGTGAGAAATGGCAGCAAGAGCAGTCAAATTCTGGATTTCATCCCATTATTTTAATCTTGTGCTTTTTGGTTAATGGGAGGTGTATTTGTAGCAGGTCAATTATTTGCCAATTATGTGTCAAGTGACTGGCTAAAATATTGTCATAATGGGGAGATGTTCTAAAACTGTGAAATGAAAATTTGCAAATTATTTGGTAATTTGTTTATAGTATTCTGTCCTTGAATCAAGTGCTGTCTGAGTTTGAGCCTCATACTGGATTTTGAGACTATAATCCAAGTTGATAAATCAGTAATTGATGGATTTTACTGATTTGTTGAAGATATCACATTTCAATGAAGTGTTAAATATTTGCACACTTTTTCCGTAAACTCTGACAATCTGGGGACAATTTGCACTCAATATTGCACTTGTTCAATGAATGATTTATTTGCTTAAACTTCCATTATCATGGTCTTTTAATTGTTTTGAAATAAAATTCTTGATATAGTAAAAGTGATGTGATTTTATTCGTAAAGTTGAAATGTATTGCAAAAGGTATTATTTTAATCACTTCAAAACCGGAGTAACCTAATTCCAAATAACTGAAAATTGCTCCCAAATTATAGTGAGCAATTTACCTCTACAATAAGTTAGTGCTTTAATAATTTGAAATAAAACTAACATGTAACAAACTTTGGAAAGTTTCTTCTTAATTCATTTATACCTAAAAGTCTATCTTTAAGAACTGAGGCCAGCAAATGGGTGAGTTTAGTGATTAAATTGACTAGAAGGTTTGACTACTTTTCTGGATAATGATCTTTACATTAGTACAGAAAGTTGTGGAAACTTGACTCGCACTGAATATAATTTGCATGCGAAATTCCTTTATCTTCTGCACTGACTCGGTCCATTTCAGGCAAATTAAACCAAAAGTAACCAACACAATGATGCAGAAATGCTTCTCCTTTATTACTAATTACATAGGTCATTTCATGATGGAAGACAGAGAACATATGAATGGAATTTGACCATTTAGCCCCTCAAAGCATTCAATGGGATTAATGTCGATCTGCATTCTTACTCCATTCATTGGCGATCCCTTTTAGCTGAGGATGACACATTTGCACACTCAGGGTGAGTTTGTAAGTGGCTGTACAGAGCAATGCAGCTACCTCAGGCTGCATTACACTTGGGCAGAAGGTGGTCATGGGAAGGGGTGGCTGGGACATTGGTGTAGCAGCGTGCTCCTTGCGCTGTTTTCTCCTGGTTTGTGCTTTTTCCTGACGACAAGTCTCGAGATGCCTAACACCTTCCCAGATGCTCCATCTTCGCTTTCAATGGTCTTGGGTCAGTGATTCCCAGGTTCTTGTGAGAATATAACACTTCACATGTTCCTGTTTGGTCCCTATCCCTTAGTACTATGGATAATAAAATCTGTAAATTACTTGTCTAAGATTAATTGAACTGACCTTAATGGAAAAGAGTTACAACCTTTGAGTATCTTTAGTTTGTAGAAACCTCTCTGTATCTGGGAAGACATATTGGGGCAAACCTTTAGCTGTGCCACTTTGGCAAATCATACACTGTTTATGGAACTCATCTGATTCTGATTCCATTGAAATTAATCGGATAATCATGAATGAAATGAAGGTTAGATGGATTCCATTAAAGACATACAATCTTACTGCACCAGATTAACTAAACAGTAAGGCAGAAATTCATTCCATAAACATTTGTGTATTTTCATGCAAAACTAACAATCCAGATGTTCTGGTGCAATATGATAGACTTGGGGCAGATGTTGTTTTTTCCCCCACCAGCTGTGACCATGTTGACTGTGACTCAGTTAGTGGCAACAGCACATCTGGGTCAGAGAGGTCTGGGTTCAAGTCATAAAGTAGGGCCAAATGTGTGACCGGCCTCACTTCGGTAAATTAGGAGAAAGTGAGGACTGCAGATGCTGGAGTGCCAGAGTTGAAAAATGTGGTGCTGGAAAAACACAGCAGGCCAGGAAGCATCCAAGGAACAGGAGAATCGACGTTTCGGGCATAAGCCCTTCTTCAGGAAGTCCTCATTCCTGAAGAAGGCTTATGCCCGAAACATCAATTCTCCTGCTCCTTGGATGCTGCCTGGCCTGCAGTGTTTTTCCAGCACCACATTTTTAACTCACTTTGGTAAATGGCAGGATCCTGAGGTGGCTCATAAGCAGCAGTGGCTCATTATAAGTCGGATCCACCATCTAGTCAGGGATGTCATTGTGCAACAGTGGTGCATTGCTGCATGGCAGCCATTCTTGTTGGCAGAGTCCTCTGTGGCTCCTGGAGCAGGTGCCAAGGAGGTCCACCCTGTAACCCTGCTGGGAAAAGTCACCACGTTTCAGTTGGTGCACAGCATGCTAGCCCTCCCAGTCAGGGTTGGGCGGAAGGTGATAGTCCCTCATTGGCCTCTTACCTCTCAATCAACATCATTGATAAGGTTTTGGTTGTGATGTTATCAATTACTGATTGTGGGAGCTTGCTGTGCACTACGTTAGCTCTCTTATAATTGTGATGACAGTTCAGAAGCATTTCACTGTAAGTAAATAGATTCGAGGTGCTGCAGCATCACTGAAAGTGTTATATATATTCAAGTGCTTCTGCAATTCTTCTTAACACAACTCCGTCTTTTGGCTATGGGGCTTTTGAGCACATAATGGTAAGATGTGTAGACCTCCTGTCGAGCAATGCAAGCCTCAAGTTGTGTCAGATAGGAAGGTTTGTTTCCTATATGCATTCCAATAAAAGGCCAAAAGCAAGCTGAGCAAACTGTTAGCCTTCCAGTCCACACCCAATTAACTCTACACACGTGGCATCTAAACCTTCTGTTCATAATGAGATTTTCAGCCATCCATGACTTTGCAGGTGGTCTAGAAAAATCATTTGTTAAAATTACAATTTGAAACCTGCCTTGCCTGCTGGTGAAACATTTTCGACTTCATCTGGAATAAGTTACATCTCAGGATGTTGACCTCATTTCAGCGATATACACTGACCAGACACACTGCCTTCCTTTTCATAGATAGCGTTCTTTTCATGTTAAGTCCCTACCTTGTTTGATGAGTTGCACGCATATGTTTGCTACATGACTGACATATCTTTTTGGTGGATATTTCCTGAGATGATATTGTAGCTCCACTAATATATATTTTGCTGGCAGCTGGTACAGAGTATGATTAGATGCTGCAAGAAGCAAAGAAATCAGAGATAATTTTCCTCAACACACTCACCACAGGAACAGTGAAGAACATGTGAGATGGCAAACTCCAGACTGTGTCCATAACAATGGATTGATCAGTTTATCTTGGTAGCAAAATTAAGGGAGGATGGAGCAGTGAATTTAGAGGAAAAAGCAACATGATGAATTAAGAAAGAGATTGAAAATGTCAAGGATGGGAAGACATTCAGTGCAAAGGTTGATCAAAACCAGTCAGTGATGGACCAAAGCTCTTTGATTTGATTTGATTTATTATTGACACATGCAGGTACAGTGAAAAGTTTCCTTTTGCATGCAGTACTGGCGGATCATACCATACAACATGCACTAGGGTAATAGAATGTTAGGAATATGGTGTTACAGCTTCAGAGAAGGTGCGCATAGAGTGGGATCAAAATTGGAGAGGTCCATTCAGAAGTCTAATAACAGCAGGGAAGAAGCTGTTCTTGAATCTGTTGTATATGTGTTTAAGCTCATGTATGTTCTGCCCAATTGAAGAGATTGGAAGAGATTAAAACTGGGGTGGGAGGGTCTTTAATGATATTGGCTGCCTTTCCAAGGCAGCGAGAAGTGTAAATGGAGTCAGTGGATAGAAAGTTGGCTTGTCTGATGAACTGGGCTGTATTCACAGCTCTCTGCAGTTTTTTACAGTCCTGGACAAAGCAATTGCCATACCAAGCCATGATGCATCTGGATAGGATGCTTTCTATGGTGCAGCTATGAAAATTGGCAAGAGTTTTTCTGGACATAGCAAATTTCCGTAGTCTCCTGAGGAAGTAGAGGCATTGTTGTGCTTTCTTGAACATTGCATCAACATAGGGTGGACCAGGACAGAGTGTTGGTGATGGTCACTCGTAGCTGTGTTCATGCATTCACACTTGAATATTCTGGACTTTTTCAGTTAATCCAAATGGCTCACTTCTGTAATTCCAATCAGCTCAGACATTGCAGATCTGTGTTAAGAACACTTTATAATAGCTATTGCTGGTTTTTACAAAGTAATCTTTGGGCCGAATTTGAGTCAGTTCTTGCTGCTTGCCCTACCGTGCTTTCTCCCTCAGGAGTTCCACCTCCTACCTCAGGACATCAATATGGGCTTGATGGAATGTTCAAAGTCAGTCCTGCATCTCCAGTGACAAACAAGAATGCTACAATGGACATTGTTCAAAATCACAGCGCCAGCAATCTGGGTTCGATTCCAGCCTTGGGTGACTGTCTGTGTGGAGTTTGCACATTCTCCCCGTGTCTGCGTGGGTTTCCTCCGGGTGCTCCGGTTTCCTCCCACAGTCCAAAGATGTGCAGGTCAGATGAATTGGCCATGCTAAATTGCCCATAATGCTAGGTGCATTAGTCAGAGGGAAATGGGTCTAGGTGGGTTACTCTTCGGAGGGTCGGTGTGGACTGGTTGGGCCGGAGGGCCTGTTTCTACACTGTAGGCAATCTAATCTAATTTAATCTAACCAGGTTATAGTCCAACAGGTTTATTTGGAAGCACTAGCTTTCTGAGCGCTGTTCTTCATCAGGTAGCTGGGGAGCACAACCTTCATGGTGTTGCGTGATTTGTAACTTTGTCCACCCCAGTCTAACACCGGCTCATCCACACAATGGACATTGTTAAACCATAAAAGGTAAAGGTAAACTCCCCAAAGTCTATATATATGAGAGAGGTGACTGATAGTGGTTTAACCTGAGGGTCATCATTCCTCAGGTAAGGGGAGATGTTGAGAAAAAGAGTCCTTCACGGTAGCCTCAGCTGGTGTGGGGATTGAACCTCACTACTGCCAATACTCTTCAGTGTAAACCTATCATCCAGCCAACTGAGCTAACTAATGGAATTGACGGAGCACAGCAACAAAATGAAGGCAGCAACATAACTAGCTATTATTTACCAAGTCACAAACAGCAGTCAGACAGTAACTCTCGATATGATATGATACAAATGGTGGAGCTTCTTATGAAATGTTTGCCAGTCTCTCCAATCCCTTTTTATGCAGGTATTTGTTGAATCATGAAATGTACTGCAGGTACACAGGGATAATGTAGAGCAGAAGGAATTTTCATTGCAAAAGACAGTAATCTATTGTTTAAACTCACAAACCTTGCATCAAAGAGGTGAGGAATTTCTTGTTTGGTAGAATCATTCATTAACAAACATACAGGTACATGGATAGGAAAGGTTTAGAAAGATATGGGCCAATTCCACCCAAATGGGACTAGTTCAGTTTAGGCAGAGATGAGTGGGCTGAAGGGTCTGATTCTGTGCTGTATGACTCTATGACTCGAAGCTGAGGCTGACCAATCCAATTCTGATAGCTTGTATCCAAGGCTGGTAACAGATCACTTATCAAACACACCCCATAGCCCTTTAATGTGGCTTGCACAACTACTTTCACCCAATGCTTAACTTTAAATGGGTTAACACTACTGCTAAAATTGCAGGTAGAGCATCAGCATGCAAACATGCTGTTTGAGGAAGGGTCACTCATCCTGAAACGTTAACTCTGATTTCCCTGCATGGATGCTGCCCGACCCGCTGAGATTTTCCAGCAATTTCTGTTTTTATAAACATGGCAATTACGATCTGCAAGACTTGGTATTGGTTATCATTGTCAGAACGCCAGCTGAAGATAATAATTGTTGGAATCTCTTTTTGGTGACTTAGTAAGCAAAGTAAATATGAAATTTGTGAAACAGCAATAATTAGCACATTTCTGTGTTCTTATGCCTGTTAACTCAGTGGAGTCATTAATTCAAAAGGAGTTGAGGAGTACGAAAGCATTAAATATCTAGCAGCTCATGTTGCAAATGCCATTTTCTAATTGTATTTACTTCAAGGGTGCTCACAAAAAATGAACAGACCTTCTGAGATGTATTGACTGTGCTTCCAGCGCAATAACATATTTTTAAATATTCTGATCCATAATGTTACAGACTGATGGCACATTGATTGTAACACTTTGATTGAAGACCATTTGCACCCATCAGCATCTGTCATCCCAAGTACTGTATTGTAGCCACTTAATCACTCTCTGTGATCTCAGCTACTCATTTTTATCATATCGAGAAATGGCCGTGTCAAATGCTGCTATGTATTTTTGAATTCTAATTGCGCTGGCTCGAGTAGCAGATTTGACACTTTTTCAGAATTCTTTCCTAATATTTCAGCACTGTACTTCAAAATCTGTTCATTACATTTTGTTTATTTGACAGAAAATGATAGATTGTGATTTTTTTTTACCATTTATCCTCGTTTTATTAGGGCAATTGCATTGGAAATGGTTAAAATATTGCCAAGATTATTGCATGCAATTGATTTGAGGAAGCTTTGTTCTCATTAGATGAACCTACAATAATAATTGCTGGCAAATATAGAAGAGAAGACAGTTCAGTCTCTCCATAGGGGCAGACTTCATTATTAAAGAATTGTGGATACCACACTATGTGGCAAGATCTCTCGAATAAGGAGATAGATAGCAGTCAGAGAAATCCTAAGTATCTGAGCAGGAGCTAAAGAATAATAATTGAAGGTAATGTGATTTTATGCAACATAATATGTATTAAAGCAAAACCATGGGGATTGTAGGTATACAATAAATGAGCGTTTGTTAGCAAAAGAGTAAAAAAGATTTATATTTAAGAATAGACCATTTCTTGACATTGCTTCTACACCAGTCCATTATCCAGAAACTAAAGGCTCACAGAACTATTGCATTACCTTGCTTCAGAGGACGGTAGAGGGGTAACGTTTATTATGCCCAGCAGGGGCCAGAAAGCAGTGGGAGCCCAGCTGCCTTCAGCTAATTCAGTGTAGACTGGGGATTCTCCTCATGTGTATGGACCATCTGTGATCAGTCAGTGAATAAACTTCTCCAGTCCTCAGAGGATCATTTTGTTCTTGCTGTTGAATTTGTTGCTCAGTTCTGAATGTGTTGTTCTGCTTATGGTGGTATAGGTTGGATTTCAGTCACCTTTATATTATCTGTTCAACTGATAGTGTTTATTGGTGTAACAAGTAAGGGATCTTTTGTCAGAAAGGGATCTTTCTGGGCCCTGGACTATGTGGACTTTGCTGAGAAATGTCAGAGGATTACATGAGAAGTCCAGTGAGGCCTTTCTGGATGTTGGTAGCTGTATTTTCCAACAGTGTTCTGGACTTCGAGGGTTAATTCTGAGGACAGAGTGGTGGGAGATCCATAATTGGGGCTCATTGCTCACTATAACGCTCATTATCACCATGCACTGGATAGAAACGAGATGGTGAAAATTCACAGTGTGCAAGTCAGAGCGGGTACCTGGCAGCATCAGCTGGCTGCTTACTCCCCCAAACCCCAGACAATAACTGAGCATCCATGGACACTGCGATCTGAGATAGGCCAGCTTCTCTGCAACATCATGGCACAGCTCTGATCCATTTGCAATGCGTTCTGAACTTTGTAGGGCACGTGCAGTTATTATCTTCATATCACTGCAAGGCCATTTTATTGCAAAGTTAGACATCCAGTTGACAGATTGGACCAGGCTGCATCTCAGGGCTGCTCACTTGCTCCCTTAACAATCATTCACCTAGCCTGGTGCAAAAGGCATCCTCTCCTTGCCTTTTTATATGTTACCCCAACAACCCTCTCCCACTCCCTTCACATCCAGAGCCTAAACGCTAAACTGCATCAACTTGATTCAGCGCAGAAGCAAAGCCAGGCATTATGTCACACTTGGGGCTGTCCATGTTGCTGTCTGAATCAAGCTGCATCAGTATCACAGCTAGCAGTCACTTATAGACACATATATAGTATATGCTTCAATGAACAGCCATGTCTTCAAGTCTAAGGAGAGTAATCCTCACTGAAGTCTTGGGAGGCACCATCTAACAGGGGTTCTGGTGCAGTAAGCCAAGATCAGGCTCCACTATCAGTCCTGGATGTTTGGGACAGTCATGGTCAAGGGGTCCATATATCTGGGGAATGGATCACAGTCAAACCTGTGGGTCCAGTGTGATCCAGCCAGGGAGTTGTGGGAACATGGTCAGGGGGTCATTCCAAGGTTAGGTCATTCATTATTTGGGGTGATGTAGTTCAGTCATTTTAGATGGTGGGTGGGTGTTGATGGGTGGATATGTAACAATCTGACTGGGGACTGTCCAATAACAGCAAAGTTGGCTTTTTTAATGAAAAGTGCTGCCTAAGGGAAGCTGCACCATTTCACCTTGAGATTGAATTCAGAAAGCTGGGTAGGGTTTGAATGTCAATAATAAAGATGGCAATTCAATATGACATTAGCCTTTGAGGATTGGTCCGATGCTCCATGGGCTTTCCATCTCGAGAGACAGAGACATCTAGAGTGTGGTCATGCCAGAAGCACCGTCCTCAGCCTGAGCTCCCATTGGGCTGATGGTGGCAGGCAGAGTGGATGTGGAAGTCCAAACACCTCTGGAGTTTCCTGGGAGGACAGCTCTGGGACTAGTTCCTGCTCCAACTGGGTGCCTCAAGGCACTGCCCAGTCTCCTTGTGGGGAAGGGCCACCTGAAGTGAGATCCAGGTCCCTCATCCCCCTTTGCCATTGATACTGAGGATCAATAGCTGAGGCGATGGGAATCCAGCCCTGTGCTCATAACGAGCTGGCCCTGTGGGTGCTGGACCTGGCTTTCCATGCAGCTGCCAACCAGTCCAATGGAGACAGCCAGACGATCACATGCCCAAGGAAGCAGGCTCCAACCAAGTCACCACATTTCTTCATCTTTTGTGTTTGGTTTCCCTGTGCCTGCTGATCCTAACTTTGCCTGTACATTTGTAGGAAGCTGCTGATTGTCAATTCCATGCCTGGGGCTGAGCTGGTGCGTGGTCCTCTGAGTGCTAGAGACTGAACACTTCTTCCTAGACCAGCTACGGAGCTGTGCAATGAACAGCAGCTGCTCCTGACTCGAGTTGAGGTAAAGTGCCCAGTGAGGAGTCAGTATCTGATGCAGGAGGCAGACTGGCTGCTTACTCCTCTTGTTGATCTGTGCTATCTTCGTCAGCAGCAGAAGAGAGAATCTCTCATAGTGGGTCCCTCTTCACCATGGCCATTATAGGCATCCTGCTGGTTCCTGAAACATCCATCAGAAAGAATGTCATGACCAAAGGGTACAAGTTGTGGCTCATTAGAATTAAATACACGTTAGGTGTAATTGGAGAATAGTGCACTGACAAATAATGCTACATCTCCACAAAATCATTTCTGATCTTCACTGGCCAGGCCAAGATCAGCTATTGGCGTTGAACTAAATATCAGGCACTCTCCCACCAGTATGGCCCTATTATGGGCACTTTCTCCTGGAATGAGAGAAAGGGAGGGATTGAGTGAGTTGGAAGTGGGTGGCTGAGCTGCTAGTGCTGGTGTTTTGAGTGAGAGAGTAGGCAGCTGAGAGGTCCTGTAGGGCTAGGAGTGTGGGTATTTGTGGTGGATGGGAGCGGGGAGATAGGAACTAGCATGCAATAGTGAGAGTGGTAGGGCATGAGCTTCGGTGGGAAGTGGACACAGTATCAAGGATAGAGTGAACATGAAATACCGAAGAGAAAATGTTAGCCTTTTACCCTGGTGGAGCAGAGAAGGTCATTGATCTGGTCCTGGCACTACTAGGCATTTCTTCAGTATGTGGACACTGCACTAACCCAAGTGGCACCCCTGTACCAGGCTGCCAGGCTCTGGAGGGTTTGCTGGGAAGAGAATGGCCCTCTGCTACTGTCCCTGTCTGCACAGCAGGATGCCAAATTATCTTTATTTATCACTTCCAGAAAGAATGTGTGGGATGTTGCAGAGTAGATCCTGAATGCCAGAATTTAACTAGGTGTTTTATATATGATGCTGGTGCCAGGATTGTTTTGAAATAACAGCCTAATGGTAAGACCCTCAGGAGTGTTGCTGAACAAAGAGACCTTGGAGTGTAGGTTTAAAATTCACTGAAAGTGGAGTCCCAGGTGGATACGATAGTGAAGAAGATGTTTGATACGCTTGCCTTTATTAGTCAGTGCATTGAGTGTAGGGGTTGGGACGGCATGTTGCGACTGTATGGGACATTGGTTAGGCCACTTTTGGAATATTGCGTTCAGTTCTAATCTCCCTGCGACAGGAAGGATGTTGTGCAAACTTGAAAGAGTTCAGAAAAGATTTACAAGAATGTTGCTAGGGTTGGAAGGCTTGAGTTATAGGCTGAATAGGCTGAGCTATTTTCCCTGGAGTGTCGGAGGCTGAGGGGTGACCTGACGTGAGTTTATAAAATCACGAGGGGCCTGGATAGGATGAATAGCCAAGGTCTTTTCCCCAGAGTAGCAGAGTCTGAAACTAGAAGGCGTAGGTTTGAGGTTAGTGGGGGAAGATTTAAAAGGTACCTCCGGGCAACCTTTTCATGCAGAGGGTGGTGTGTGTATGGCATGAGTTGCCAGAGGAAGTGGTGAAGGCTGGTACAATTACAATATTTAAAAGGTACCTGAGTATATGAATAGAAAGTGTTTAGAGGGATATGGGCCAATTGGCAGGCCTCTGGCACAGAATGTGTCCCTGTTGCTCAGAAGGGAAAGGGGAAGAGGAGCAGAGCATTAGTCTTTGGGGACTCCATAGTTAGGGGGATAGATAGGAGGGTCTGTAGGAACGAGAAAGACTCACGGTTGGTGTGTTGCCTCTCAGGTGCCAGGGTTCGTGATGTCTCTGATCGTGTTTTCGGAATCCTTGAGGGGGAGGGGGAGCAGTCCCAAGATAGGAAGAGAGAGATGGGGATTTAAGGCAGAAATTCAGGGAGCTAGGGTGGAAGCTTAGAACTAGAACAAACAGAGTTGCTGTCTCTGGTTTGTTGCCCATGCCACATGCTAACGAGGTGAGGAATTGGGAGAGAGAGAAGTTGATCACGTGGCTACAGGGGTTGTGCAGGAGGGAGGCTTTTGGATTCCTGGATAATTGGGGCTATTTATGGGGTAGGTAGGATCTCTATAAACAGGATGGTCTTCACCTGAACCAGAGTGGTACCAATATTTTGGAGGGGACATGAAAAGTCGTTGGTGGATAGGATAAAGGAAAACCTTAAGGCTTTCTATAGGTATAATAAGGAATAAAAGAATGACTAGAGTAAGATTAGGGCCAATCAAGGATAGTAGTGGGAAGTTGTACGTGGAGTCAGAGACAGGAAATGCTAAATGAATACTTTTCATCAATATTTACACGAGAAAAAGACAATGTGGTCTAGGAGAATACTGAGATACAAGCTACTAGACTAGATGGGATTGATGTGCATAAGGAGGACATGTTAGCAATAGATAAGTCCCTTGAGCCAGATGAGACTCATCCTACGATTCTCTGAGAAGCCAGTTGTCACTGTCTACAGGAATAGTGCCAAACGACTGGAGGAAAGCAAATACTGAACCCTTATTCAAGAAGGGGAGTAGAGACAACACTGGAAGACCAGTGAGCCTTACTTCAGTTGTGGGTAAAGTATTGGAAAGGGTTATAAGAGATAAGACTTATAATCATCTCGAAGGGAATAAGTTGACTCAGGATAGTCAACACGGTGTTGTGAAGGGTAGGTCGTGCCTTACAAACCTTACTGAGTTCTTTGAGAAGGTGACCAAGCAGATGAATGAGGGTAAATTAGTTGATGTGGTGTATATGGATTTCAGTAAGGCATTTGATATGGTTCGCCACAGTTGGTTATTGTACAAAATGTGGAGGCATGGGATTGAGGGTGATTTAGCAGTTTGAGTCAGAACTTGTCTCGCTGAAAGAAGACAGAAGTGGTGGTTGATGGGAAATATTCATCCTGGAGTTCAATTACAAGTGGTGTACTGCAAGGATCTGTTTTGGGTCCACTGTTGTTTGTCATTTTTATGAATGACCTGGATAAGGGCACACAAGGATGGATTAGTAAATTTGCGGATGACACTAAGGTCGGTGGAGTTGTGGATAGTGATGAAGGATGTTGTAGGTCAAAGAGGGACATAGGTAAGCTGCAGAGCTGGGCTGAGAGGTGGCAAATGGAGTTAATGTGGAAAAGTGTTAGGTGATTCGCTTCAGAAGGAGTAACAGGAATGCAGAGTACTGGGCTAATGGTAAGGTTCTTGGTAGTGTAGATGAGCAGAGAGATCTTGGTGTCCAGGTACATAGATCCTTGAAAGTTGTCACCCAGGTTGATAGGGTTGTTAAGAAGGCATACTGTGTGTTAGCTTTTATTGTAAAGGAATAGAGTTTCGGAACCATGAGATCATGTTGCAGCTGTACAAAACTCTGGTGCGCCACATTTGGAGTATTGTGTATATTTTTGGTCACCACATTATAGGAAGGATGTGGAAGCTTTGGAAAGGGTTCAGAGGAGATTTACTACGGTGTTGCCTGGTATGGAGGGAAGGTCTTATGAGGAAAGGCTGAGGGTCTTGAGGCTGTTTTCGTTAGAGAGAAGAAGGTTGAGAGGTGACTTAATTGAGACATACAAGATAATCAGAGGGTTAGATAGGGTGGACAGTGAGTCTTTTTCCTTGGATGGTGATGGCTACCACAAGGGGACATAGATTTAAATTGAGGGGTAATAGGTATTGGACAGATGTCAGAGATAGTTTCTTTACTCAGAGAGTAGTATGGGTTGGAACGCATTGCCTGCAACAGGAGTAGACTTACCAACTTTAAGGGCATTTAAATGGTCATTGGATAGACATATGGACGAGAATGGAATAGTGTAGGTTAGCTGGGCTTCAGATTGTTTCCACAGGTCAGTGCAACATCGAGGGCCAAAGGGCCTGTACTGCCTTGTAATGTTCTGTTTTCTATGTTCCAAATACTGACAAATGGGACTAGATTATGATTTGGAGATGCTGGTGTTGGACTGGGGTGTACAAAGTTAAAAATCACACAACACCAGGTATAGTCCAATGAGTTTAATTGGAAGCACACTAGCTTTCGGAGTGTCGCTCCTTCATCAGGTGGTAGTGGAGGGTTCAATCCTAACACACAGAATTTATAGCAAAAATTTACAGTGTAATGTGTCTTTCCTGCTTGCTTGCATTCCCTTAGAAACTTGATGTCTGTGTCAGTATGTGCGATCTTCTTGGAGATTCTCTCCACTTTAAGCCGGCGGTTAGTGATGTCGATAGTAGTCTTGATTTGGAGATGCCGGTGTTGGACTGGGATGTTCAAAGTTAAAAATCACACAACGCCAGGTTATAGTCCAACAGGTTTAATTGGAAGCACACTAGCTTTTGGAGCGTCACTCCTTCACCAGGTGGACTAGATTAGATTAGGATATCTGGTCGACATGGACAAATTGGACTGCAGGGTCTGTTTCTGTCCTGTGCATCTCTATGACTTAAATCCAGGTGGTGGTAATGTCATCCAGCTATGACAAGTGGGTGACTTGGCCTGGCATCAGAAGAAAGGCATACCATGGCTGCTTGATAGGTAGTTAATATGATAAAAGTTTGAGGCGATCATGTGATAACGCCTTGCAGAGAAAAACCATCCGTGAAACCTGATGAACATAACACTTCACCAAGATATTGTAAGGTTCAACCCAAAGTGGAGATTTACTATTTCAAACTTATGAACAGTTGGAGTAATTAGCTGTCTTGAATGTTAAATAGATGTTGTTAGTGTATAAACTGACACCAAGTGATGAGCAGACAGGGAAGTAAAAATGTTATAAATTACTTGGTGACACTTGGTGTACATGCTAGCCCATATTCTCAAACAGTGCATTTACACATGGTTCACGTTATACAATACAAATCACTAAAGTGGATTTTGGATTTACAGATGAAAAAAAAAGATTGATCATTTCAAGTAGGTTAATGGATAAATAACATGACTACTATGCAAAGACACAGATATTAACATATAAATGCATATCAAAAAATAACGTCCACACTCTTCGGCAGGATATGGGAGTCCAAAGCTTGAGGCACAGGTTTGAGGTGAGAGGATAAAGCTTTAGAAGGGACCTAAGGGGCAAGTTTTTCATGCAGAAGGTGGTACATGTATGGAATGAGCTGCCAGAGGAAGTGGTAGAGGCTGGTACAATTCCAGCATTTGAAAGGCACCTGGATGGGTATGTAAATAGGAAGGGTTTTGACGGATATGCGCCAACTGCTGGCGAATGGGACGAGATTAATTTAGGATATTTGGCTGGCATGGATGAATTGGACCGAAGGATCTGTTTCCATTCTATGTAACTCTATGGCTTTATGACTATGTGTCAGTATTTTAAGCATCCCTATAGCAGAATTTGTTAAGTGGCTCCAGATAGATTACAAAAGCATAGTAGTTTTACAACTGATTTAGAACTTTTATGTATCTTTTTAATACAGTTAGGCTTGTAACTATTTCCAAAGCCATATCTTGACTGGAGACAAGATAGAGGTTGTAAAATAATTTGAATTCCGATGTTTTCTATGCCAACTGAAAGCTTTCAATAACTCATGATAAAGTACACACTGAAAAATACTTTGATTTCTTTTCACAAGATTCAGCTTTGATAACTGATTTACTTTTCAAAAAAACAAATTGTACTTCTTTTTGTGGGTGGGTTATCCAGTCTAAAAGCAGACAGATGACATTGATTGTGTGCCTAATCATCTATTATGATAAATGTGCATAATCACCTGAAGTACTGCTTCTGAGTGAATAGAGATGTGCATGCAAGCTTATCTTAATTTGATATTCCTGCCTTGTCCCCAACAAATCTGTCAGATATTATCTCGAGTGCATCAAATTCCAAAACTTTTTTACTTCACCCTGATTTCTAAAATTATTTTTTGAGCCACACATTTCTGGAAATGCTCATTGACAACCGTGATGAGAGATCCACAGGGCTTTTGGAACCATCAGTATTAATGGTTTTCCTAACCAATCAAATCGAGGATAGCCAAAGAAACAAATCCAACGTAGAAAAGAAAATTGGATGAAATAAAATTACATTCGATAGTGAAAGATGAAAAGTATGAAAGTAATAGAGTGGAACTAGAAAGGAATAGTAAGCAACAGACAGTAACATTTTCATTACAATTAAACGTTTAAAGAAAAAATCTCTAGGAATAATTTACTACATGCAGGAAGGAAACTTTGTAGCTTTGTTGTTCATTTTTAGGCCCTCCCCCTAGATTGAGAGACATTTCAGTATCAAAAATCAATTCATTTACAAAGTCTTTAGAGTGTGAATTAAATGGATATGCTAAAATTAATTCATTTCATCATTACTAATCCAACAATTTCATAAGGCATAGTAGAGAAGTTCATGGTGGGATGGTGATTTTACTTTTTTGGCGAGGTTAATAGCAAAGAGGTGCAAATTGTCCAGAAGTATGTGGCAAATCAAAGCTCATGACAAAACACCTCTTCAACTCATTTTTTTGTGGGGCTAGTGTGAGGTTGGTGCGGAGGGTTGTGGGAGGGGAGAGTTACAATGTGAAATCATCATTATTTTTGCAGCGATTTCCACTCTGATATTCTTGCTCTCTCTAATTATGCAATCAATGTGCTTGTGAGATTAATTGTACCTTGCCTCATAGCCACTCTGCTGCCCTCTCTACAACTCATGTCAATCCAGAGCTGGATAATGAATAACAACTTGGGGGACTAATATTTCTACATATATCTCTGTCTCAGCAGCTAGATTCAAATGTATAAAATGCTTAACACTCAGAAAATAAATCAATAATAAATAAACCTGTTTCACATAATGAGCATTATAAGTAGTAAATCTCAAATCTCTCCCAGTAATATTGATTTTGCAAAATTGTTTTGTAATCAATAACATTTGCAAACATCAATAATTTAAAAAGCTCTTTCTTTTTGAAAGTGATATAAAGAGAAGATGAATAATCATACCCAATTATTCTGTAAGGCATTTCTTTTCCTGCTATTGCTTATTAGAGGAAGATTTACTAACATCGAACCCTGTGGTTTATAAATTGGTGTGTTTCTATCAGTTGATTGTTTCTTTTAAGATAGTTACATTACATGCCTAACAAACAAAGAGAATGTAGTGAATGATGTTTACTAAATATCAAAATCAAATGTACAAGGAGATCTGTGAAAACACAAAGCACAACAAAGCTCCAGAATATTTCCATTTTGACAGAAAACCTGATGAGTGCCAGTGATTTATTGAAAAATAATCCAAAATGACACTGGACACAGAGTTCAGGATCATGAAGAGTGAGTGAATTATGCATTAGAAGGTTTTTCAACAATAAGCCAACTGACTCTCTCTTAGTCCCTCATTCATATCAATGTGACATATCACACTAAAGACCATAGAACTATCTAAGGTTATAATGCAAACAGGAGACCATTTAGCCTCACTGTAATTGTGCTGATTCCTTGCTGGTGAAATCCGAACTTAATCCTTCTGCCTTGCTCACTCTCACTGAATGGAATCTTACCTTATTTCAAATATTTAATGGCATTTTATGTTATATTCAATAAGTTTTGCCTTATGTATCAATGCTCACTTGCAATTCATGCTTATTGTCCAACTTCACCAAGGTTTATTGGTGCGACTGACCAGGCAATGACCATTTGCAACCTGACAGAATCTAACCACTGCCCTTTGACATTCAATGATGTTATCTTCACTGAATTCCCCACTATCAATATGCTGGGGCTATCATTGACCAGAAACTGAGCTGGAATCACCTTATAATTACTGCAGCTACAAGAACAGACCAGAGGCCAAAAATCTTGTTGTGAGTAACTCACCACCTAATTCTCCAAAGGCTGTCCACAATCTTCAAGGCACAAGTCAGAAGTGTGAAGGAAAATCCCCCTCTTGCTTAGATGAATCTGGCTCCAATAACACTTAAGAAACTTAATATGAACTAGGGTAAAGCAGCCCACTTGACAAACATTAACCTCCAGCACTGATACTCTGTCGTGTGACAATCTACATGGTGCACTGCAGAAATTCAGCCAACATCCTCAGACAGCACCCTCCAAATCCATGACCACTCGAAGGACAAGAGTAGCAGATACATGGGAACACCACTAATGGCAAGTTTCCCTCCAGGATACTCAACATCCTAATTTGGAAATCTGTCACTGTTCCTTCAGTGCCAATGGGTCACAATCCAAGAACTCTCTCTGTAAGTGTATTGTGGATCTACCTGCAATTAATGAACTGCAGCAGTTCACTAAGGCAGCTCACCACTACCTTTTCAAGAGGAATTAGGGATGGACAATAAAGGACCAAGAATATGGAAAGGGACAGGAATCTAACTTCAGGGGCCAACTACAAGAAAGGGTGATCAGTGCAGGACCAAGGTTGTTGTTGTACTTTAATGCATGCAATATACAAAGGACAGCAAATGAGCTAATGGTGCAGATTGAAATTGGCAAGTACAATGTTGTGAGTGTTAGAGAGATGTAGCTGTGAGGAGATGAGGGCTGGGAATTAAATATGCAAGGCTACTCATCCTATCAAAAGGACAGGATGGATGGGCAGAGGAGACACGGTCACCTAGTTAGTAAAAAGTTAAACTAAAGTACTGACATGAAATGATATAGTCAGTGGCATAGAGTCGGTGTGAGGAACCATGAAGGAGAAAAGACTGATGGAAATTATTCACAGGTGTTCCAGCGGTATCTGGATGTGGGGAAGAAAATAAATCTGGAGATGGAAAAGGCATGTAAGAAATACACTATTACAATAATCATAGAGGACTTCAATATGTAGGTGAACTGGCAAACTCAGGTTGGTAGCAGACCTCAAGAAAAGGAAGTTGTGGAACATCTATTAGGTGGTTTGTTTCAGAGCAGCTTGTGGTAGAACCACTAATAAATAGGCATTCTTGAATTTGATGATGTGTAATAAGATAGACCTGATTAGGAAGCTAAGATGAAGGAACTCCTCGTGTCAGTGACCATAAAACGATTGAATTCACTCTGCAGTTTGAGAGGGTGAAGCTGGAATCAGATGTAACAGATTACAATTGAGTCAAGGTAACTAAAAACATATGTGGGAAAAGCTGGCCAGAGTTGATTGGAAGGGGAGGCTAGCAGCGTTGACCGGGGGACAGCAATGGAAGGAGTTTCTGAGAATAATTCAGGAGGCACAGCAGAAATTCATCTGGGGTTGACAAGGCAACCGTGGCTTAAGAGGAAAATCAGAAACATTGAAAAGCAAAAAAAAAAATACAATGTGGAGTAAATTATTGGGAAACCAAGGGATTGGGAAGCCTTTAAAACCACCAGAGGATATCTAAAAAAGCAATAAAAGTGAAGAAGATGAAATATGAGAGTAACATGATTAGTAACATAAAAGAAGATTGCCAGAGCTTTTTTAAATATCTAAAAGGTAAGAAAGAGGCAAGAGTGGACATTTTGTTGCTGGAAAATGAGGCTGGCAAAGTGGTAATGGTGAACAAAGAAATATGTACTTTGCATCAGTTTTCACAGTGGAAGGCACCAGCAGCCTAGCAGAACTTGAAGAGAGAATGGGGGTAGAAGTGAGTACAATAGATATTACTAAGGAGAGGTTGCTGTGGAAGCTGAAAGATCTGAAGGTAAATAAATCACACAGACCATGATGGGCTACACCTCAGAGCTCAGAAGGAGATAGCTGAGGCGATTGTAAAGGCATTAATGGTGATCGTTCAGGAATCACTGGAGTTAGGAAAGGTCCCTGAGGACTGGCAAATGGCTGATGTAACACCCCTGTTTAAGAAGAGAGGGAAAAAGAAGACAGTTGGCTGACATTTTGAAATCTAAAGTGCAAAAGGACTTGGGAGTCCTAGTTCACGATTCTCTGAGGGTTAACATGTAGGTTCATGCAGCATTTAGGAAGTCAAATTCAATGTTAGCATTCATTTCATGAGGGCTAGAATACAAGAGCAGAGATGTAATCCTGAGGCCATACAAACCTCTGGTCATACTGCATTTGGAATATTGTCAGCGGTTTTGGGCCCTGTATCTAAGGAAGGATGTGTTGGCATTGGAAGGGGTCCAAAGGAGATTTCCAAAGATACTGTCTGAACGAAGGGCTTGTCATATGAGGAGGATTTGAGCACTCTGTTACTGTACTCAATTAAGTTTTGAAGGAGGAAGAGGGATCTGATTGAAACATAAAGAATACTGAGAGGCCTGGATAGAGTGGACAAGGAGAAAATGCTTCCACTAGCAGGAGAGACTAGGACCTGAGGTCATAGCCTCAGAATGAAGGGATGACCTTTAGGACAAAGAGGGGGAGGAATTTCTTCACCTAGAAAGTGTTTAATTTGCAGAACTCATTGTCTCTGAAGGCCGTGGAGGCCAAATCATCAAGTGTTTTTAAGACAGAAATAGATAGGTTCTTGATTGGTAAGGGGATTAAAGGTTATGGGGAGAAGGCAGAGAATGGGACTGAGAAACATGTCAACCATGATCGAATGGCAGAGCCGACTTGATGGGCAGAACGGCCTAATTCTGCTGCCTTATCTTATGACATTATGTTCTTAAAGGCAGGCCCAACCAGCGATGCCAGGTTCGATGAGTGTCTATAAAAACTTACAACGAAAAGAATGCCCACCAGGCTTGAGCACTGAATGTATCCACATATTTCAGTGCTAGTAGCACACTGTGCAACGAACTCTGCAATGTTATTACTATATACCACATATATCTCACATAGGTACATTATGCACACACACATGGAGAATTTCTAATACTAGAACAGGAAAAAACTGCAGGAACTCTGAGCTACTTAAGATGCTAATTTGAGAAGCTAGACAAATTATCCCCTCATCAACTACAGAGGTTACAATGTTCTTACACATCATTTGTCTCTGGCATAGTGAGCAAGTATTACACCTAATTAAGTAAGATTACATTGTGAGATTGGTGAGCAGCTTCACATAGTGTAGCCACTTAGTCAGTTTGCTGTGCTGAACAATGTCTGAAGAATAGTGGGTTAATGAGTAGCAAATAACCATCCAAAAGGAAATTTGTAACTTGTACCTGAGCACAGTTCTATATGTAGTGTATATCAAAGGCTGTCATTTCTAGTATAGCTTGAATAACTTTCAGTGTGTCATTTGAACCTGTAACATTGCCGGAGAAAACAATCAGAAAGGTAGCTGGGAGCATACAGAGAGGAATGCACAGTGTTCGATGGGGACCCACAGAGATCCTCCATACTGGGAAATGTGTCACATTGTGTCTTCTTCCTGACATCTTCTAGATCTTGCTGTCTTAATGACAAACTGCTGGATCAGCTCATAGAGTCATAAAGTCATCAGCACGGAAACAAACCCTTCGGTCCAACTTGTCCATGCCGACCGGATATCCTAAATTAACCTAGTCCCATTTGCCATTGTTTGCCCCATACCCCTCTAAACCATTCTGATTCATGTACCCATCTAGATGCCTCTGACATTTAATTTAGGAAGTTGGATTGTGGAACGCTATTCAAATTATTTGCTTGTCATTCACCAAAGTGAATGGGTTCAGTTGTACAGGTGCAGCTTCAACATTATTTAGCTTGGTTCATAGTTCCTTGAAAGTAGAGTCTCAGGTCAATAGGACAGTGAAGAAGGCATTTGGTATGTTTGCCTTTCTTTGTCAGGGCATTGAGTAAAGGAGTTAGAAGGTCATGTTGTAGCTGTGCGGTTCATTGGTTAGGCCACTTTTGGAAAACAGCATGCAAATCTGGTCTCCCTGCTGTAGGAAGGATATTGTGAATCTTGGAAGGATTTAGAAAAGACTTACAAGGATGTTTCCAGGGTTGGAGGGTTTGATCTATACGGAGACGCTGAATAGGCTGGGACTATTTTCCCTGCAGTGTTGGAGGCTGAAGGGGTGACCTTACAAAAGTTTATAAAATCAGTAGAGACATGGATAAGGTGATTGGCCAAGGTCTTTTCCCTGGGATGGTAGAGTCCAAAATTAGAGAACATGCAATCATAGTCAGAGAGTCATAGAGTCCTACAGCACGGAGACAAGCCCTTCTGCCCAAACTGGTCCATACTGATCAAGATATCCATCCATGCTCACCCTATTTACCGCACTTGGCCCATATCCTTCTATGGAGATAGGTTTAAGGTCAAAGGGGGAAGACTTAAAAGGACCTAAAGGCCAACTTTTTCACACAGAGGGTGGTGCCTGTATGGAATGAGCTGCCAGAGGAAGTGCTGGAGGCTGGTGCAATTATAGCACTTAAAAGGCATCTGGAAGAGTGTATGAATAGGAAGGGTTTAGAGTGATATGGACCAAATGCTGGTGAATGGGACTAGATTAATTTAGAAAACAGGTCGTTCTGCTACAATGCACATTTCATTAATGCGAATTCGCTGTAACACAATTGATGAATTGGGGACACTGTTTCTAAAGCACAAACTTTTAAAACTTGTGTTGGCTCTAACATGATTGCATCACCATCACTTTAAGCCTGTTTCTAAAGACTGATTTTACTATAATGCGGAGTTGCACAAGAAGGCAACCATCACATTATAGAAGAACTACCTGTACCTGGTTGCCATGGTTGAGTGGGGCTGAGGGGTTTATTTCCATGCTGTACAGCTCTATGACCCTATGATTCTGTGACTCTTAACTTGCAAGAAGGTATGTAGAATAGCTTCTGCTTTTGGAAAGTCTCTGAAGTGCTGTGGATAGTTTTGGAAAGTGTTGCAATAAGTTCCTGAACTTGACAGGAAACTTTGTTGCATCCTCACAGAGGATTTGACTTGATTCGATTAGATTCTGCAAGGTTTGTGAAGGTTTGTAGGTCATAACGACATAAACAAACACATAGATATAGATACCATCTATCAACCCCTCAGAAAATCAACAGGAAATGACATCACCACTAACGCCAGGAACCCCATCCAGGACAAACCTATAAATCAGGAGACAACAGCTTTCGCTTCACTTGGAGGTCGCCACTGAAGATGTTACCTAGCCAGGTAATGAAATGTCTGGATATCAAACCTACAGCTCAGCGAGCAAACCTACACCCTAGATTAGATTCTTTACAGTATGGAAACAGATGCTTTGGCCCAACAAGTCCACACCAACGCTCTGAAGAGTAACCCACCCCACCTTTGACGAATGCACCTAACAACTATGGTCAATTTAACATGGCCAATTCACCCGACCTGCACGTCTTTGGAATGCGGGAGGAAACCGGAGCACCCGGAGGTAACCCACGCAGACACGAGGAGAATGTGCAAACTCCACACAGACAGTCACCCAAGGCTGGAATCAAACCCGAGTCACTGGCGCTGTGAGGCAGCAGTGCTAACTACTGAGCCACCATGCCGTCTCCATAAAAGCCACATTAAGCATGTGGGCACCATTTACAATGCTGAAAAATGTGTTGCTGGAAAAGTGCAGCAGGTCAGGCAGCATCCAAGGAGCAGGAAAATCGACGTTTCGGGCATAAGCTCTTCTTCAGGAATTCCTGAAGAAGGGCTTATGCCCGAAACGTTGATTCTCCTGCTCCTTGGATGCTACCTGACCTGCTGTGCTCTTCCAGCAACACATTTTTCAGCTCTGATCTCCAGGATCTGCAGTCCTCACTTTCTACTACACCATTTACAATGCCTCTGGGAATGCAGGATGACAGGGGCACAGAGCAGAGAATGTGGAGCAGGGAAGTTCTGCATGAACCTCTTTACTGATTTACAATTAGCCTCCACCATGCCCTCAATAATGACAGGAGCTGGTTGATCAGCCAATGCAACCAAGATCGCAATGCCTATCATCCACCTCTTGCAGACTGACCAACTGAGATCCTCATTGGAGTTCCTGTAACATGTTGCATCTGTATCTCCACCCTCTGGTCCATGAGTTGACCTTTCCTGCAAATTGGCTGGAGTCAGGACTCAATTATTTATCATCAATTTTAATGATTTGGAGGTAGCTGCATATTGTAATGAATCTAAATTTGCTGGTTATCCAAAGTAGATGGAAATGAACATTGTAATGAGGATATAAGGAATCAACAAGTGCATATAGTTAGGCTGAGTGAATGGGCAAAAGATGTCAGATGGAATTCAGTGTTGAAAACTGTGAGATCTTGCACATTGATAGGGAGAATCACAAGGCAGACTATTATGTAGCCAGAGGGAGTCTCCAAATATAAGACAGCACAAAGGGATCTGGGCGTTCTTGTGTGTGAAACATAAATAGATAGCACACAGATGTAGTAAATAATTAAGAAGGCAATTGGAATTTTGGTCTTCATTGTTAGGGAGTTAGAGTTTTAAAATGAGGAAATCACAACTGTGTTGGTAAGGCTACGCAAGGAGTTCTGAGTATAGTTTTGGTTCCATGTTTAAGAAAGAATATATTGGCATTGGATTCTTGGAATGAAAGTGTTGACTTATCATGAGCAACTAAACAGGTTAGGCCTCTGTACATTCGAGTTTAGAAGCATGAGGGTGATCTTATTGAAACGTATAAGATTCGACAGGGTGTATAGCTTTGAGGAAATATTTCTTTTAGTTGGGAATTCTTGAAATTGGAAGTAGTTACAGAATAAAAAAGTATTCGTTCAAAACCAAGATGTAAAGGAACTTTTTCTGTCAGAGAGTAGTGAATATTTAGAATTATTTTGACCAGGGAGTGTAGATCACAGAAAGTTTTCCAAGAGGAGGTAAATAGATTTGTGAGATATTGAGGAGTTGATGGCAGTGAGGAGCTGTCAGAAAAGAGAAGTTTAAGTCTGGGACAGGACAAGTATGAGGGGGTGACTGGCCTACTCTTGCTCTTATTTCTTATATTCTTGTGAACAATGAGAAGTTCCCTTTCCCTCAATACCATAGTGGGACATGTTCAGTGTTTAGGTAACAACCCTTCAAATGCAGGACAAGTTGGGTTCTGGCCTCATTTGTGCCCTTCTCTGTCAGAGCTTTCATATAGGACCTGATATATATATGCTGCATCAGGACACTATTCAAAAGGGCCACAACACACTGCAGTACACCAGAAATGCAAAATGAAGAAGAGGAACACCTATACAAGGTATTCGCCAAAAACGGATACCCGCGCAACTTCATCAACAGATGCCTAAGAGAAAGACCACGGAACGAGGACATACCACAACCAAAAGGACTAGCCACACTACCATACATCAGGAGCATCTCAGAACTGACAGCCAGACTACTGCGACCCCTAGGACTCATAACGCCACACAAACCAACAGCCACGCTCAGACAACAACTCACCACAACGAAGGACCCGATACCCAACATGAGCAAAACCAATGAGGCATGGCATTCATCCACAAACTCCATCAACAAACACATCGACTTGGACCCAATATACTAACCACTACAGCGGACAGCTGAAACTGACAACCGGAAGCGGCAGGGACAGACCACTATAAACACCGGAGGAAACATCAAAGAAGCACTTCGCAGGAGGCTCCCAAGCACTGATGATGTCGCCTAGCCAGGGGACGAAACGTTTGCAACAAAAACTTCCAGCTCGGCGAACAGAACCACAACATATATATATATATATATGTATATATATACTAAGGTGGACCCATGGACTGATTATTCTAATTGCATTGGAGTAGTTTTACAGTAATAGATATGTTAATTAAAGTCAGTTTGCTGTGATAGTTTCTTTTGTGTTGTTATTAATCACTCAGAAGTAATTTTAAAGTCATGAACAATATATCAGAAATGAATTTGCATCCGAGATTTTCTATATGGACAATGAAGTGTAAGTGAAACAAAATGAAGAGGGTTTCATTTCGTAAGTTGATTAGCTAGTCAGCAACATCAAGGGGTGGTAGCAACGATAAATATTTTGTTAGAGAATGGAGGAATAAAGTCACCAACGTCCTATCAGACCACAGGGTTGCTGTCATTAGGGAGAGGCCATTGGTACCAGTTTAACCTGAGGATCACAACACCTCAAGTGAGGGGAGAGGTTGAGAAGGAAAGTCCTTCATGATGACCTCAGCTGATGCAGGAATCAAACCCATGCTGTTGACGTCACTCTACATTTCAAACCAGACATCCAGCAACAAAACAAAACTTGCTGGTGAAACTCAGCAGGTCGAGAAGCATGTGTAAGAAAAAAGTAGAGCTAATGTTTCGACTCCAGTGATGTTTAAACAGAACTGATAACATTTCAGAAAAAGGAGTATTTATGCTGAGATGAAGTTGGATTGTCGAAGAGGTGAACAGACAGGTAGAGACAGAGTCCAGAGAGAGCGAGGGGGGGATGCAGGGTGTGGCAGAGAGAGAGAGCATGAGGGGGGATGTGTAGGGGGCAGCAGAGAGAGAGAGAGAGAGTGATCTGAAAGGGGTAGGTGAACAAGCAGATTATTGATAGTAGGGCAGGATTGAAGCAAAACTGAAGCAGAACTGTGGGTAGAAGGGAATGAGCTAGCTGTGTTGAAATCAATCAATGTTATGACAGGACCAGGGAGTGTGAGTGAGTGTAAAAACACGAAAGGGCAGATTCAGGCTCTAGAGTTATTGAACTGGATGTTTTTGATCCTAGAGGTTGAAGCCAGTCAACAAACTGAGCTAACCAACTCACAGGAAATAGGAGTAGTAGTAAAATATTTGGCTCCTTGTGCCAGTTTTGCCATTTAATATGATTCAGGTTCCCAATCACACCTCAGGTCCCCGATTCCCTTAGAGATGACATTTTTGTCTATCTCAACCCTGAATGTGTTACATGTTGAAGTTTTCACAACCTTTTGGTTTGCAAATTTGAAAGATTCATGACATTTTGAGTGGGTAAAGTATTTTCTCCTCATCTCTATGCTAAAAGATTGGCCCATTCTCTTGAAGTTCTCTTGTTCTAGAATCCCCAGATAAAGGAAACCAACTATGTACCACGTCAAATCTCTTTGCATGGATATTTCATTAAGGTCATCCTTCATTCTTCTAAATGCAAGGAAATGTAGGCCCAATTTCCTCAATCTCACTCAGAGAACAAGCTGGTGGGCGACACGGTGGCACAGTGGTTAGCACTGCTGCCTCATAGCGCCAGAGACCCGGGTTCAATTCCCGCCTCAGGCGACTGACTGTGTGGAGTTTGCACATTCTCCCCATGTCTGCGTGGGTTTCCTCCGGGTGCTCCGGTTTCCTCCCACAGTCCAAAGATGTGCAGGTTAGGTGAATTGGCCATGCTAAATTCCCCATAGTGTTAGGTAAGGAGTAAATGTAGGGGTATGGGTGGATTGCGCTTCGGCGGGTCGGTGTGGACTTGTTGGGCCAAAGGGCCTGTTTCCACACTGTAAGTAATCTAATCTAATCTAACAAACTGTTCATTTCAGGTACCAATTATGTAAACCTTCTGTGAATGTGCCAATCTATCCTTTCACAAATATAGAGACCAAAAATGTGCATGGTATTCAAGGTAGAATGTGACAAAGGTCCAAACAGTTGTATCTCGACTTCTTTATTCTTGTCATCCAATCCCAACTTTCATTATTTGTTCTTGTACCACACAAGCCTTTGGTGAAAATCAGTCAGTCATGTACATTTTGTGTACAGGTGAATTTTCAATCACCTGATCGTGCATGAGCTGCTTGTAATAACTGTAACGAGGTCAGCCAGATGGACCTTATAGAATATGAGTTATCTGGTCCAATCAGGGAACCCTGGCTGACAGATAGAAACAAGAGTGTCAGACATCTTGTTCACTCTGAGGGAGCTGTATCTGTGTCAATGATTCTCCACGTGTAAACAGAGGGTGAGGAGACATCGGCCTCTGTGGAGTTATTTCACTGCTGAATGTTCTACCTATTTTGAGATTTTAAGTGTGACCCCTGCTATTTATGTGAGAGGCATTAGCACTCAGCTACACTAGTAGCTGCATTGAGATGACATGTTTATTACATACGAGGTATCTGATTGAGATACATAATTCAAACCCCCTCTTCAGTGACAACCTTACAAAATTCCTAAGAGAATGAAGCATTGAGTACAAAGTGGTACATATCCTGGCATGATGTAGTAATCACTCATTATCTTTTGGCCTTGAAGCCAAATTCTCTTGAGCTATGCCCAGGCACTGACCTCCACAGCACCTCTGTCCAGCTGTCTTTGTCAATTGGGGTGGCCTCTTCTTGCCATCATAGGAGAAAGATCTTTCTGTCTCTCCTGGATAACCTTTAAGTAATTCTATCGGGCAGTATTGCTAAAGCATGTTGCCGCTATTTCTTCTGGTCTCTGATATCTCCGGAGATGGGTGGACTTGATGAGCAAATGTGAAGTGGTGTTCCTGGGTAACAAACAGTGAACCTCTGTCCAGGTGCCTTTTCAATGTGCGACCACTAGTTGGAGCTGTGTAGCTCCAAGCAGGGGTGGAACATGCTTCCCAACGCTCATAAAGTTGGGAGCTTTCCTCAGGCATGAATGTATAACGAACTGAGAGTAATGTAACTGTGTGGGAAAACATGGCCCACTCTGAATGGATGCACCACTATCTTCATACATAGCCTCAGAAATGAAAATTTTACTCTAAACATTCATAGTCAACAGAATGGCAAAAGGAGTTCATGTTCCTAAACCACCTCACTATGGTTTTAGTTTCTAATCAAGGCATGTATTTAATTTAGCTACAAAGTGAATCAACAGTTTCACCAGCTTTCCACACCAAAATGGATCTCACTGAATTCCCTTCGACACCTTGTTCCTTCTGGCAATTTGCCTCCAGGTTGTTCTGCTATAATGCACATTTCATTAATGCAAATTCACTGTAGTGCAATTGATGAATTGAGGACACTGCTTCGAAAGCACAAACTTTTAAAATGTGTGTTGGCTGTAATGCAATTACATTACCAACACTTTAAGCACTGTTTCTAAAGCGTGACTTTTCTATACTGCTAACCATTGCGTTACAGAACAACTACCAGTACTAGAATTTCACTGATGTCAATTTGGATATGTTATCAGGACCATCAGTGATGATGGGAGATAAAGCTTTCTGCTTTTACACTTGCAAAACACTCAAAATAATTAGTTAGGGTCCAGCTCTTGACAGGATCTGCTGTGTTTGTGAGCCAGACAAGAGCTATAGACAGCTACGTTGTTCTGAAGGAGTGATCTTTCAGTTCAGCATCAGTAAAAGGACACATTTTCACTTCAAGAACAGGTTGGGCAGGTGTTTACAATAAGATGCAATTGTATGTTAATCTGAGTTGTAACCTGCTCCGTCCCACACAGCTTCATCCTACAAAAAGCTTTAGATTTTGTGGTTGCAAAGGAAATAATCCTGGCTGATAAATCAGCAGAATGACATATAAGATAACATTATCTGATCTACACTGATAAGGTTTCTAGTTACAGCTATAAGGAGCATCAGAACAGAAACGATAGCTTAAATCTTTCCTTAATTATGTTTTATCTTTGATACAAATACGGCAAGGTAAAGTAAAATCAAGCGTAATACAATATCGGTGGCTGAATTTGATCCTATCGGTCTTTTGACAGGAATGTCAGGCTAAAATTTAGCACCAAATTAGTACATCTTCTTTTGTGAGTCTCTAACTCCCATAATAAGAAAGCACAATATATGTTCACATGCCATTCACTGCTCTTATCACTATGATTCTTTCAGTCCTTACACTTGTAACCTTCATTTACCTCATCACCAGCTTCTCAGAACTAAAAAATAAGTCCAGTGTAACACAAGCTGATTGACTGCTCGTGTTCTGCTCTTAGGTCTTTGGACTTAACTTGGCATTTCTCTCATGGCAGCCAGTTTCTTCCAGGAAATCTCTACTATTTGTATCTTTAGTGCTTTTCCCTGACAGCCTGGGGTGGTCGAATACATTCCATTGGGTGTGGTGTTCAGAAGAAGAAAACCAGAGCCCAGAGGCTTGTATCTTAGGAGAGGGCAAGATCGAGTGCATCATCTCTAGTTGCTCTTGTTCCATCAACTAGTTTTACACTGATGGGCAAAGTGGCTGGTTAAATTAACAATCGGATATACAACAGCAAGTACAAATCTGGGATGCAGCCAGTCAGAGGAACATTCTGTGCTTTCAGAACCCTGGAGACACTAGGTGGTCCCAAGCCTCCTTTAGGTATTTTCCACTTAGAGTCATAGCCATAGAGATGTACAGCATGAAAACAGACCCTTTGGTCCAACCTGTCCATGCCGACCAGATATCCCAACCCAATCTAGTTCCACCTGTCAGCACCAGGCCCATATCCCTCCAAACCCTTCCTATTCATATACCCATCCAAATGCCTCTTAAATGTTGCAATTGTACCAGCCTCCACCACTTCCTCTGGCAGCTCATTCCATACACATACCACCCTCTGTGTGAGAAAGTTGCCCCTTAGGTCTCTTGTATATCTTTCCCCTCTCATCCGAAACCTATGTCTTCTAGTTCTGGACTCCCCGACCCCAGGGAAAAGACTTTGTCGATTTATCCTATCCATGTCCCCCATAATTTTATAAACCTCTATAGGGTCACCCGTCAGCCTCCGATGCTCCAGGGAAAACAGCCCAAGCATGTTCAGCCTCTCCCTGTAGCTCAGATCCTCCAAACCTGGCAACATCATGGGCGGCACGGTGGCACAGTGGTTAGCACTGCTGCCTCACAGCGCCAGAGACCTGGGTTCAATTCCCGCCTCAGGCGACTGACTGTGTGGAGTTTGCACGTTCTCCCCATGTCTGCGTGGGTTTGCTCTGGTTTCCTCCCACAGTTAAAAGATGTGCAGGTCAGGTGAATTGGCCATGCTAAATTGCCCATAGTGTTAGGTAAGGGGTAAATGTAGGGGTAAGGGTGGGTTGCGCTTCGGCGGGGCGGTGTGGACTTGTAGGGCCGAAGGGCCTGTTTCCACACTGTAAGTAATCTAATTTAATCCTCGTAAGTCTTTTCTGAACCCTCTCAAGTTTCACAGCATCTTTCCGATAGGAAGGAGACCAGAATTGCATGCAATATTCCAACAGTGGCCTAACCAATGTCCTGTACAGCCACAACATGACCTCCCAACTCCTGTACTCAATACTCTGACCAATAAAGGAAAGCATACCAAACGCCTTCTTCACTATCCTATCTACCTGCGACTCCACTTTCAAGGAGCTATGAACTTGCACTCCAAGGTCTCTTTGTTCAGCAACACTCCCTAGGACCTTACCATTAAGTGTATAAGTCCTGCTAAATTTGCTTTCCCAAAATGCAGCACCTCGCATTTATCTGAATTAAACTCCATCTGCCACGTCTCAGCCCATTGGCCCAACTGGTCCAGATCCTGTTGTAATCTGAGGTAACCCTCTTCGCTGTCCACTACACCTCCAATTTTGGTGTCATCTGCAAACCTACTAACTGTACCTCTTATGCTCGCATCCAAATCATTTATTTAAATAGCAAAAAGTAGAGGGCCCAGCACCGATCCTTGTGGCACTCCACTGGTCACAGGCTTCCAGTCTGAAAAACAACCCTCCACCACCACCCTCTGTCTTCTACCTTTGAGCCTGTTCTGTATCCAAATGGCACTTCAGATGGTGAGACTCCTATATGCTCCATTGATTCTTCAATAAGGCAGATACATCCTTCATGTCATCACAAATGCAAGCTCAATATCCACATGTCCGTTACCCCACACATACTAAGGAGTTTGGCCTGCAAGTATGCACAATGTTCCTTGATTATCCTTCATTTTATCTAAGTATCAATACGTTAATGGTTGCATGAAAAAGCCATTGTGTTAACCTCTGACTTTAACGCTCTAGACTGCCTTCTCTTTGGCCTTCACTGTGAAGGTGGTACATCCTCACCTAGTACTCATTTCTCCCTGTGCTCGATGCATCAAATGATGCCAAATGTTCTCTGAGGGGAATTCTTGCCTCATCTCCCATTTAAAGTATCTGAGCTGATGCATGGGTTTCTCAAGTGATACAAGATATGGTATCAAGCATTTTGGACGGAGGAATTTCAAGCAGGATCCAACAACTGGTTAATATTTTATAAACAATTTGACAAGGAAGTAATAGTATCATAGTTGACAAGAAATAAATATATATTCCACTGTTGCTCCTCATTGTCATTGTATCTCTTTCTATGGGCGGCACGATGGCACAGTGGTTAGCACTGCTGCCTCACAGCGCCAGGGATCTGGGTTCAATTCCACCCTCAGGCAACTGTCTGTGTGGAGTCTGCACATTCTCCCCGTGTCTGCGTGGGTTTCCTCCGGGTGTTTCAGTTTCCTCCCACAGTCCAAAGATGTGCAGGTCAGGTGAATTGGCCATGCTAAATTGCCCATAATGTTAGGTGCATTAGTCAAAGGGAAAATGGGTCTAGGTGGGTTACTCTTCGGAGGGTCAGTGTGGACTTTATGGGCTGAAGGGCCTGTTTCCATTCTGCAGGGAATCTAATCTAATATGTCTATTGTTTCTCTGGTGGATATATAAAGGGACATGCACTAAGAATGGATATTATCCATTGGCAATGATGAAAGGTAGAGAATAACATAGATGCCTGTCATTCAGTAGCTCTCTACTTGCATTTCAGAGTGACAATGTAGGTGATACATCACTATTTTGGCATTGGAATGATGTCTTAATTTTGCTATTGTCCACAAAAAGTTCAATGTTCATGTACATAACTCTTAAGCCCTTATCGTAGAGTCATTCAGCATGGAAACAGACCCTTGGTTCCAACTTGTCCATGCCAACTGAGTTTCCCAAACTCAACTAACACTTGCCTGCCATATCCCTTTAAACCTTTCCTATCAATGGACCTGTACAAATGTCTTTTTAATGTTATAACTGCACCTGCATCTATCACTTCCTCTGGCAGTTTATTCCATATCCGTACCACCTGCAATGTGAAAAAGCTGCCCCTCAGGTCCCTTTTAAATCTTCCTCCTCTCACCTTAAAAACTATGTCTCCTAGCTTTGAACTCCCCCTGCTTAGAGAAAAGACGTTTGCTATTCACCTTATCTGTGCTCCTCATGATTTTATAAACCCCTGTAAGGTCACCTCCCAACCTCCTACATTCCAGTGAAATACATCCCAGCCTATCCAGCCTCTCCTTATAACTCAAATCCTCTAGTCTTGGCAACATCCTGGTAATTTTTTTCTGAGCCCTTTCCAATTTAGTAATATCCTTTCTGTAATAAGATGACTGGAATTGTACACAGTACTCTAAAAGTGGCCTCATCAATGTTCTGTACAATCTCAGCCTGACATCCCAACTCCTATACTCAATGAAAAACTGAAAGAACTGCAGATGCTGGAAATCAGAAACAATTCATCAGTTCTGAAGAAGGGTCACTGGACCTGAAATGTTAACTCTTACTTTTCTCCTCAGATGCTACAAGACCTGTAGAGCTTTTCCAGTAATTCCTGTCTTTTTACCCATATTTAATGGTTTGGGCAATGAAGGCAAGTGTACTAAATGCCTTCTTAAACACCTGTGATGGAACTTTCAAAGAACCATATATCTGAATCCTTCAGTCTCTCTGCTTGACAACATTACCCCCAACCTTACCATTCACTGTATAAGTCATGCCTTTATTTGTTTTACAAAAAGGAATATCAGGCATTTGTCTAAATTAAACTCCATCTGCTATTCCTCAACCCATTGGCCCAATTGATCAAGATCCCTTTGTCTTTGCATGTAAGACTTTCAGATTATCCCCATAACGCATACTGAACTCCATATTCTCAGCCCTGTCCCTGTAGTTTAGGGATCCACTCCTCATAGAGGACCTGAAAATCAGTCGCTCTTCAACTTGTGAATTATTTTGAGATGTTTTCTCCTCCATTGAGATGGATTGAGTGAGAAGATGGTGACTGGTAGAACTGTTAGTGGTGGCGCAGAAGCAAGACATGTGGTTGGGTATCCCGAATGAGAGAATGCGAACACAGAGATCAGCATTGTATTTAGTGGCTAGAGATGATGGGTTAGGGTTAGGGTTAGGGTTAGGGTTAGGGTTAGTGTTCGGGTTAGGGTTAGTGTTAGCGTTAGCGTTAGGGTTAGGGCTAGGGTTCAGGTTATGATTAAAGTTAGGGTTAGAGTACATTAGGGAAAGAGTAGTGAAGAGCATATGGCATGTCTTGACAGATCCAAAGCAAGAGATGTGACGATATTAGTTTGTTTGGGACAGTAACTGAAATTGCCAGTTAAATTCAGCAGGTCTGGCAGCCTGTGTGGAGAGAAAACAGAATCAAAAGTTCTGATGAAGAGTCATTGGACTCAAATATTAATTTTGCTTTCTTCCCACAAATGTTGCCAGACTTGCTGAGTTTGGCCAGTAATTTCTGTTTTTGTTTCAGATCTCCAGCATCCACAGTTCTTTGTTTTATTTCGAGAGTGGGATGGAGGTTTGAGTTGTGCATGTAAGTAATTCGGTGAGATGATTAGTTATGCATTAAAATAACAACTTGTGCTGTTCTCAAGGTTTGCAAGTTAAAGAAATGGGGGACTAGCTGGTGTGTTATTTGCCTGTTTTGGTCAGGTCATTTAATTTGGCAGCGATGGACTGCAGAGGTGCTACTGATGAAGGAGTTGGCACTTGACATGCGTACTATATTCTTTCAGGTAGCATGTGTGTCATTCTTGGCAGGTTTACCCACAATGCATAGTCTCTCTTGAATTTGGTTTCGTCCAGGAGGATTAAGAGGTTTGTTTGCTTAAGACAGCAGTGTATTCTTTGCTTCTCTGTTGTGACCTACTCTCTTGTTTGGCTCCCTGTTCCAGCTGCTCTTGCTTTACAAAAACACCCATGAGACATCTAGTCAGTTTAGCTGAAAGTCAAATGACTGACGAAAGCACTTAAGGGATTGTATGCTGTTTTCCCAGTCTGCTGCTGCACATTTTAACCGGAACTGACTTTTCAAAGGCCCCACTCTACTTTCCATGCACCTCAGCAGATTAGTTCAGCATTACACAGGTTGAAGCCAATTCTTACTGCACTGGATACCCAAACAAGCAGACCGGAAGATTCTTGTTTAAATATTCTGCACATTATTGGGGGAACACAACTGAATTCCTACTGTTTTAAAGCTCCAGTTGAAGTCATGGAAATAAAATCAAGAAGCTGCCAAATTGCATTCACCCATTTTGCACTATCCTCAAAAGTACTACCCAGGCAAGTTAAACAGTAAGGCAAGGTACTTGAAACTTTTATTTCAACTAAAATTTTATCATATTTTTATTTCATCATCTACAGACAAATCACCTTATAAAGAGATTGTAAATCCTTTGTTTGTGCAAACTACTTATTTTCCCTTATTCTATCTTTTCTTTCCTCTGAAAATACTTGTTATCTTCCTTGGTTTGAAGTGATCCTGAATTTCCCAATATTTTTAAAAGCCATCAAGCGTTTGGATGTAATCTCCATTCAATCATGTTTTGATCATTTATTTCTGAATCATTTCTCCCTCTCCAGATCTCCTCTGAAGTAATGGCCTGTTGTGTTTCTTTCTCATGCACGGGCAAGGATCAATATAACATCCATGAGAAGCTGTTGAAACATGAAGAAAATACCTAGGGACATCAGAGGGTCTAGAGGCTGTGTATTTATGTATAATTTGAGGGAGGAGTAAGGAAAATGCTGAGCGTTAAAATGGGTGTAGAAATGAATAGGAAGAAAGATAAAATGAAAAACTGGGTAAGAATGGAGTGACAGTAAAAAACTCAAGGATGAAAATTGGTCTTTTTTTGACAATGGCATGCCAGTGAGCTGTATGCTTTAATATTTTTAATTTAGTAATTTGTGTCACCTACTGTTTCCTGTATCAACAACAGCTGTTATTTGTGCTCTGTGTTGCTGCCATACTCATTAACAATGTGTAGATGTGAACACACATTGCCAAGCCTGCATATGGTGAACAGGAATGAGGTTTTGCATCTCACAAGATTTTCCAATTGCTCTTGTTATCAGAAGTCAGAGATTTCTCATAAAGGAATTGTCTACAAATCTACATTGTGCTTCACACGATTTGAATATGAAATATGATTATGCAGGTTACTTTATGGAGATGCATATTTATTTTCTGCTTGCTAATATAAAAGTCTCACAAAGACTTCTTTTGTATTCCCTGGAGCCCAGTGTACTTATTAGATTGTTCAAATTTCATTAATAGTTTTGCAGAAATTCATTCTGTTCTCTTTAATAACCTTCCTATAAATGGAATGCATTCGGAGAGCTTTGCTAAGCTGCAGTCATAATTCTATTTTTTACTGGGAGGTTATGATTCAATAAATTCTAGTGACTGAAAAAGTGGCATTATACTTTCATATTATGAATAACTCCCTAACATGGAAAAGACACTTGTATAATGTCCATGTTTGTTTAATATTTAGCAAAAACATTCTGCAATCAAAATTACAACAATCTTCATTAAAATTCCAATTGATTTTCTGTTCCACTTTAAACTTTATCCACAGCTTTGCTTGTCTTCCCTTGATTAGAACCGACCATTCAATAGTGCAAATGTCAATGTCTTTTTTTCCCAATGATCTGTCTGTCCATTTCACATCAATAGCATTGATTTAAAATCAATCAGGCAGTGATCCCTGGAGGTTAACGTGATGGTTTCTGTAGGTTTATCGATATTATAGCAGTCCCCAAGTTTAACATTCCTTTAAGATAAAACATGGGAGAAGTCTGCACTGAGAATGCGACAAGATGAGATTGTTTTTATTTAGGTATTTCAACAATCATTAACAAGATCCATTAAGACATACGGCAAATTCATTTTGATGAGGCTGTTTGAAACAAAACTTGTATCTAGTATTCTGAAGATATTCATTGTCAATCTAATTTAGTAATAAATGCAACAATTCTCAGAAGATTTAGTCAAGCGTTTAAACTAAAAAATGCTCATGTTCTACATTTGTATTTCATTTTGCCTGCAGAAGATAAAGGCCTCATTTAACATTCTGGTGCAACTCTGCTGAGGTTCAGAGTGCATCACTTCTCTGTCATTTCCATCAAAATTCCCTTGAATTTACCAGTTAGTTCTTGCATTCTAATTTTATAACCTTGACTCCCAAGGTACTCCATATATTTAATGAAATCCACTAATAAATCTTAGATTCTTCCAGAGTAAGCACTCCAGCTGCAGACTCAGCTATCTCAGCTGACTACACAGGGCACCAAATAAGATTTGTGTTCTGATGGAGCAAGCATTTACTTTATCAGAAAGCATATTATAGGAGCCGTATCTCAGTACAATATATAATAAAATCAAAGATATAGCTAATCTGTTCGACTGTTAAGAAGATTGTAAAATGATTTAGGCACATCGAGGTGTGACACAAGGTATGCTTAGAGTTACATATAATGCTAGCTACCCTCAGCCTCATAAAATTTGAAAGATTTTCTGCATCAGTGAGTTGTTATTTTTTACCAGCCAAGATGGTCACTTCCGTAAGATGCTTGTGAATACAATAATTAGTGGATTCTTTTCATCCGTAGCATTGTAACTGTTTAACTGTGCAGTAGTTCAAAATCTAATCAATAGCTATGGATTCAAGGGTCAGTATTTCTTGTACATATTGTTTAAAAAAGATATTGAAAATCGAATTAAACAATAAGCAAAGATAATGCACATCAGAAGGACAGTCATGCAAAGTCTTTATGTCTGGGCTATTTTTGACAGACATTACTCATTAACTACTGCATCAGCTTTGCATTTACTCATGCAGCTATGCATTGTATTAAGACCATTGTTATTGCAGTGTAAGGCTCTGTCAGTGTTTGTAGAAATATATTAGTTTTGAGGTACTGTGAAGGATTTTCAGTAAAGGTTTCCTTTGCAAAAGAAAACCAATAAGATGGTGACACAAAAAAACAAAAGAACTGCAGGTGCTGGAAATCAGAAACAAAACCAGAAATTGCTGGAAAAGCTCAGCAGGTCTGCCAGCGTCTGTAGAGAGAAATCAGAGTTAATATTTCGGCTCCAGTGACCCTTTGTCAGAACAATTCTGCTGCTAATCTGCTGAGCTTTTCCAGCAACTTCTTTTTTTTTGTCTTTAAAATGGCTGTTTTGGCTATTGTAGATATTGTGTTGGGGAAACTTTATGCCCCATGATACTTGACTCTCCTATGATGGCGGTTCAGAAAATTCGATGTGCAATTCTTAATTGTCATTAAAATCCTATTGTGAAAGAGTAATTTTCAAAAGGTTGACTTATGGGTGTGACTATAACTATCTCATCCCAGTGTGGCCATTCTGGTTTGAAAGTCCAATCTCCTTACCCCACCACTGACCTGCTACCAAGTGTCCACTCCCAGTTGACTGCCAGACTCTGCTTTGACAGAGGGCACATTTGCCATAGGTAAGATAGAGTCATAGAGTCAAACAGCATGGAAACAGATGTTTTAGCCCAACTTGTACATACTGACTAAGCTTCCCAAAGTAAGTTAATCCCACTTGCCTGCATTTGGCCCATATCCCTCTGAACCTTTCCTATTCATGTATCTACCTAAATGTTTTTTAAAGGTTATAACTGTACCTGCATCTGTCACTTTCTCGGGCAGTTCACTCCACATACAAACCACTCTCTGTGTGAAAAAGTTGCCCCTCCAGTCCCTTTCAAATCTTTCTCCCCTTACTTTAAAAGTATGTGCACCCTAATTTTGAACTCCCCCATCCTCAAGAACAGAGCCTTCCTATCGATGCCTCTCATGACTTTATAAACCTCTATATGGTCATTCTTCAACCTTCTACATTCCAGTGAAAATGTCCCAGTCTATCCAGCCTCTCCTAACTCTACAGTCCCAGTAACATCTTGGTAAATCTTTTCTGAACCCTCTCCAATTTAATACCATCCTTTCTGTAGCAGGGTGAGCAGAACTGCATGCAGTACACCAAAGATAACTTCACCAATATCTTGTACAACATCAACATGATGTCCCAACTCCTATTCTCAGTAGTCTGAGCAATGAAGACAAGCGTGCTAAATGCCTTCTTAACCACCCCATCTACCTGTGACACAACTTTCAAAGAATGATGTACCTGAATCCCTCAGTTGTCTCTGTTGTGCAACACTACCCGAGGTCCTAAACATTTAAGTCCCGGCCTTGTTTATATTACCAAAATGCAATACTTTACATTTACCCAAATTAAATTCCACTTGCCAGTCCTCAGCCCGTTAACCCAATTGATCAAGATCAAGGTCTGTTTGTTATCTTCTTCACTGTCCACTATCCCACCTGCAGACTTACTAATTATGCCTCCTATATTCTCACCCAAATCATTTATATAAATGATGAACAAAAGTGGACCTAGTACCGACCCCCTGTTGCACACCAATGGTCACAGACTTTCAGTCTGAAAAACAACTAAAATCCAAGTAAAGAATGTCTACCATCCTAACCTCATTAATCTTTTTGGTCACTTCATTAAAAAACTCAATCAAGTTTGTGAGACATGATTTTCCTCACACAAAACCATGCTGACTATCTCTAATCATTTCTTGTCTCTCCAAATGTACGTAAATCCTATCTTTCAAAATCACATCTAACAACTTCCCAACCACTGATGTCAGACTCGCAGGCCCATAAATGCCAGGCTTCATCTTACTGCCTTTCTTAAACAATGGCACAACATTGGCCACCTTCCAGTCCTTTGGCACCTCTCCTGTGGCTGTAGATAAAATAAATATTTCTGCTAGGGGCCCCATAATTTTCTCCCTAACCACCCACAAAGTCCTGAAAAAGACTCGATCAACTCTTGAAGATATAGTGACCTTTATGGTTTTAAGACCTCCAACATTTCCTTTTCTGAAATGTGAACTGTTTGCAAAACATCAGTATTTATTTCCCTGAGTTACATAGCCTCCATGTCTTTCTCCACAGTAAAAACTGACACAAAATATTCATTTAATATCTCTCCCATCTCCTGAGGTTCAACACAAGACAATTTATGCAAGGCAGAACACAGTGCAGGACTATATAAAGCTTATATTTGTAAGCACAGGAAAAGTTAGGATATTGGGTCTTTAAAATAACACTCTGTATGGCATCAAATTCATAAGTATAATTGTTCGTTAGTTAGACATTTATAAACCAGGACCCCTGTGACTTAGTGTAAGGGATGGTAGGGGATTTTAACTTTCCAAACATAGACTGGGACTGTCATAGTGTTAAGGGTTTAGATGGAGAGGAATTTCTTAAGTGCGTACAAGAAACTAAAAGTTGAAGTTCTAAAGTGGAGAAAGGCTAATTTTGACAGTATTAGGCAAGAACTTTCAAAAGCTGATTGGGGGCAGATGTTCGCAGGTAAATGTACGGCTGGAAAATGAGAAGCCTTCAGAAATGAGATAACGAGAATCCAGAGAAAGTACATTCCTGTGAGGGTGAAAGGAAAGGCTGGAATTTTGCATCAATATTTACTGTGGAAAAGGATATGGCAGGTATAAAATGTAGGGAAATAGATGGTGACATCTTGAAAAATGTCCATATTACAGAGGAGGAAGTGTTGGATATCTTGAAACACATAAAAGTGGATAAATCCCCAGGACCAGACCAGAACTCTGTGGGAATCTAGGGAAGTGATTGCTGGGCCCCTTGCAGAGATATTTGCATCATCAATAGTCACAGGTGGGGTGCCGGAAGAGTGGAGGTTGGCTAACGTGGTGCCACTGTTTAAGAAGGGGGCTAAGGACAAGCCAGGGAACTATAGACCAGCGAGCCTGACGTTGGTGGTGGGCAGGTTGTTGGAGGGAATCCTGAGGAACAGGATGTACAGGTATTTGGAAAGGCAAGGACTGATTAAGGATAGTCAACATGGCTTTGTGCTTGGGAAATCATGTCTCACAAATTTAATGGAGTTCTATTAAGAAGTAACAGAGAGGATTGATGAGGACAGAGTGGTAGATGTGATCTATATGGATTTCTGCAATTCTGGTCTCCTTCCTATCAGAAGGATATTGTGAAACTTGAAAGGGTTCAGAAATGATTTACAAGTAAATTTCCAGGGTTAGAGGAATTGAGCTATAGAGAGGGGTTGAATAGGCTGGGGGTGTTTTCCCTGGAGGATTGGAGGCTGACGGGTGACCTTAGAGAGGTTTATAAAATCATGAGGGGCATGGATAGGATAAATAGGCAAAGTCTCTTTTCTGGGGTTGGAGAGTCCAAAACTAGAGGGCATAGGGTTAGAGCGAGAGGGGAAAAATATAAAAGAGACCTAAGGGGCAGCTTTTTCATGCAGAGGCTGGTACGGGTATGGAATGAGCTGCCAGATAAAGTGGTGGAGGCTTGTACAATTGCAACATTTGACAGGTATCTGAACAGGAAAGGTTTGGAGGGATATGGGCCAGGTGCTGGCACGTGGGACTAGATTGGGTTGGGATATCTGGTTGGCATGAATGAGTTGGACTGAAGGGTCTGTTTCCGTGCTGTACATCTCTATGACTCGAGAGTTAATGATAGTTCCAGACTGCAAGTCTTGGGATAAAATCCTGAAGAGGTATTGAAGTGAAGTTTGTTTTAAACACAGTTCATAGAAATCATAGAATCCCTACAGTGTGGAAGCAAGCCATTTGTCCCATCATGAACTCATTTATCCCCCGAAGAGCAGACCTGAAACCCTGCCCTTTCCATGACTAAGCCACCTAAGCTTGCACATCCCTGGGCACTATGGGATAATTTAGCATGGCCATTGCACCTAACCTGCACATCTTTGAACTGTCGGAGGAAACTGGAGCACCCAGAGGAAACCCACGCAGACATGGGGAGAATGTGCAAACTCGACACAGACAGTCGCCTGAGCGTGGGATCAGGCAGTGGTGCTAACCACTGAGCCACTGTGCCACCCAATCATAGAGCTGTATAGTAGCTTCAGGAATAAGCTATTGAAGTTTGCAGCCTGGGAATTGGAGTCACAGATATACATTAACTCTATCAAGGTGTGAGCACTGTACGAAAGTTGGTTTTATGTACTGCACAAGGAATTTATAACCTTATAAATGAGTGCTGGTATTATACTTTCATTATGTGTTTAAAATCCCTTGAATTTCTGCTTTAATAAATAGATTGATACATATTATTTTATCATCATTTCATTTTGTATAATAAACTTATGTTTCATCGCTAAAACAAAATCAAAAATATTCTTCAGGTTGTTCTGCTCTAATGTCCATTTCACTAAATGCAAATTCGCTATAACACAATTGACAAACTCGGGACACTGTTTCTAAAGCACAAAACATTTAAATTGTGCATTGGTTATAACGCAATTCTGTCCTCATTCTTTTAAATGGTGCTGCTATTATGAGATTTTCTAATAATACGGGGTTGCATGAGAACGGAACTATCACGTTTTAGCAGAATCAACTGTATATCTTTGTCATAGTTAGAAACTGTTTTGTTAAAACCAAAACTAATCAGCACATGATTTATCAAGCTAAAATTGAGTTTGGGATCTGACTTGCCAGTCATGGCACCAGGTAGAATCATAACATTTCAGGCATATTCCCTTGAGGTTACAGGGAGGGATCTGGAGTGTTTTCTAAGTTAGGATGATGTATTGGCACATTTAAAATGCTAACAAGGGAGCGATATTATACTTAAACCTTCACTTGGCATTTCAGTTTGAGCTTATTCCAGAATGCATATATTTGAACCACAACCTAAAGGAGTAAAAACAGAAAATGTTTAAATTATTCAGTGGGTGTGATGGCATCTGTAAGAGAGATAGATGGTGGAATTTTCGCAGCCTTTCAGTGGGGTGGGCAATGGCAATAAATTTGGAAGAATGCAATGAGAATAGAAAATTAGATAATTGAGTCATTTTCTACTTAGGTTTTCAATAGCTCGATGAAAATCTTGCTCGTAAATGATTTGCTTTTCCAAAATACAGCACCTTGCATTTATCTAAATTAAACTCCATCTGCCATTCCTCAGCCCATTGGCCCATCTAATCAAGATCCTGTTGTAATCTGAGGTAAACTTCTTCACTGTCCACTACATCTCCAATTTTGGTGTCATCTGCAAACTTATTAACCATATCTCTTATGCTCGCATCCAAATCATTTATATAAATGACAAAAAGTAGTCGACCCAGCGCTGATCCTTATGGCATTCCACTGGTCACAGGTCTCCAGTCTGAAAAACAACCTTCCACGACCACCCTCTGTCTTCTACCTTTGAGCCAGTTCTGTATCCAAATGGCTAGTTCTCCCTGTATTCCATGAGATCTAACCTTGCTAACCAGTCTCCCACGGGGAACCTTGTAGAACGCCTTACTGAAGTCCATATAGATCGCATCTACTGCTCTTTGTTACTTTTCCAAAAAAATCAATCAAGTTAGTAAAATATGATTTCCCACACACAAAGCCATGTTGACTATCCCTAATCAGTCCTTGCCTTTCCAAATGCATGTACATCCTGTCCCTCAGGATTCCCTCCAACAACTTGCCCAACTTGTCCACCGGTCTATAGTTCCCAGGCTTTTCCTTACCGCTTCTCTTAAACAGTGGCACCACGTTTGCCAACCTCCAGTCTACCGGCACCTCACCTGTGACTATTGATGATACAAATATCTTGGACATTGGTTTGGTCACTTTTAGAATATTGCATGAGATTCTGGTCTTCTTCCTATTGAAAGGATGTTGTGAAATTTGAAAGGGTTCAGAAAAGATTTACAAGGATGTTGCCAGGGTTGGAGGATTTGAAGAATAGGGCGAGGTTGAATAGGCTGGGGCTGTTTTCGCTGGAGCATTGGAGGCTGTGGCGTGACCTTATAGGGGTTTAGAAAATCAATTGGGGCATGGATAGTGGGGTGGGGGAATTCAGAACTGGAGGTCATAGGTTTAGGGTGAGAGGAGAAAGATATCAAAGAAACCTAAGGGGCAACTTTTCCACGCAGAGGGTGGTGAATGTATGGAATAAGCTGCCAGAGGAAGTGATGGAGGCTGGTATGGTTGCAACATTTAAAAGGCATCTGGATGGGTATATGAATAAGAAGGTTTTGGAGGGATATGGGCCAGGTGCTGGCAGGTGAGGCTAGATTGGGTTGGGATATCTGGTCGGCATGGACGAATTGGACTGAAGGGTCTGTTTCTCTGCTGTATGTCTCTATGACTCTTTAAATGGGAAGGTCCCTATTTCCAATTATTGGCATTTCATTATAACTAATCTTAGCTCATTGATGGTGGCATAGTAATGATGTCACTAGACTGGTACTCCTACAGTAAATGAAGTGTGTTCAAGTCACACCACGTGCAGGTGATGAAATTTAAAGTCACTGAAAATCTGAGATAAAAAGCCAGGCTCATAGACACTATCAAGCAGTGCTGATTGCCATAAAATCTCAACTGGTTCACCAGCGTCCTTCAGTGCTATTCTTCCCACTTACTTATCCACCCCCTTTCCCTTGTTCAGCATACACGTGACACCAGGCCAACAGAAATGTTGCTGACTCTTAACTGTTCTCTCGGCATTCAGGGATGGATAATAAATGCTGGCCTAGTCAGTGAAGTTGACATCTTTTGAGCAAAAATTTTAAACAGCTTTTGGTTCTCCCAGTAATGGTGTGAAACTAGGCAGTGCCAAGTCCCGGCTGGAAAATTTTGGCAGTGACCAGGCAGGAGGAGATCATTGAAATCTTCTCCAGACCTTCACATTGACCATCATCCTGGCATATCACACAGTACGCTGTATGGACAACTCTATCCATAGATATTGGCATCGATGAAACGCCAGTCTCACCACATCATCATGGCTGATTTTGGGCAACCTCAGAAAACACTTCGACATACTCCATTGCACTTTTCAGCTCACTGGCACTTGACATTGCAAGAATCCTGTTAGGTCACTTCGTTTGCAAGAACATACACCCATCTTACACATCTGCACAAGATGCATCTCAAGGCTTTCATCTCTTTTCTTAGCATTCACTTACTTTGTGCTTACTTGGATAGCGTCTCTGCCACCCTTTTTTCTTCCAGTGCAATGCCACTCAGTACTGATGGGCTTACAGTACCTCTGCTGAAAATGTGTTGCTGGAAAAGCGCAGCAGGTCAGGCAGCATCCAAGGAGCAGGAGAATCGACGTTTCGGGCATGAGCCCTTCTTCAGCCCGAAACGTCGATTCTCCTGCTCCTTGGATGCTGCCTGACCTGCTGCGCTTTTCCAGCAACACATTTTCAGCTCTGATCTCCAGAATCTGCAGTCTTCACTTTCTCCTTACAGTACCTCTGACTTGATTTGCATTATAATGTACACAGAAGACCAGGCAGCTTGTCAAACAGCACTGAACAGTTCAAGTGGCAGATACGTTGCTGTATGGCACCAAACTAAATCAATGTCACCTCTACATCATTTGCCAGCAGATGCCACAGAATGTGCATTGTGTGGGGTTCAACCAAATGGTCATATGTGAAAGTCAAAGAAGAGTAGTTCCTAGTGCAGCCAAGGAGGACTATGATCAGCCAGGAGTGCTGACTTACTCAGTCAACAACATTATCTGATCTCAGTCCAGTTTCAATCGAACATTTGGAGTGATTAGGCCCAAGAAACTGTCCCCTTCCATTTCGGGAATTGGGCCACAGTCAGTCCTACAGATTTAAGACCATGAGAACTCGGAGCAGGAGTAGGCCGTCTGGCCCTTCGAGTCTGCTCTGCCATTCAGTAAGATCCTGGCTAATGTTTTTGTGGCCTCAGATCCATTTATTCACTCTCTCATCGTAACCCTTAATCCCTTTACTGTTCAAAAATCTATCTTAGCTTTAAAAACATTGACTGAAGTAGTGTCAACTACTTCACTGGGCAGGGAATACCATAGATTTACAACCCTCTGGGTGAAGAAGTTCCTTCTCAATTCAGTCCTAAATCTGCTCCCCGTAATTTTGAGGCTATGCCCTCTTGTCCTAATTTCACCTGCCAGTGGAAACATCCTCTCTACTTCTACCTTAGCTATTCCCTTCATAATTTCTATAAGATCTCCCCTCATTCTTTCAATGACTATAATCCCAGTCTACTCAGTCTCTCCTCATAGGACAACCCCCTCAACTCTGGAATTAACCTAGTGAACCTCCTCTGTACCACCCCTAGTGCCAGTACGTCCTTTCTCAAGTAAGGAAACCAAAACTGCACGCAGTATCTATTAAGTTCTGTCTGGCTTGCTGTGTCCAATGCTGCAATGCCACATCAGGGTGGAAGTGATGTTCCTCACAGTCAATTTCCTCATCTTCCTCCTTAGAAGGTTACAGCCACTCTCTCAGCATCTCAGCATCCATGACATCACCTCTTTGCTTGCTTCCATTATGCAGAGATCATAAATCCAATCACTTCAGGAGTACAGGCAAGTCAGTCAGGGAGCTGTAAAGATATCAGTTAGGGATCTGAGTCATCCTCAGTTGCGATGGTCCTCACAAGTTAACAGAGAGGGTGGACCTGTGAGGGGATCACTCCTGGGAATTTGGGTACTAGACATCAAGGGGGCTTACCAAGGGATAGTCTAAGCTGTGTGGGAGCCATGAGGCTAGGATGGAGAGGGGATAATGACAGTAAAGAGGACCAACCTCAAATGTAAGGCTGGAAACGGGTACAGCATTGGGGGACATGAAAAACTGCAGGAAGACAAGGGCTACCATCTTCAACCATGGCTGATGACTGCTTTAAGGAGCTCCTTGACTGAGACAGATTGCATTCCATTCTTCCACTGGAACAGATGATAGCGCTTGTCAAAATGGGATGGCAGTGCTTGGATCAGTCTTGGGGAGACTTGCAGACAGAGTGTACCACATAATCCTAGCTTTGCAAAATGACGGCAGCAGACAAGCAGGGGGCTGGATGAAAACAGCGAGCCAGGCAGCTTCAGGAGGTGGAGAAGTCAACGTTTCTTGTGTACCCCTCTTCAGGACCAGCATCTGCAGTTTTTTTTTGTCTCTGCTTAATGAGAGCAAGTAAAGAGGTGATGTCATGGATGCTGAGGAGCTGAGAGAGTGGCTGTAACCTTCTAAGGAGGAAGATGAGGAAATTGACCGTGAGGAACATCACTTCCACCCTGATGTGGCATTGCAGCACTGGACACAGCAAGCCAGACAGAACTTAATCGATACTGGCTTCCAAATAATCTGATGTGCAAACACATCATTCACTCAATAGAGATATTCGCTGTCAAACAGCCCACATCTTTGTACAAAAGCAAACAAAGCTTCTTCCCTATTTATTTCTTCATCTTGCCTCTTGTGGGAATAAAAAAATTATTGTAATCAATTGTTTGGAGGCCACACAACATTCCCATGTTCAAGAACAGTGACATTGGCAGTTGTGGCGGATATGAGGGAGAAATTAACATTCAGTCAGAGAAGGTTCAAACATTGTACAGCAGAAGGTAAAGGTAAAGCCTCTCTTCAAGGTTAGGTCTCTGAGGGCTGCGCACTGAGTTCTGTTATGGCCACTGTCATTTTGAGGGACATCCTGATACAAACCTTCTCACCAATCCATCATAATTCACTCTTTAATGTCTGAGATTTCCCATGCACTGCTAAATAAGCATGCTCCACTTCAGCTTTCACTGCGATGTCTGAAGTTACACAGTCAGCGGTTAAAACCTTTTATTACACCAGAACAATGCACTATGATGTTATCGGAGAAATGGATGTCACCCACCCTTAAATGGATTCATGCTCCCTTATAAGACATGTAAGAAGAATAAACCTTTGACCTAGTGAGGTTTAGCAATCATGAATGATCACATCATCACACAAATGATGCGTCCAAAAATTAAGACACGGACACATTACAAGGCGTCATGTCAATATTGCAGCTAGGAATCTCCTCACCAGAGAACACAGCCTTGTCTGCACAAATTGAAGGATTTCTGGAATCTGTAGGGATTGAAGGTGCTTCTTAGAGATAAGCAATGCCTCACAACTCAAACATCAATCCAGCTTGGGATGAAGAAGCTGCTTAATTCTGAGATGATCTCCAGTTAACCCAGTCTTACGGATAACATGACAATCAACCAGGCAAATGAGTATTTACTGATGCAAGATGCTATTGACGATGAAATATCACTCATGTCACCTACACGCCTTCAGAGAATTTTCTTTCTTCCTTGTTCTCTCACTATGTATAGGTGCAGCCCTGGAGTCTGTAGCTGGGATGGACAGAGGCTGCTCGGTGGTGGAGCCTGTTGGCCTGGGAAAGTTGGGACTATGACTGGGACTTAGAGTGTCCTGCTCAGAAGTGAGCTAATCCTTCTCAGCTACAACTTCTGCAGGGCAATGAATCACAGGCAAGATGGAGGGACACCTGAGATCATAGACAGGAGACCTCAGGCAGGGTGGGGAGGCCTGCATGTGTGGTTCCTCTTCCATATGAATACCTACTGATACCTCCCTGCTGTCCCATTGTGATAAATGGCCACCTGGAGTGAGGTCAAAGCCTCCTGTTTCCTCTGAGGAAAGGTGACCAGACCCAAAACATTAACTCTGATTTCTCTTCAGAGATGCTGCCAGACCTGCTGAGCTTTTCCAGCAATTTCATTTTTTTCCCTTGTTTCCCCTGTCACTTTGTAACTGAGGTTGAGTACCGATAGCTGGAGCAATGAAGTACAGGTCAGCATCCATTTCTAGCAGCCATTTCAGCCACCAATCAGTCCATAGAGATTCTGAAATGTTCAGAGCAAGAACCGGCACAGTTTGGCTGATGTTAGTGAACTCCGCCAACCTATTATAAAAGTCATAGAATCCCTCCAGTGTGGAAACAGGCCATTCAGCCCAGCCAGTCCATACCAACTCCCCAAAGAATATCCCACCCAGACCCATTCCCCTATTACTCTCCATTTACCCCTGATGAATGGACCTAACCTACACATCCCAGAACACTGCAGGCAATTTAGCATGGTCATATCACCTAACCTGCACATCTTTGAATTGTGGGAGAAAACCAGAGAACCCAGAGGAAACCCACACAGACACAGGGAGAATCTACACAGACAGTTGCCCGAGGCTGGAATCAAACCCAGGTCACTGGTACTGTGAGGCAGCAGTGCTAACCACTGAGCCACCATGTCACCAGAAACTTTGAACAGCTTCAAGTGTCTTGCTAAAAAGCTGACTGCTGTTCTTGTGACTGTCCGTGTATTTGGATGAAGTTATTAATGGGTGGCACCAAGGGGTTATTTTCTGCCTGGGGGTTGAGCAGGTGCCAAGTCTCTTTGTGCCAGTGACCAATGGCAGTTCTTCTTCAGTGACCAGCCACAGAGAGATGCCAGTGATATACTCATCACAAGGTACTCCCAAATCTAAAATAATTCAAGTACCCACCAACGTGAAAGTATCTGAGCAGGTAGAGAGTGCAGGAGAAAGACTTGCATCCTCTGAGGGATCTTTGGCTTATTCCTCAGTAGTGGAGAAGATGCTGATCCCTGAAGAGCTGACCTGCTGAGAGTGAAGGCTACGTGGGTGCAGCATTGGAGAGGAGACAAAATTAGCTGTAATAAGGATAGCAACTACAAATACATTGACAGTTGTGGCAATGGATGAACAGCCCATGCAACACAATGGTCCTTACTGGGTCATCACAACATAGAGGTTTCAGCTTCTCCACACATGTATTCTCAGTCCTGTCCCTGTCGTTCAGGGATCCTCACCTCCTAGAGGAGATGAATATCATTCACTCTTCAGCTTGTCTTTACCACTTGTGAATTATTTTGAGATGTTTTCTCCTCCAATGAGTGAGAAGATGGTGACACAGAAGCAAGACATGTGGTTGGGTGTCCCGAATGAGAGAATGGAAACACAGAGATCAGCATTGAATTTACTGGTTTGAGATGATGGGTTAGGGTTACGGTTAGCGTTAGGGTTAGGGGTTAAGGTTAGGGTTAGGGTTAAGTGGGTAAACACCATTGAGTGGTGACACTGCCTGAAATAGTGACAGTGTTAACCCATTTGCCGTGGTTAAAAGTGTTAGCAGTGGCAGAGTTAGAGTGTGAGGGAGCCAGGATGTAATAGCAGCCAGTTTACCACATTGTGAATACTGCAACAGTTTGGAAATTCATGGGGGACATCCACCCAGGGGAATGAGTGAGAAAAAAGAGAAAATTATAGAAAGTAGCATAACTTATTTTTATTGATTGCAATTAAGTAAAAGTAGACCTCTGGATCCAGATTAAGATTCATGCATCATCCCTCAATCATCCTTCACATTTTATATTCCTAATATTATGACACTAATTAAATCTTTTTTTATCACCTAAAGCCTTGAGTAATACTGTGCCTGTTTTTATCCCAGCCAACATAGTCAGTTAGTTCACTCACTTACAATCACAGAAGCAACATATTTTCCTGAATTGGTAATCTGAGTTTTGATAAACACAGCAGGTGCTAGGATTCTTTGAAAGTACATTTTCTTCCTTTGATTCTTCCTGCAGGACATTGTACAGGAAGAGATATCTCTGATTTGTATTATTAGGGACCAATCCTTCCTTTCAATCAGCTAAATTCTGCCTGGGCAGTTAATACCATGAAAGGCTAAATATTAGCAGTTCAGTTCAGAAACCTTGCAGCATTTAAAGTCTGAGTGTTGTCATGGGAGTGGGGTGGGGGTGGGAGGTGCAGAGTGACCCAGTAATCAGGATTTTTCAGTTTGATTGGTGGTTTTGGTATGTCTTGGCTAGCTACCCCCAAGCTGTGCTGGTGCAATTTATCTATAAACAATATCTGAAATAACATTTGCTTAGATGTGAAAGTGATTTTACCAGTACATAACACGACATGGAAAGGATAGACTAATAATGTCTCACATTACCACATCCATAGCACTTTCTGCATTCATAAGTTCTTGTATAGTCAGCAGTCTAGCTTGTTATTCTCATTGAGTGCTGCATAAATGTTCAGAGCTACACCTGCAGCACTAATCCCCATTGTTCTCTGCCAGTGGCTATTATTTGAATTGTGTAGCAAAGTGTAATCTGCAGAAATGAAAATAATGATAGTTTACTGATGTGAAACAAAAGCCACAATGCTTGTGCAATCAGCCGAGCAGTGCTCAGCAAGCACAACATTTTCTTCAAAAGCGATTGAATATTTCGTTTTTCTGCAGCTTTTGTTTCAAGGAAAACAAAACAAAAGCAGTTTTCTGTATGACAGAATTACGCAGCATGGAGGGGAGTCCTACTATTCAAAAAACTAATAGTGTTTGTAAAAATGCATTTGGAGTTTTATGTATTACTGAGACAAAAAAGCCATAAAAACACAACGTGGTTACATATGTATTTGTGTGTATACGTGCGCGCATGCGCGCGTGTGTGTGTCTGTGTCTGTGCATGTGTGTGTGCGTGTGTGTGAATGTGTGCATGTTTGTGTATGTGTGTTTGTCTGTGCATGTGTGTAAAATACAACATGTTGGTAGGGCAAATCAGGGCAGGACTTTACTCTTAATGGTAAGGCACTGTGGAGAGTTGCTGAACAAAGAGACCTTGGAGTGCAGGTTTATAGTTCCCTGAAAGTGGAGTTGCAGGTAGCACTGCAGTGAAGAAAGCTTGACTTCTATGGTCAGTGCATTGAGTACAGGAGTTGAGAAGTTATGTTGCAGCTGTACATGACATTGGTTAGGCCACTGTTGGATTATTTATTCATTTCTGGTCTCCTTCCTATCAGAAGGGTGTTGTGAAACTTGAAAAGGTACAGGAAAGATTTACAAGGCGTTTGCTGGGATTGGAGGGTTTGAGCTATAGGGAAAGGCTGAGTAGATGGGGGCTCTTTTCCCTGGAACATCAGAGGCTGAGAGCTGACCTTATAAAGGTTTATAAAATCATGAGGGGCATGGATAGGGTATATAGACAAAATCTTTTTCCCAGGATACAGGAGTCCAAAATTAGAAGGCATTGGATAAGGTGAAAGGGGAAAGATTTAAAAGAGACCTGAAGGGTAACTTTTTCACCCAGAGAGGTGGTCTGTGTATGGGACAAGCTGCCAGAGGAAGTGGTGGAGGCTGGTACAATTACAACACTTAAAAGGCATGTGGATGGGTATATGAATAGGAAGAGTTTAGAGGGAGATGGGCCAAATGCTGGCAAATGTACTAGATCAGTTTAGGATATCTGAGTTGGACCAAAGGGACTGTTTCTGTGTGTTAGAGTATTAGTTTTTGACTCTAATTGAATATTATAAAAGGCCGACAGCTATTCCTCAGAGTCAGTTGGACCCAGAGAATCTTTCATCTACTGCTTTTCTCAATGCCCTGTTAAGCATCTTGGGATAATTCTAAAGAAATTTTATATATGTTATTATCAAAACTAATGGCAAAAAAATTCCGCAAGACCCACTGACCTCAATGCTCTGATTTCTAACTACATTCCCAGTGCTCAAAATGTTCTGCCAGGCATACCCTTAGCTCTTCAGATGAAGATCTCTATAATTGAAATTCTCATCAGGGAAGCTAAACTTTCCAGAATCTCCAGGAGCTTAGATTATTTATTTCATGTCCTACTCAGTGCAATAAAATGCATTTTCTGATGTGAAGAATTTACGGCAGATATATATTAAATGTTTATCCTTGTTTCAATTCCACAGGCATTGCAACGTGAGCTATACTCAACACTATAATGGCTTCATGGGCAAGGCAAATATTTTAGGAATAATTGACATCAAGTCACAATACCAGAAGCTGTGAAGGAAATTCATTTGATATTCCACTACTTTCTACAGCTAAAACTAACAATGATTTCGCTTATTGGCTTCAACTTTCAGTCTTTTTTTTTGTCTAATTCATATGCATCAGATATCGAGAGCATAATAATGTCAAGCTGTCCATTTCATTAGATAGCTGGGAATGCAGTTTGAGAAAAAAACAATCTATACATGTACACTAAAAGAAATAATGATGAGGAGGTGATGGGGTTGGACTGTGGTGGACAAAGCTAAAAATCATACAACTCCAGGTTATAGTCCAACAGGTTTATTTGGAAGTACAAATTTTTGGAGCACCGCTCCATCATCAGATAACTAGTTGATTAGGAGCAGCGCTCCGAAAGTAGTATTTCCAAATAAATCTATTGGGCCATAACCTGGTGCTGTGTGATTTTTAACGAAAAGAAATAGTTGGAGAGTTAATTGAGATACTCTCAAAGCAGTGTTCCCGTTGTACAATTATAAAAACATTTATAAATTGGGCTGCATGGCATTAGGAGTTTCAGCACTCTGGAATCTAACTTCTTCAGACTCACAGCACTTATTCCATGGTTGGGATTTTCTCTATAACCTTCGGGATTCCAACATCAAGGTCAGATGAAGGTCTGAAGCCCTGAGTGTGGTGGCAATGGTCATCCAACATTGAACTGATCAAGTTGCGATCTAAGAGTGCTCTTATCATCACTCTTTCAGGCACCATCTTTACCACACCTCTGGGAATGGCTGATGGTAGGACTGTTTCAGCAAGCAGATGTCCTAGTGGTGCAATGCTGGACTATTAATCCAGAAATTCAGCTAATGTTCTGGGGACCTAGGTTCAACTCCTGCTACAGCAGATGGCAAAATTTGAATTCAACAAATAAAATCTGGAATTAAGAATCTACTAATTCCCATGAAACAACTTCAATTTTGGAAAAACCCATCTAGTTTATCGATGTCTACCAGGGTAGGAAATCTGCCATCCTTACCTGGTCTGGTCTACTTGTGACTCCTGACACACAACAATGTGGTTGACTGTCAACTGCCTTGTGAAGTGGGCTAGCAAGCCACTCCATTCAATCAGAGCTTGGGATGGGCAATAAATGCTGGCCAGGCAGGGACCCCCATGAGTGAATAAAAAAAAATTAGCTGTTGGCATTGCCAAATTACATTCCTGCCCACCTTTGCTGTCACTCCCATCTCTCTCCATTTATGTTTTGAGAGGTCAATATAACACATTCTTGTTGGTCTGGGGGAAAGTGTTTCATGTATAGCCCAAGAACAAGTGAAAAAAAACCAAGCATTTTCAGTTCTAAATGACTTTTGGTTTTGTTATTGAATGAATAATATTCCTTTCTCTGCTCTTTTAACAAAATTTTAAATGGATTCATACATCTGTTAAATAGCAGTGGACTGCTAAGCATTCACTCACTTATATCCCCTACAGTACGCTCTAGGCACTTGTATATTATAATAATTCTCTCTCTGGACAACATAGAATAGAATGGTAAACACTGCAAGACAAAGTTCATTGGAACAAATCATTACCTGTGTGTAGACATTTACTATGCTGTAGCATTTATTCTTTCCTTTTCTTTCCTCTTTGTTTCTGAAATACACCTGTTATAGAGTCACAGAGTTTTACAGCACAGAAACAGACTCTTTTGTCTAACTCATCCATTCCAACCAGATGTCCAAAACTGATGTAGTCCACTTGCAAGCATTTGTCCCATATCTCTTTGAACCTTTCCTATTCACATACCCATACAGATGCCTTTTAAATGTTATAATTACACCAGCCTCCATCATTTACTCTGGCAGCTTGTCCCATATACACAACACCCTCTGGGTGAAAAAGATTATGCCTCAGGTCCCTTCTAAATCTTTCTGCTCTCACCTTAAACCTATGGCATCTAGTTTTGGACTCCCGTATCCTGGGAAAAAGACCTTGCCTATTTAGCCTAACCATGCCCCTCATGATTTTATAAACCTCTATGACATCATTCCTCAGCCTCTGATGGTTCATGGTAAAAAGCCCCAGTCTATTCAGCCTTTCCCGATAGCTCAACCCTCCAATCCTGTCAATATCCTCGCACAAAGTTAAAAATCACACAACACCAGGTTATAGTCCAACAGGTTTAATTGGAAACACTAGCTTTTGGAGCGCTGCGCCTTCATCAGGTGGTTGTTATCCTTGTAGATGTGCTTAATGAAAGCTGCATTGCTTTGAGTGGCACGTGGCTCAGTGGTTAGCACTGCTGCCTCACATCACCAGGGTCCCAAGTTCAATGGAGTTTGTACATTTGCCCTGTGTCTGCATGGGTTTCCTCCCACAATCCAAAGATGTGCAGGTCAGGTGAATTAGTCATGCTACATTACCCATAGTGTTAGGTGCATTAGTCAGAAGGAAATAGATCTGGGTGGGCTACTCTTCGGAGGGTCGGTGTGGACTGGTTGAGCCGAAGGGCCTGTTTCCACGCTGTAGGGAATCGAATCTTTTCAAGTTTAACAAAGTCATAGCTGATCAGAGCATCCAGCTCTATTTACTTGCCTTTGCTCCACATCCCTCAACACCCTTATCAATAAAACTCCCTTGATCTTGTTTTATTTTAATGAAGAGAATTTTGTATCGCCACTACCTTTTGTATGAGAAGGTCTTTGTAACTTTACACCTTAATGGTTTAACTCTAACCTTAAAACTATGACCTTTTGTACCAGAAGCAATGTTACTTTTTCGAGTCCAATGTGATTCATCTTCAGAATTAAACATTTCTGGAAAATGGTGCATCTTATGGTGTTGTTGACAGAGGAGTGAGTGTAACAGTTGGCGAGGATTCTCAGATCAGAAGGGAGTCCAAACGAAAGTAAAAATAAAGAAATAACAACATAATTTGGTTTATGGCAGGAGTGAAAAGGAGAAATTGAACCATTCTGTGCTCTTCTCTCCACAGATGCTGCCAGACCTGCTGAGTTTCTGCAGTGTTTTCTGTTTATGTTTTAGATTTCTGACACCTGCAGTGTTTTACCTCCTGTTAGAAATTCCCTACCTGAGGGAATTGTTACTTTATCTCTAAATTGTAAAATCCTTCAATCATTATAAGTACCTCAATTAGATCCCTGAACCTTCCAAATGCAAGAGAACGAAAAGCAAATTTTCATATAATTTCATGGTTTAGTGAGTAAAACTGAATAAAATTTCTGCTGAACCTGAATTGCACCATTTCCAAAACTGATATATTTTTTTCCAGGGATTTGGTATAAACTACTGAATGCAATATTTCCAGTGGTGTCCGATATAAAGTATTTGAGTCAGAGATTCCATGCTAAGGTTATCCCTCCAGTCTGAAAATTATCCAGCTCGATACGCTCATATTGGAGATATAGTGTTGCAAATGCTGAAATTTTCACTCTTGGGAGGAGATGTAGGAAAGGATTAGTCCCACCACCCCATACAGCTGAATGGGACACAGATGGAAGGCGTACAATGAATGGTGGTATCATACTACAGCATAAGAGGTAAATTAGATTACTTACAGCGTGGAAACAGGCCCTTCGGCCCAACAAGTCCACACCGATCTTCCAAAGGGCAACCCACTCAGACCCATTCCCCTACATTTACCCCTTCACCTAACACTACGGGCAATTTAGCGTGGCCAATTCACCTAACCTGCACATTTTTGGATTGTGGGAGGAAACTGGAGCACCTGGAGGAAACCCACGCAGACACGGGGAGAATGTGCAAACTCCACACAGAGAGTCGCCTGAGGCAGGAATTGAACCCGGCTCTCTGGCACTGTGAGGTAGCAGTGCTAACCACCATGCCGCCCACAAATGTTTGCAAAAAAATGCATTAACCACTATTCTCTGTTTCCTGTCACTCAGCCAATTTTGTATGCATGAAGCTACTGTCCCTTTTTGTCCAAAAGCTCTAATTGTGTCTGTTTTGTGGCAGACAAATCTAATGCCGATCTTGCTTTTGCGCACCTCCTGTGCAGTCATAACATTATATGCTTCGTATTGTCTAAACACCCTGTGATCTCTAGAACATAGAACATAGCGAGAATACAGCGCAGTACAGGCCCTTGGGCCCTCGATGTTGCGCCGATCCAAGCCCACCTAAACTACACTAACCCACTATCCTCCATATACCTATCCAATGCCCTCTTAAATGCCCTTAAAGAGGGAGAGTCCACCACTGTTACTGGCAGGGCATTCCATGAACTAACGACTCGCTGAGTGAAGAACCTACCCCTAACATCAGTCCTATATCTACCCCCCCTTAATTTAAAGCTATGCCCCCTTGTAATACCCGACTCAATACGCGGGAAAAGGTTCATACTGTCGACCCTATCTAACCCCCTAATCATCTTGTACACCTCAATCAAGTCACCTCTCTATGTCCTTGTTTGCTCTGATCTGCCTGTATTGCTCACAAAACAAAATTTTTCACTGTACTTAGGCACATGTGACAACACTAAATCAAATCAAATCAAATCATTGGCTTAAGTGCCTTTCGGAAGTCCATATGTATTACCTCAACAACATTTCCCTGATTAAACTGACTAGTCTACAGTTGCTTGACTTATTCTTGCTTACTCTATCTGAACAAAGATGCAAAATTTGCAATTATCCAGTCATTTGATACCACTCTTACTTCTAAAAAGACAGAGCACTTACTTCAAGTGATTCTCCAATTTGTCACTTCCTCAATTTCATTGGATATAGTGCCTTAGCAATTTCCATTGTCACTTCCCTCAGATTTTGCTGAATGTATCTCATCCAGTCTCTTATCAACCGCTTCCATTATCTCCTCCTTATCAGTTTTAAACTCTTCTGAATTTCATCCTATTTCACCATGGTCTGTGTAGCATCTCCTTCCACTTTAAAGATGGATGTGAAGCATTTGTTTAGTGTGTCAACAATGCCCTCTGCCTCCTCTGGGCAAGCCATTTATTTTTCCTTTTGTAAAATTTTAAAGAGCTAGGGATTTAAATGACTCTGTAGTTTGGGTTTCTCAACTCAGAATGACACAGAAAACTTGTTATTTTTATGTTTTAAAGCATTTGTAATTTAAATAGTTTGACATCATGACAGTTTTACATGTGTTACCTGCGGTCTGCTGAGTTCAAATGGCCCGGTTAAGTTTAGGTTTCCTGCCAATCCTCGTTGTTTTTCTTTTTCTAACCAGGAAAAAAATTAAATCTGTCAGAAATGGGGCTGGGAATCCTGAATCCTGGTCCTTTTGACCTGAAGGTCTTTGGGGCGACCGTGGCTACAAAAATCCAAACCTTTGTAACAGAAATGTTTAGGCTACAAGGGCAGCACAGTGGCTCAGTGGTTAGCACTGCTGCCTCACAGCACCAGGGACCCAGGTTGAATTCCAGCCTTGGGTGACTGCATGTGTGGGGTTTGCACATTCTCCCTGTGTTTGTGTGGATTTCCTCTGGCTGCTCCAGTTTCCTCCCACAATGCAAAGATGTGCTGGTCAGGTGAATTGGCCACGCTAAATTGCCCATAGTGTTAGGTGCATTAGTCAGAAGGAAATGGGTCTGGGTGGGTTACTCTTCAGAGGGTCGGTGTGGACTTGTTGGGCTGAAGGGCCTGTTTCCACACTGTAGGGAATCTAATCTAATCTAGTTTAGGTATTTTGATTATGTTTCAAACTTGCGTTGATATGTGATTGGATTATATTTGACATAGCTTGCCCGTACCTTAAGACCGAGGGATAGTGAGGACTGCAGATGCTGGAGAGTCAGAGTTGAAAAGTGTGACACTGGAAAAAGCATAACCACTCAGGCAGCATGTGAGGAGCAGGGGAGTCGATGTTTCGGGCATAAGTTCTTGAGAATCAATGAGATACATCCAACAAGGGCTTATGCCCAAAACATCAATTCTCCTGCTCATTGGATGCTGCCTGACCTGCTATGCTTTTTCCAGCACCACATTTTTCGATTCACACATTAAGACCAATTTTGGCACTGGGTGAAAGTATAAGATGGGTACTGATGGCAAAGCTGGACAGGTCTCTTTGATTTTCACTTCCATTGCAATCAGTGGAAATGAAAAGTGTGGGATGTGCACACTGAGTGGCGGTGTCATACTAAGCAAATTATTCTATGCTGCTTTGCATTTAAATAACTGATATTCACCAGGAACGTAGGAATGCTTCCTGTTGGAATTGTGAGTTCAAAGGATCCACCCTTAAGATCTCAGCTTGTTTATGATTTTGTTTATTGTCAATTTTTGAACATTGAAAGCAGAAATTACTGCTCACAAGATTAATTTATGAAGGCTTTATAGATTATTATATTTTTCCTGTCACTGCAGTTTTCTCAGTCATTTCTGAAGAATAATATTTCATTGCAAACAGTGCAGTTAAGTAAACATGCTTTCTTTTAGCTATGAAAACAAGCCACAGAAACTAATGCTATCCTCTTTCACAGAAGATTTATTCTCACATGATACATTGGATCCACTTTGTATAAATTTTTAAGCTTGGTGACAATAATTTGTTAGGTGCAGACACTGGAGACCATATCAGGCACCAGCCAAAATACTCAAACAATGAAGAATGCATACTGTATCAAATGTATTTTGTTTATTCTGGGAAATGTGTGAAAACCATTTCAGTGGTGAATAATAGAAGAAAAAAGGCATGGCTTTACAACTCATTTCCTGGAGTAATGCTCCACCTAAGCCAAAGGTTTATTTGATGGAAGTGAAGTGATATTTACCTGTATTAGAATTCATGTCCTCTTTGGGCCACTGACTGAAGGCATTATTTTCACTTCACATGAATATATATGAAGCTTCCACTGTTCAGTACATGTGTAACTAAAGTACAGGTAGTTCATTCTAGCTCATTAGCTCTGTCTATGCTGAACGTCATCTGAAATATATGAAAATAATAAAGAATGGGACGGGTGGGACTTAAACCCAGGCCTTCCAGCTCAAAGGTGGGGACACTACCACTCCACCATGAGCATGCCCCAACTACTCATTCTAACAGTTCCTTCTACACAGCAGAACCATCTGTCATTGAATCCTGCACTACAGAAGAGATTCTTTGAAATACCAAGTTTGCACCCACCATAAATCTACTCTAAACCTACACCCACATAAAACTACTCGATAAAATGTGGAGCTGAAAGAGCACAGGAGATCAGACAGCATCAGAGGGGCAGGATGGTCGACGTTTCAGGGCACAACCCTTCATAAGGACCAGTCTATTTGAAGGGTCCTGACCTGAACCGTCATCTTTCCTGTCCCTCCAATGCTGTCTGACCTCCTGAGCTCTTCCAGCTCCACATTATATCAGCTCTGACTTCCAGCATCTGCAGTCCTTACTATCTCCATAAAACTACTCTAAATCTACACTAGTTCCATTTTCCAGCACTTACCTGTTCCCTTTTTATACTTACTCGGTCAGTGACTTAATCAATTTAATTCTGTTTGCCTTATTAACAAATCCATCCTTCTTTCAAAATATACCTTTCAAAAGAATCCTTGGCTAAGCCTAAAGAAAATGAAAGACAATAATATTCCTTCTTACCTCATAATGCAACCAATCATTAACATTTTTTGTGTTTTCCATACAGTACAATCACTCTTCCATATTCTTTCTTTAAATCAATAAAAAATGGATCGCCATCCAAACTAAAGTTTTTGTTCATGTTGTATTATAACTCCTCACAGAGCCAGATATCCCACTTTGAGGATCTTAAATAATTTCTTGGAATAAAACCTTTTTGTGAAACAGTTGGATAACTGATGACCTTGTCAAGATTAGAGTGGTGCTGGAAAAGCACAGCAGGTCAGGCAGCATCCGAGGAGCAGAAAAATCGATGTTTCAGGCAAAAGCCCTTCATCAGGAATTCCCTGATCAATTCCCTTCACATTCCTGATGAAGGGCTTTTGCCCGAAACGTCAATTTTCCTGCACCTCGGATGCTGCCTGGCCTGCTGTGCTTTTCCAGCACCACTCTAATCTTGACTCTGATCTCCAGCAGCTGCAGTACTCACTTTCGCTTAACTGATGACTTTGTGTCAATTGACTTTATTTGGGAATCCCTTTTCTTTCCAATATTTTCCTTATTCTAGCAAGGTCAATGTTCAATCTTTTTCTGATTGTTAGCCTTTTCATATGACCATCCCAAAGAGAATAATAGTCCACATAATATTTTCTGGGCAATCTTTTCCCAGATTATCTCTTGGAAAGAATTCCCTTTTGAATATTGGTTAAATACACTTCTATGCCTATGCATTGCATCATGCCAATGTCTCAGAAGATAAAGTACTTTAAGCTACTCTCAGTAGTTTCTTGGTTTCCCAAGCCATCGAATAGCTCTTATTATTCTTTCCCTTCTATTCTGAATAGAAATGTGGCACATGCAACATCACTGAAAGCAATGAGCTCCATTTTTTTTCCTTGGATAACACAAGACTGGGAACCCTAGTGTGCCTTTTTATTAGTCTAATTTCTGTGATGTTTTATTTATTCACAAGACTTTGTAGCATGGTTCATCATAATACTCAGTTCCATTGTGTCATTATTGATATTGATTCTAGACTGAGTGTGCAGTCCATTTGGACTTCTTAACTGGTCTGTTTCTTCCCTCGATGCAAAATTAGCCTTCTGTGAAAATTTGGTCTAATTTATTGGGATATGACTACTACATTCTACAGAGGATTGTTGATCCAAAATCATTCCTAATTAATTCTACTTAATTCCTAACCTTTTGCATTTAAAAGTCCCAGAAGCCTGACCCATCCAATCTTTATTTTTAAACAAAGTTTAAATATGACAACTGGCTCAAAACCCATCGAATTTCCCCTCAGAAACCCTTGGAAGTGCTTTGCTTTGTGCAAGCAATAGAACATTGCTATGTCTGTATTGAGCTGATTACTTTCAGCAAGCCAGACACCATTCAACTCATAAACACACTTGTTTAGTTTGCTTAACTTCCCTTGTGTATCAACGCTTCTTTAGGTATTTCAAAAAACACTGATTATCGAAAGACCAAAAGACCATAAGACATAGGAGCAGAAATTAGGCCATTCAGCCCATTTGGGCTCCACCATTCAATCATGGCTGATAAGTTTCTCAACCCCACTCTCCCGCTTTCTCCCTGTAACCCTTGATCCCCTTAATACTAAAGAACTTTTCTATCTCATTGGCAAATACTGTTTATTCAATGACCTGGCCTCCACAACCTTCTGTGTCAATGAATTCCATAAGTTCATCACTCTCTGGCTGAAGACATTTCTCCTTACCTCTGTTCTGAAAGGTCTTCCCTTTACTCTAAGGCTCAGCCCTTGGATCCTAGTCTCTCCTACCAACGGAAACATTTTCCACTCTGTCCAGGCTATTCATTGTTCTGTACATTTCAATTAAATCCCCTGTCATCCTTCTAAACTCCAGCATGTATAAAATCAGAGTTCTCAAAGGTTCCTCACATGTTAAGATTTTCATTCCTCGGACCAGTTGTGTGAGCCTCCTCTGAACACGCTCTAGAGCCAGTATATCCTTCCTGAGATATGGGGCCCAAATCTGCACACAATACTCCAACGTGGTCTGACCAGAGTCTTATAGAGTCTCAGAAGTACATTCTTGCTTTTATATTCAAGTCCTCTCTAAGTAAATGTCATCATTGCGTTTGTCCTCCTAACTACTGACTCAACCTGCAAGGTTACCCTAAGAGAATCCTGGACTAGAACTCCCAAGTCTCTATGCACTTCAGACTTCTGAATTTTCTCCCCATTCAGAAAACAATTCATGCCTCTACTCTAAACTTTATCCCTACAAAAAATATCACTTAACTTACGTTCTCAGGAGTATCTTGCTGAAAGAGTTAAAATCATCTTTCATTTCCTGTAGTAGGGGATTCCATGGTAATATTTTGATTGCTGACTTTTTCTTTTAAACCCCGAGTCAGTAGTCTGGCTGTAGCCTTTTGGCTCCCATGAGGCGACACTTTGTCTGATAAGGCTGACTGACCCCATCTATAAACTCAATTTTTACCATCTCTCCAAATCATCTTTTAAAAAGAATTCTTTATCGATGAAAATGCTAGAGTCCATTATAAAAGACTTAATATCAGAGGACTTGCAAAAGAATAACCAGATTGGACTGCATTAACGTGATGGGAAATCATGCTTGACAAATCTACAAGTATTTTCAGGATATAACTGATAGAGTTGTTAAGGGGGAGCCTGTGGATGTGATCTATTCAGACTTCTCGAGTTTCGAAAAGGCCTTGGTGAAACTCCACCTAGAATACTGTGTGTTGTCTTGGTCTCCTTACCACAAAGAAGATGTCCTGGCTATGGAAGGAGTGCGGCAAAGGTTTACCAGACTGTTTCCTGGGATGGTAGGTCTGTTGTATGAAGAGAGACTGGATATGTCAGAACTATATGAGGTGTGTGTTCACAGGTCCATGACGACAGATTAGTACTACAGTTAAGATGGTGAGTCATTCACTTGTCATTATCAGGTGGAAAAAGTGAGGACTGCAGATGCTGGAGATCAGAGTTGAAGTGTGTGGTGCTGGAAAAGCACAGCCGGTCAGGCAGCATCCAAGGAGCAGGAGAACCGATATTTTGGGCATAAGCTCTTCATCATGAAGAGCTCCTGCTCCTCAGATGCTGCCTGACTGGCTGTGCTTTTCCAACACAACACTCTTTGACTTGCCTTTATCAATTGAGGCATACATTATAAGAGCAGGAAGGTTTTGATGGAGCTGTATATAATTTTATTTTAGACTACATTTAGAGAATTGTGAGCAGTTTTGGTCACTGCAATACAGGAAGGATGCAATTGCATCAGATGGAGCACAGGGAAGATTTATTGGGATGTTGCCTGGGATGGAGCAGGTTAGCTAGGAGGAGAGGCTGGATAAGCTCAGCTAGCTTTCTTTACAGCAGATGAAGCTGAGAGGGTTCTGAAGAATGGTCACGTGACCCGAAACATTAACCCTGCTTTCTCTCGACAGATGCTGCCAGACCTGCTGAATTTTGCCAGCAATTTCTGATTTTGTTTTTGAACATGGAGAGGGGTATTGATTGGGGTGTATCAAATTATGAGGGACATGAGGTTGTTATCATTGCACCACAATACCTCTATCTCCTTCCTGTACTCTGATCCATTGTTGTTTGATATCTGGCCTACCATGGTAGTGTCGTCAACAACATGCAGATGCTGTTCATTCGGAATTTGGTGAGAAAGTCATGGGTGTACCAGGAGTACGGTAAGGGGTGGAGAAGTGTCATCACCAGAGAATGTTCATCCTTGGGAATTCTCTGCCACAGAAACTGGGGGTGAGACCAAAGCATTAAATGTTTCAAAGAAAGAGTTAGATATAGTTTTTAAAGCTTCAAAGGTCATTGGAGAAACCAGGAAGAAGATACCAAGTGGATAATATTGATGAAAGATAGAATTAATTATCGACTGATGTGCATGTACACCAGTCCCTGACAATATAAGGATGGGTGGATGAAGTGACCAAGAAGGTACATGGTCTACTTGCCTTTATTAGCCAGGCATATAGTTTAAAAGAGAGGAGGTAATGGTGGAAATACTTAAAATGTTGGTTAAGCCATTATGAGAGTATTGTGTGCAGTTTTGCAATCCACATTATAGGAGAGATGTGATAGCACTGAAGGGGGTGCAGAAAGATTTACCAAAGTATTGCCTGGGCTGGAGAGTTTTAGTTATGAAGGAAGAGTGGACAGACTGGGAATGTTTTCATTGGAACAGAAGAGATTGAGAGAGGACATGAGTGAGATATAAAACTATGAGTGGCATAGATAGGGTGGACAGGAAGAAACTTTGATGAAGAGTTCATTTACCGGGCACACAGATTTAACGGTTCATAGGTTGAGAGTAGATGTGAGGAAAAGCTTTCTCACCCAAAGGGTGGGGGAGTCTGGAACTCACTGCCTGTGAGGGAGTAGAGGCAGAAACCGTCATAGCATTTGAGAAGTATTTAAATGTGCACTGGTGAAGCCAAGGCATACAAGGCTCTGGGTCAATGAGATTGGAATAGTTAGGTGGTTGTTTTTGACTGGCATGAATGCAATGGGTTGAAGGGCTTTTTTCAGTGTTGCAGATCTCTATGACACTATAATCAACCATGATCATGTTGAATGGTGGAGCAGGTACAAAGTGCAGAATGATCAACTCCTGTTTTTATTTTCTGTGTTTCCATCTTCCTTGTCGACACTAAAACCCCTCACAGTATATAAAGCTTAAATGTAGAAACATAGAAAATTGGTGTGGGAGTAGGCTGTTCGGCCCTTCAAGCCAATGGTTGATCATGTAATCTCAGTATCCCACTGCCATTTTTTCCCCATTCCCCTTGATCCCTTTCACCTCAAGGGCCACATCCAGCTCCCTCTTGACTCTATCCAATGAACTGGCCCCAACAGCTTCCTGTGGGAGAGAATTCCACAGGTTCACAGCTCTTTGAAACTGGTTGCATTGTCCTTGTTCTTGTCAAACGATGACAGTTGCTGACCCTCCTTTTCTTGTTCTGGCTGACTGATATATTATCACACAGACCTCAGAAAGCTGCCATTTATTTAACACAGCCAAATGACATCATGGGATGTGATTCTCGAGTTTATTTTTCTTGTTGCGATGCTATTTACTTATTTTCTTCATGGAATGGAGGTGTCACTAGCTGGGACAGCAATGTTTTTCTTCCTTTCTTTCCTTTTTGTTCTTTTTATAACCCATCCCATTCGCCCTTGAGAAAGAGGTCATTAGCTGCTTTCTTGAACCACTCAGTTTAGGTACACTCACACTGCCAAAGGGAGGGAATTCCAGGATTTTAACCTAATGACACTGAAGAGATGGTGTTTATATTTTCAAGTCAAAATGCTAAGTAGGCTTAGAGAGGAACTTGCAGATGATAGTGTTTTCTGCCCTTGTCCTTCGAGATGGGAGTAGTCATGTGTTTGGAAGATACTGGTTCAGGAGGTTCATTGAATTTCTGCAGTGCATCTTCTACATAGTACATACTGCTCCTTGTTCATCAGTGATAGAGGGAGAGAATGTTTGTGGATGTGGTACCAATCCAATGGGGTGCTTTGAACTGGAAGGTGTCAAGCTTCTTGAGTGTTCTTGGGGCTGTACACATCCAGGCAAGTGGGGAGTATTCCATCACACTCCTGATTTGCACTATTTAGCTGATGAATAGGCTATGGGGAGTTAAGAGATGAAATACTTGCTGCATTATTCCTAGCCTTTGACATACCCTTGTATCACAGCATTAATATAGAACAGAGAACAATGCAGCACAGGAACAGGCCTTTTGGCTCTGCAAGCCTGCGCGAACACAGTTTCTAGTCAATAGTACACCAGGTTTGTCAGTGGGGGTGGTGGCAATGTAATTGAATGCAAAGGAACAATGTTTTGATTTTCTCTCATTGGCACTTGTGTAGTGAGGATGTTACTTGCCATTTTTCAGTCCAAGCCTTGATATTATCCAGGTCTTTCTGCAGTTTTGCATAGATTTCTTCAACATCTGAGGAGTAGTGAATGGTGCTGAACATTGTGTAAACATCAGCGAATATCTCCAATTCTGACCTTATAATGGGGGAAAAGGTCGATATGGATATAGCCCATATCCATTTTCAGCAAGTTTTCACTGGGACTGCTGATGCCAGGGCAGATGTTGATGTGCAGTTTGGTTTGTTTGCTAAGACATAATGAAGCATCTCACCTATTGCCACATGAATTATTTCACATGGACCATTTCTAATGAGACTTTCTGCTGCTGTGTTCACTCCCACAATGACCATATTTTCATAACCCAAAATGCATCATCGACAGCTGCGAATGCCCCCCCCGCCCCAATCATCACCATTTTGAGTTAGGAATGTAGTTAGGGTCTCCAGTTTGGTCCCTATCTATCACTTCATCATCTTGATATCATTCTCCTTTTCTCTTAACTTAATATTATTAACTCTTAATCTAAATTACTCTAGATCTAAACTCTACTAACTATTAACTCTGCCCTGAATTATTGCATCTTGTTGTTTCCATATCACCTACACTAAACTGACTGGTTTGCAGTTATGGTCTTACCTTTCCCTTTTTGAACAAGGGTGCAATGCTTACAATTCTCCAGTCCACTGGCACCCCTTCTGAGTGTAATCAAGGCTGAAAAATTAAGATCAGTCCCTCTACATTTTCCATGCTCATTTCCTTCAGTATCCTTGGATGGATCTCATCTGATCTCATTGGCTTAACAACTTTAAGTGTAGGCAGCCTATCCAACGCCTCCTCCTTACTAATGTAAATTGTTCTAGTGCCTGAATTACTTCCTGTTTCATCATGGCCTGGGTAGCACCTTTTCCCTTGGGAAAGATAGATTCAACTGAATAATGTAGTGCCTCAACTATTGCCCCTGTCTCTGTGTGTTAAGCCCCTTTGTGGTCCCTATTCAGCCCAAGTTCTCCTTTTACCATCTTTTGCACCTCACTTGCATACCTTCTCATGCTGGAATTCAATAAATCTTCCTGGTCTTTCAATAATATTCTGAAATGTCACAGAACTGTTTGACTCTACTCAGTGTATCAAATGTTCCACTGAGAATTGTTCTCATGTTGCTGAAATAGCTGCAGGAAGTATTTCCCTCCAACTACCCTTTGTCTTCCCCTGCAAGCAGAGAAGAAATACCCACCCTTTTTCCCTCCTCTCTCGCCACCATCTTGTGCCTAAATACCCATCCTGGGTGCGCAGTGATTGGAACACAGTTGGTCAGGTGGATCTTATTGAGTATGAGTTCCCGGATTGGGGCTGTTAACCCGGGGTAATCAGGGAGCCCTGGCTGACAGATAAAAACAGGAGTGTAGTCACTTTCCGGACTGGCTCTGAGCCAGCTGGTCAGAATCCATGTACTGTGCACATGTAAATAAACAGTGACTTGCTGACAAGATTTCGGCCTCCGATGAGTCATTTCAGGATAAAACAACAATTTTCTAGTATTTTCTTCAGTTGATCCTACTGTGTATCACTGATCAAGATGTGGTCTCCTCTTTACAGGGGAAAACAAATAGAGATTGAATGTTTTTGCAAGGTTTGTGAAGGTTTGTAGCTCAGGTTGAGGTTTAGGGTGTAGGTTTGCTCGCTGAGCCGTAGGTTTGATATCCAGACTTTTCTTTACCTGGCGAGGTAACATCGTCAGTGGCGACCTCCAAGTGAAGCTTGGATGTATCTTTGTGGAATTCCTCCTTTCTGTGCACAAGGATGATCGTAGGTTTCTGGTCTCCATCATTTAAGTCCTCCCCTACACGTCATTCTGACTTCTCTCTCTGGGATGTCCTACATTATTCCACTGAAGCTCCATTTCAGCTCAAGCAACAGAAACTATCCTTTTGATTCGAAACTTAACACCTTCCAGACTCAACAGCAAGTTCAACAATTTCAGATCATTAACACTTTTTTTTTCAGTGAACAGGAGTCATTAATGATTCTGTTTTTCCACTTGGCCCCTCTCAAGATGCCTCCCGTTTTTAAATTTTACTTGGCCCAGCTCCCATCCCTTTGGCCGTGTGACATCATTCTCTTTTGCTGTTGTATGCTCTTGCCTCCCATTAATGACAGAACTTCCTCTCATTGTTTCCTCCCCTCCCCACAACGTCTATATCCATTCTTGCTTAAAATCTGTTATTCTTTAAACTTTTTCCAGTTCAAATGAAAGATCGTTGACATGAAATTTTAATTTCCCTTTGGCCTCCACAGATTCTGCCTGGCTAGCTGAATATTTTCATTACTCTCTGTTTTTATTCCAAATTTCCTGCGTCCACATTTTTATGTTTGTGTATTCATATTGAAATGTCATCCCATTTACTGGCTTGGTTTTGCAGCGCTCTCAATCAAATTAAAACATAAATCTGTTGCTTACCCATTGTCTAATTTAATAAAGTATATGTTTCAGTACAACATAAAGGGTGTAGCTGCTTCAGTGTATCAGAATAGATCCAAAATATCGAATGGTTTATTTCCCAAGTTCCAAATTGGACGCTCTTTGCAAAGGTTAGCCTGAGATCAGGTACCTACTGTACATTTTTCAGATGGATTCTGAGCATTTTCTTTTCATCTTGAGTATTTTTAAAGACACTCAGATCTATTTTCAGAAACGCATCTCCCTGTCTCTTCAGAAGGATGAAATCATATGTCTGTGAAGTACATCAGCTATGACCCAGCCAGGCGAAAACTTGCTACTAAGCCAAAAGATTGTGGCTTTAGACCACAGCTTTAAAGCATACCAAAGCTGGCAGTGCAGTATTGGGGGAGGGTCTGTCACACTTTGTTTATACATGAGCAGTCCTCGACATTAATACTGCCTAATATGGAGTCAGGAGCCAGAGTGTCAGTATCTCTGACACTCCTGTTTATATCTATCAGCCAGGGCTCTCTGATTGGATCAGATTGACAGCCCCAAATATGGATCTCATATTCTATGAGGTCCACTTGGCTGACTACATCACGACATCCTTCCTTCTTTGACTACAAGGACATAGGCCAATCCTTTTTCTTAGACAACCTCCTGGGTTGTTTTAGCACCGGGTCAGGTTCAATGTAAAATCGAGGGACTGTCTGCTTTGTCAGTATATAAAAGGGTCCATTTTCTGAGCCAGGAGGTTTGGGTTTGAGTTCCGGCTGTGTGCAATAACATCTCTGAGCATTTTAATCAGGAAATATCTCAAGGGGCCCATGACAATTACTGGTAGAAAAGCTGGAGAGTTAGTGTCTTGTAGGTGTCTTGGCCAATATGTATCTCTCAAACAACATCATAGAGACAGATAATGAAGGGGTAAAGAGCTACACCCACCCTGACATGATGATAGAGGCCTATCTGAGATTGCTGGCCCCCTCAGACTTCACAGCAAATTCCAAACTGTAAGGGAGGTCTGTGTTCATCCTGAGGCCTGAGGCTGTTAATCTGGTCCAATCAGGGAGCCCTGACTGACAGATATAAACAAGGATGTCAGAGATTCTGCTCACTCTGAGAGCTGGCTCAGAGGGAGTTGAATCAGTGTCAAGGACTCTCAATATGTAAATAAGGGGTGACTTGGTGCTGGAAAACCAGCCTCTATGAGCTTATTTAATAAGGGTCTGAGCTTAAGCTGATCATTCAGTTTATTAGTTTCACCTTTAAAACCTCAGATGGAATGGGGTCTAAACAAACAATGGTGCTTACATCTTCCCTCGTTCCCCATTTCTCTGCTCCCTCTGCAAAACCAATGATACAATTACGATGCCATTGCTATTAAGATCGCCATTGACAGCCTCAACACCAATCGCAGTAGAGAAGCATCTCAAAAATTTTGAAACTTCTCGCTCCTTAAGGAAGGGAAAGGGTGGTGTCCTTCCTGCAGGCATGCAGCACTGTTTCAGGAAACCAAGTCACATGGCTCTGGATGGCAAGGAAGGGTTTAGTTGGTCATCCTGCTTTGAATTCTAACAGGTTAGCTCCTTTGGTGGCCCCACACCTTCAATCTGAGATCAAGGACATCAAGGAGATTGTGCCAAGCCATCTGCTCCAACTCACCGTTCACTTACAGAGGGCATGACACTCTCTGGGTTGGGTCACAACAAAAGGAACTGGCCCAAAATAACAAGCATGTCTTTTTCACGAGGAGGGATCAAAAACCATCTCCAATAGTAACCGAGCAGATTCATAAATTAAAGCTTACGGCAGTGACATTTTGTCTTGGGTCATAGTGCATCCAGAAATGTCATACTGGGATCAAAATGTTAACTTTGTTTCTCTCTCTCTCTGCCAGACGTGCTGAGTTTCTTCAGCTATTTCTGTGCTTGTTTCAGATTTCCAGCATACACAGTGGTTCACTTCAGTCATTTCTGATAGTGAATTAGCAGCTCCTTTCACAGATTACCCAACTTTCTTTTCTAGATTATGTAATCAGACCGGGGCAGTTAAATTTGAAACTGGAATTGGGGGTAATAGAAGTGTGGGTTCATGATTGTTAAAAATGGGCTGCTGGGGCAGATGGGCAGTTCATTTTTGAGGTCTTCTGAGGAACATTCAGAACAACCGCTTTTAACAGGTCTCTTCAGTTGCCCATGATGAGGTCAAAACTAAAATACTCTCAAATCCGATGACCATCATTGAAGAGATTTGTTCCCAGAAACCTACTGATAGGCCTTTTCATGGTATTCGTGAGGTAGGGCACAAGCTGTTTAATTTTAGACCATTGTCTTTCCGCTGATGATAAGCAAGGGTCCTTCAGAATTGGTTCCATTTTGTCTAATAAATAGATACCGTCCACTTCGGCCTAGTGTTTATGCTTTGTGACATTTTTTTTGCATAGTTCACCTGAAATAAATGTAACCACAGTAAAGGATTAATATAAAGTAAGTACTAGCTACTTTCAGCACAACTTTATATTCCATGATCTTTTGGACCAGTTTACTAGCAATGCACTAGAAGCTGGCTTTATGCAAAACATTGGTTTTCTGTGAGGATGTCTCCATCACTATTACCAGTTTCCATTAATTGCACCCATCTGAAAGTCTTTACAATGAGTCCAAAATTATATTGGACCTTCTGACAGCAAGGACATTAATAGAAAGATTTAAGATACTTTTAAAGTCTGTGTGGAGTTTGCAAATTTCCCCATGTCTGTGTGGATTTCTTCCGGGTGCTCCGGTTTTCTCCCACAATCCAAAGATGTGCAGGTTAGGTGAATTGGCCAAGCTAAATTGCCTATCGTGTTCAGAGATGGGTAGGTTAGGAGCATTAGTCAGGGGAGTGGTTCTGATTGGGTTACTGTTCAGAGGGTCAGTGTGGACTTGTTGGGCCAAAGGGCCCATTTCCATACAGTTTCCATGATGATAAGTTTATTTTAATTTAAATGAAAAATTGACTGTTGCATCTCAATGTCGTGCAGATTTTACTCCTTTTCTATAAAGCGAAAGCGCCCATGTCTGATGGAGGTTTTGGTCAGCATTCCTTTCGAAAGGTGGAGCTGTATGTTCATTCTGACAGACCCTCAGTGCAACACTGTCAGTGGAAGGCAAATCATGACCTCTGTCACAACAGTCTTACTGCGTGTTGTTCAGCATCACAGACAGTTGCATTGACTGTTGGTCAATGAGTAAATGTGAGATTAGTGTGCTGAGACAGTGGGGTGCCAGGCAGTTAGGGATAGCTGGCCAGGTGCATATGGTGCCAGGCTAGGAAGTAGAGTGCGAGGTGAATAAGGTGCACGAGGGTGCACGGGAAAGGAGTCAAGGTAAGATTGCACTTTTAAGGTAGGCCAAGATGGGTGAGAGATATTGAATCATCATGGTCAGGGTTGGGGCCTGGTGACTGATATTACATCACCGGGAGGTCAGATATGGCAGTCAGGTCAAGGGTCACAGGTGGCAGGGGGGAAACAGGTCACCAGGATGGTGAGGCATTCGGGTCTGACCGAATGTGATGAGGGTTTAGTTCCAGGAGAGGAGAAAGAGGGATTTGGTTCCAGGAATGGTTCTCTGATCATGATCTGGCACGTAAGCATCTGGGGGGCGGTACATTGGGTGCATGAGGTAAATTGGGTGCTCATTTAGTAGATGCTAATGTATTACGCTAGGTACGTAATAGTGCAATGTTTCTTGAGTAACTATACACTTAATCTCAGTGGAGCTCCCCTACATGTTTGAATAGAAATGGATGCTTTCAGAGGGGAATTGCATGTCAGAATTTTCAGCTTCCCAGGCAATACTCTTGGAAGTGCTACAATGAGGATTCCACAGGGTCCCCTGCCCAAACTCCCCACAGAAACAATTATTTGCACATCGGAAAATCTGGTCCATCTTCTTTAATAAGTTAAAATCGAATGACTCACAGGCAGTGAATTGACAACGTGGTAAACCCACTTTCAGTTGTATTAATCGAATTGCACTGAATCATCAATCTTCAGTATTTTAAGGAGCATTTTCAAAGGAAATTTTTAAAGAAAATGATCTTAAAGACTGTCCATTTATGTTAATTTATAGTAGATTTTGTGTTTGGCAATATGTTACCAGCAGCAATAAGAATGCTATCAGTAACAACCCGTGCTAACCCTCTTGCGTCCCAAATGGGAAGAGGTCTACAGACGGTGAACTGGCTTTTACCATTCTCTAGATTAAAGTGGTGCTGGAAAAGCACAGCAGATCAGGCAACGTCTGAGGAGCAGGAAAATCGATGTTTCGGGCAAAAGCCCTTCATCAGGAATTCCCTGATGAATTCCCTTCACATTCCTGATGAAGGGCTTTTGCCCGAAACGTCGATTTTCCTGCTCCTCAGATGCTGTCTGACCTGCTGTGCTTTTCCAGCACCACTCTAATCTAGACTCTGGTTTCCAGCATCTGCAGTCCTCACTTTTACCATTCTCTACTGGTCCAATAACCTGTTGACTATTATTTCCATTAGTACAGTAAGACTGTTTTCTCATTTTACGAAATACTGGTGTCGTCACACAGATGCTTAACACACATGCAGAGCACATTCAGAGGAGGTTCATGAGAATGGTCCCAGGAATGAACAACTTAACATATAAGGAATGTTTGAAGACTCTGGGTTTATACTCGATGGTGTTTAGAAGGATGAGTAGAGATCTAATTGAAACATACAGAATACTGAGTGGCCTGGACAGAGTGGATGTTGGGAAGATGTTCTCATTGGCAGGAGAGACTAGGACCCAAGGGCACAGCCTTAGAGTAAAGGGAAGACCTTCTAGAACAGAGATAAGGAGAAACTTCTTCAGCCAGACAGTGGGGAATCTATGGTATTCACTGCCAGAGAAGGCTGTGGAGGCCAGGTTATTGAGTATATTTAAGGCTGAGATAGATAGGTTCTTGATTGTCAAGGGGATCAAGCATTATGGGGAATAAGTGGGAGAATGGGGTTGAGAAACTTATCAGCCAAGATTGAATGGAGGAGCAGACTCAATGGGCTGAATGTACTAATTTCTGCTCCTATGACTTATGGTCTGAATGTCTTCTTATCATACTTCAGTCCCCATTTTAACAGAGGCTGTAAATTGCTATTAAAATAATAGAGAAATTTGATACGAGTAAGTAGCCTTTGAATGGTTATATATAATTTCCATGCTCTGCTTGATAACTTTAATTCTACAGAAACAGTCGAGTGCTAATTTTAAGAATGTGCACTGCTGCTTGGGACTCTCACTTGCTGGTAGCAAGTGTCTGAAAATGCAGGTGCACTGTCTATGATTTCTGCCCATTAATCCTAATGGATCCAGAACCATGGGCAGCACAGCTGCAAATTTCTAATATGTACGGTTGGTAAATGAGACTACCCGCCAGGACTGCACGTACGTAATGTCAGCCCTAATGTGCCAGACTAATCAATTAAGCCAATCGATCACTTGCATTCTTTTTCCAGCTGTCTTTTGCTGTGCTTCTTTAACTGTATCTGAAGACCTTCAGCCATTTTGGAAGTGAAAAGGTTGCTGCCTCTCTGTATTGTTGGATTTATCTTGCATTCATTATACTTGAAAATGATATACAACCAAAAACTGATCTTGTTAGCAGATCATAAGTGGCTTATAAAATAGTAATTGTGGAGCAAAGCACACATCAGCCTTCAGTGCATATGTGATAATCGGGTCAATGTATTCTCATGCATTCTAACAGCACTATTGAATAACGTGTATTGAAATTTACTCCAGTATAAATGTTAAGGTCCAATATTCTGAATAAAACTAACTCAAGCCTTCATGGGAGTACATAGTGCATATTATATTGTGATATTTCAATCTAAAACTGCACGGCTAAATAACTTTTTTTTTCTGTTACATATCAGCATTGGGTACAAAAATAATAGAAAATTATCTACACACACTTCAGGATAAGAGAAAAGTAATATAGGTATTTCACTGCAGCATCAGGCATCAAGATCCCATTGTTTTAATGTCTACAGTATCCAGTAACTCTATGTGGAATTAAACATTGATTGAACATGCCACAATCTGACACGCTGCTGAGTGAGACGGCAATAAACTAGCCAAAAGGGCCACAATGGATGGACTAATACACTGAAATCCTTCCAGTACTCCCTCTAACCATAGACACAGAGAGAGAAGCAATTAAGCTAATGCAAGTTGGGTGTCATAAGGTTGTAGATATTTCAACAGCAGAGCAATTTACCATCTGAAAGGAGGAGAGCTCTTGCATAAAATGTTCCCCAGTTCAGATTTATTATGCTTTTAGTTGTGTTGTATGTGATACAATTAGCAGAAGGTGCCAATAAAGCTCTCTCACAAGGACATGGTCATCTGTGCCATCTGTTATTAATTGCATTGTCCTTTACACGCTGAGCTAGAGGGTAAAAAGTTCTGCTTGTGCTGCAGGAAATGCATACACTCCAGTACAGCATGCTGTAAAGAATGAAAAAACAGGCAAGCAGCTTTGAAACATTTCAAGGTGGGGTGATTCAATAAGTCCCTTGTTCATTTTGAGAGGTCGTGCTAACTTTTGACAAAAAAACATGGTTTTAAAGCTTTTGTTCATTAACATTTGAGAGGTAAATAAACAATCCAGATTGCACATAAATTAACTATGCATTTAATGTTTTGCTTCCATATTATGCTCACTTTCTGAGTTTCTGTATGAGAATGTCTGCCCTGGAGAGAAATATAATACAATATTTGTCTCTTAGTATAAAGAGTTGGTATATTCAATCCCTTTTTTGCTCCCCTTTTTTCTACGATATTTCATTTGTTATTCTGTGACGAAGAATCACTAAGAACATAGGATGGTAATGCAGGTCACACATTGTATCTCCTATATTGAGCACATGATTGATTCTTATTACAAAGCTTGCTTGAATTCATGGAGTTTAAACCTCAGCAGCTTTCTTATCACAGTGCCAGCATAATGCATTATCTCTTTCACGGATTTGAGTGGCTGACTGGTGCCACTGTTGAAGTCATTGGTCCATTGTTGGTACCTGTGAAGAATAGCCTAGCAACAGAAATACTTTAGCAGTAACTATGCAGTTCCTGCCAGCTGTATATTTCAGGATTCCAGTTAAGGCTGACTTAATGAAGGTGAAGGAGATTACATTGTAGGTGCAAATAATTACTGCCATTCCTATATCCTCTCTTGTTATTTTTGTGTATACATAAATGAGTAATTTTGAAGTGAAAGATCGATTTATCAAATCTTTCATTCATGGCAGATTTTTTTTGAAGAGAACTGTTTAGATTAACCAGTCTTGATAAGGAATAGTCTGTTATTCTCTCAGATCCTGACTGGCATGCTGTACATTTTTGGATTTTCAATACTAATTTCTAGTTTACTTAATTTATATATTGTCTTATTTATCTATTAATGATTTTTGGGTTCAACAACATCAAGTCAGCCCCTTCCCATTGCAATGTACCTGCCTGCAGTCTAATCGCACCTTAGATCTCAGTGTGTTTTACATCTCAATCGTTGTCTATTTGTCTGATACATGATGACACATTGTCTCTATTAAAACAAAGGGGGCATATAGTAATTGATCTGGCAGTCAGGCATGTCACTTTATTGTCAGGGCATCCATCTAAATCAAGACATCTGGTGATATGACAAAACAGGTAAGATTATTAATTAATTTATGAGTCTCCAAACAGTAGATCACACAATGTGAGAATGTATTGTTAGAATACTTTTAAAACTTTAATCAAAACTTGCCATAGCAGCTAAAAACAAGACAGCATAGGTGATGTGCTGAACATTTTAAACAACTCTAATTCATATTTTATCAATTTCAAATAATCATCGTTGGCAATAAAAGAAGATTCACTCTGTTTCGTAACTCAAATGAAATCTTAAGTACATTTTCTTAATAAATATGTTTACAATTTTTGTGAAAGCATGTAAAAACATCTCCCCTGATTATTTGAACAATGTTGTTTAACAATACATGAAGAAAGAACTCTTCTAGGGAATACTATACCATTATGAAGCATCAGGACAGGCAATGGGATTATTTTCAATAAAATGCATAGTGATTTTGGTCAGATTTATTCATTTTCAGAATGCTGTCAATGATAAATACATCTTTCTTTGTTAGAATAATGAGCTGAGATTCTCGTTTGCTTCATGTGTATTGCTTAATTTCGCTCTTGACACCTCTTACATAAACTGACTTCATTACTTCATGACTGAACCAAAGGTATCAAAGACTGAACAGGAAACCATTTTAAGTGTAACTCATAATTCCGTTAACTACTTCTCCACTACTGAAGATAAAACAATTGCCAATTATAGAATGAATTAATCATTAATGACTTTAATTATGATAATGAGAACAGTTTAAAAATAAATATAAGGCAACATACTCTCTTAGACATGGAAATCAATTGTAAGAGTCATCAGTGCCCAAAAAATATAAAGAGACCGCCTTTTACTAATTTCACTTCTTACACCATTATTGTAAAACTTTTCACGCAGTATCATTCAAATGCCTAAATATGGAACATTTGAAAGTGGTATTTTTGCATTCGATTATCCACATTATAGGGAACAAAGCTGTATCAAATTATTCAGCCTGAAAGAAGGCTGTTCAGTCCATCATGTCTATCTTAGCTCCTTGGAGTTTCCTGCTTTTTTCCCACAACCTTGCAAACATTTCGTTGCATGAATATAAATTACGTAGTGCAAAGCATTTCTAGGTCTTAAAAAGACAGTGCATAATCAGCACTAATGTCCTATAAATCCATCAATTTGTACATCAATTATCAGGAAAATGTTCTCACTAAATCCTCTGCAGTGGAACTGCACAGACAGTTCCTTTCACCTTTAAATAAGGATTATAAAAGATCGCATAATCAATATAGAATTCTCAGCTTACATGCAGTTTTTGCAATGATTTGATGCAATGTGAAATTGTTTTTTTTTCTCCACTGACTGTTGAGCAGTTTAAAATACAATCACATTAATCGTACACTACATGTGAATCTACTGACATGTTGTATCCTGTTTTGTTTAATTACATGAACAAATTAATGATTTGCAAGACACTTTTCCAGTTCTGACAATATGCAGTTACACAACACTTCCTGAGGAAGGTATGTCAATTCAAAACAAATATAATGATCCCCTTTTCACCTTATTACATTTGGTTCTATGAGATTTAAACAACTGACAGTAATTGGCATATGCAGTTGTGTCAGATCGCTATCATCCCCAGTTGCAGGGCTGATATCAGCAATAAAACAAGGAATATGGAATTAGTAAAAATTAAGTGCTACACATAAGTTAGGTATAATAAATCACAAATGATCATTGTGAATATGGTTCAACTTAGGATAGTAGACATCATTCAGTAAGATTAAATAAATTGCTTGTATAGAAAATGATTATAAAGAACAAAGAACAAAGAAAATTTACAGCCCAGGAACAGACCCTTCGGCCCTCCAAGCCTGAGCTGATCCAAATCTACTGTCTACACCTGTCACCCAATTCCTAAGCATCTGTATCCCTCTGTTCCCCACCTACTCATGCAACTATCCAGACGCATCTTAAAGTAATCTACCGTGCCTGCCTCTGCCTCTCTGCTGGCAACACATCCCAGACACCCACCACCCTCTGTGTAAAGTAGTTGTCACGTGTATCCCCCTTAAACTTTCCACCTCTCACCTTTAAAGCGTGCCCTCTCATTATTGAATCCTTCACCCTGAAAAAAAGCTTGTCTCTATCCACCCTGTCTATACCCTTCATGATTTTGTAGACCTCGATCAGGTCCCCCCTCAATCTCCTTTTTTCTAATGAAAACAATCTTAACCTTCTCAACTCTCTTCATACCAGACTAGCACCATACTAGCACCTTCCATACCAGACAACATCCTCATAAACCTTCTCTGCACCCTCTCCAAAGTGCTGTGGTTCTGTTCGCTGAGCTGGAAGTTTTTGTTGCAAACGTTTCGTCCCCTGTCTAGGTGACATCCTCAGTGCTTGGGAGCCTCCTGTGAAGCGCTTCTGTGGTGTTTCCTCCGGCATTTATAGTGGCCTGTCCCTGCCGCTTCCAGTTGTCAGTTTCAGCTGTCTGCTGTAGTGGCCGGTATATTGGGTCCAGGTCGATGTGTTTGTTGATGGAGTTTGTGGATGAGTGCCATGCTTCTAGGAATTCCCTGGCTGTTCTTTGTTTGGACCCAATATACCGGCCACTAGAGCAGACAGCTGAAACTGACAACCGGAAGCGGCAGGGACAGGCCAGTATAAATGCCGGAGGAAACACCACAGAAGCGCTTCACAGGAGGCTCCCAAGCACTGAGGATGTCACCTAGCCAGGGGACAAAACGTTTGCCACAAAAACTTCCAGCTCGGCGAACAGAACCACAGCAACGAGCACCCGAGCTACAAATCTTCTCACAAACTCTCCAAAGTGTCCACATCCTTTTGGTAATGTGGTGATCAGAACTGTACACAGTATTCTAAATGCAGCTGAAGCAATGTCTTGTACAATTTTAACATGACCTGACAGCTCTTATACTCAATACCCTGTCCGATGAAGGAAAGCATACCATATGCCTTCTTGACCACTCTATCCACCTGTGCAGCAACCTTCAGGGTACAATGGACCTGAACTCCCAGATCTCTCTGCTCATCAACTTTTCCCGAGGCTCTTCCGTTCACTGTACGTTATCTAAATGGACTGAATCTTAACAAGAAAGCATAGGATCTCGACCATGTAGAAGATGACCATGCAGCCCATTAAGTCAACACTGACTCTCTGAAAAACACCCCACCCAATCCCTGGAACATCACATTTGCCATGTCTAATCCACCTTGTCTGCAAATCTCTGGACATTTTGGGGCAATTTAGATTAGATTATTGAATTGTTTAATAATATAGTTTTGATGTCTGATTTCGCATGGCCAATCCACCTTAACTGCACATCTTTGTACTGTGGAAGGAAACCAGACCTCTCAGAGGAAATCCATGCAGACACAGGGAGAATGTGCAAACTCCACACAGACAGTCACCCATGGGTGGAATCGAACCATGGTGCCTGGTGCTGTGAGGCAGCAGTGCTCACCACTGAGCCACCGTGCTGCCTGAAAACAGGAAAGGGACTGTTAGGATTTATAAAATAACATATATCACATTTATAAAATATAAAATACAGTTTTTGACTAGTTATGAATTTCAACTGATCAGATTAAAATACTTCACACTATCAGGTGAAAGTGGGCCTGAACTCATAACATACCACATTATGAGCTATGAATTTGAAAATCATGATTTGGGTTTGTAAAGTACATATCAATCATTCTGTCTCCCAAAATGATAATAGTAATTATGTCTTAACGCATTAATCTAAGACTTGTGTTATGGACCAGACGTCCCCTCAAACTATTCAGACGATAGTCTAGTCCCTAACCCTTTCTTATTTTAAAGGTAATTGTAAGGTATTGTGTTCCAGATTCAATTTGATTGGTCAAGCTACTGGATTTAAAGCAAAACACACTTTATTTATCTATTACAGTTAAAATACAACCAAAGAAAGAAGGAATTGAAAATAACTCTACTGGAAATCTTTACAGAATAATAGATACAGTTACTAATACTAATTAGCAAAATGTAGCAAGATCCCATAAACACTCCCTTGGCAAAGGCAAATTCAGAAAACAGATTGTTTCAAATGCAGTTCTCTAATCCAGGAGTAAAGATAATCAAAAGGCAATTCTGAGAGAGAGAGAGAGAGAGAAAGAGCGAGCCCCTGGTTTCAACTGTTGCAAAGAAATATGTTGCTTTTCCACAACTCCAGCAGCTTCTAAAATAAAAATCCTGGTTCTGTGGGAGATTGACCACACCCCTTTAGGCTGCTTCTATTGTTCCAACTTTAAAAAAGAAACAAAGCCTCACAAATTGTTTTCGCTAGTGGTTCTGATAGAATGCTTGGCACCTCTGTCTTTAAAAACTCTCTCCAAAAAAACAAAGCAGGGTGAAATAATGTCTCAACCTGAACTAAATATAAGTTACAAATACCAAGTTGTATTGAGTATAGTGCACTTTGACATCACTGGTTTCTTCCACTTCACACAGATCTTGCTTTGAATGTCACTGGTTAGGAATTGCCATGCAAAAGTGGTGGTAGACACAAGGTAAGTCAGCTCCCTGCAAGGTGAGTGACATTGGTGATAATTGATATTGTATTCTTCCTTTTATGTAAAGTAAAATCATCAATGTCCCATTGGGCTACTCTCTCATTAAGGAGAAATGACTGGTCATGGTTTAATATGATGGTCACCATGCCTCAGGCAAGGAAACATTTGAGATAAAGAATCTGTCATGGTGATCTCAGTTAATGCAGGAAGTGAACCCACATTGTTGGCATCACTCTGCATCACTAACTACTTCCTGTTTATGGCCCTCTGTAGCCAGGAAATCTCGCATTTCAACAGCATGAATTATACACTGGAACTTAGATCCAAGTCAGTAAAAATGGATGGGGGATAATAGAGGTGTACCCAGAAGGATTCATTTAATATATGGTGTCATTGTATGCTTTTATATGTTAACAGTGAATAGATATAATGTGTTTAATTTTAAGCTAGATGAGGTCTTTTACTAGTAGTTGAGTCAAATCTGAATCACAAATACTGGCTTAGGATCTAGATCAAAACATTTTAACTTCTAGATGTTAGTCCATTTCCTGCCTCTAACAGACAAAACAGTGTGAAGAGTAGCTATTACCAAAAAAGATCAGACAGCCTGTGGTTGTGCTCTGATTTCCAGAGTAAATGGAGGTGAGGAAATTTGGGAAACATATAAATGGAAAGAAGAGCTGTACCTCCTGACCTCTAGCCCATCATTGCTTGGCTTCCCTAGAGGGCCTGTTTATACTTGCCAAGAATTGTCTGCCTTCTTCAGCCAGGCATGAGAATTGTGACATCCTCTCCACCCAGGACCAGTTACAAAGCTATGGAATACTGTCAATGATGCCAGAGGCTTGGAGACAGTAAGGACTGCAGATGCTGGAAGTCAGAATCAATAGATATGAAGCTGGAAATGTACAGCAGGTCAGACATCATCCGAGGAGCAGGAAAGTCAACGTTTTGGGCCGAAACATTGACTTTCCTGTTCCTCGGATGTTGCCTGACCTGCCATGCTTTTCCAGCCTCTCATCTATTGAACTGATGATGCCAGACCATGATTCTCATTGGAAGAAGAAACTCCCTCAGTTAACAGGTTGAGTTGCTCCTTTTTAAATGCTCGCAGCTCTGCTCCCATCAGTTGAGGGGAGTAAAAAATATTTCTTTAACAGAAAATACCCATCTTTCAAATATCAATTTTCAATGACAAATCAATAAGATATTCTAAAACCATGCAATTTGACGTTTTCTAGTTGAAAGGCGGCCAATTTTAACCTTTAACACCATTGAAAATCCAGCTGGTAGAGAAACAACATTCAGTGTGTAACCTTCTCAATTTCCTTCTCCGTTCAATAGCTTCCTGTCTGTTTTGGGTGATATACCTGCTGCCCTTTTGAAACAGGAAGGTCTTGAGTATCATTCTCAGGAAATCAATAGTTAAGATTTCATCATTGCCCTACACCACAACTCCTTCAATCTTCTCCCACCATTGTCACAGAGGAGTGATATTCGATTCCACACAGAAATAAATCCCAATGTCATGGTCTGCATCTGAAAGATAGTTTATTCATCTTTATTAATGATGTTCGATTCCAAACAAAATAAATCCCAATGTCATGTCCTGCATCTTAAGGATGGTTTATTAATTGCTACAACATTTACTGTCTCTTGGGGCATCACTGGGAATTGTTTGGAATCATTACATTTAATGTTCTTCATTGCCTGGCAGAAGTTGTTACATCTTCCACTTTGTGTAGGTAATTAGAACCTGTGTAACTTTGGCCTGTAACTGAGCTAGCAGGAACATTCTTTTCTCGTCTGGCAATGAGGATTTGGAGCCTTTTGGTGCTGCCAGCTGTGTCCATGAACTGTAAGCACATTTGACCAATATTAAATAAGTTTTCATTCTACAGAATTATTCAGTGAGTTGAATAATAGAAATGGGTGCAGCGCTGTTGGTGAGAGTGACTACAGGCTCCCAGTCCTTCATTGTGAGAGATGCTGATGTAAAATGCTTCCACATCCTTGGTGTCTAGGATTGAGCTAAAAGCTCATGTTTTTATGTATATCTATTTGATCGAGGAAATCTAGGAGCAGAATGTTTCACTCCCTTGAGTTGTAGGCATGGTGGGAAAGTTGTGAAAATGAAGCAAGAATGACAACAATTGGTATCTTCATATCAAGAAAAAAATTCTTAATTTTTCCCTTAAGCAGCACTCCAGAACCACACAATTAAACAGCAACTATATTATTTCCATGTCTGTGCATCTCATGATCAGCCCAATCTGACTCACTCACATGTTACTTACAATTCTCCTTTGTTTCTCCAGGCAGTAGTCAGTGTCAATTGCTAATGTGAAGGTCAGAGAAGTTATCTGGTGATATCAGCTCCCTTCACTGCTGCTTTCTCTGGGCTTTCATCTGACTCAGACATTATGCCTGAACATTCCATGGACAACACCCTTCCTCCACACAGTTACAACACAAACTATGCCTGCTCTAGGTTCAACTCTTGCATCATTGTAGCACTTTATAGCTCAGAGATCCCTCTAATTTGCATGCCACGTCCAAGCCACTCTTGGAAGGACACAGACGCACCTCCTGCATCAACACAAAATGCATCTTCTGCTTCATTTCTTAACAACTACTCACTCTGCATTTACTTGAACTTTGCCAGTTTCACTTGTTTGCATTGTTTTTTTTAACAGAGTGTGAGAGGCAGTCAGTTTGTCGATCACTCAACAGTCAAGGGGGTGAAGATTTGTTGTGAGCTATCATGCTACGTCGATGTGGTATTTGCAGCACAGGCCAGCAGCTTATGCAGCGAGCATACTGTATGTGCTTCAACGTCAATCCCTGAAAGGGACATTTGCATAGTGGGTCAAGAAGGACTATGGTCAGTCACAGGAAAGTGCCATAGTCAATCAAGGGATTGATTTGATTCCAGTCCAGGGAGCTGGATGCAATCGTCTTGGGGATCCATGTCCTTGCAGTCAGGAGATTGTTCCGTGGTAGGTTATGCAGGTGTAATGTAACCGGTCCAATATATATATCAGTCAGGGTACTTTGGTAACTTCAGTCCAGGGAGGGCACTGCTTTCAGTCAAAGCTGTCCTCACACTCAGACTAGGGACTGGCTCACTGTCAGTCTGGGACTGGGACATTAATGGAAAGGGGGGTGTATGAAGGGAGCTTGTGGAGTCTTCGGGAAACTGGGAGACTCAGTCTCAGGATAGACTTTGGTAGAACAGTGACATTTTGTGATGCTACTACTTGGCATTTTAAGATCTTTAGTTATTTAACTTTATTCCCATGTATAATACTCAAGTAAACAGGCACAGATGCTACCAAATTATAAGCATGACAAATTGGATTTGCAATACGCAGAATTCCACAGTTGGAATGGTGTTTCCATATAGATCTTAATTCAAATGATTATAAATACAAAGAAGAATGGCTGTTGATACCTCACCAGATAGAAACAGACGTCTCATCCTTTTTCCCTGATAATCTATTCATTATTTATTCTTGTAAGATGGGGCAATCTACCAGACAAAACAGTGAGTCATTTAAATGATTCCAGATTGGTGGCTGAGCTGTCATGAATCTATTTCTAATGGTCACAAACCCAAATTAGATGCTTTCATCACAGCTTTTATTTTTAACTGCAGAGCAACCTCTCAAGCCCTTAATTGACAACATAAACTCAACCCTAACCATTAGAAAAGAGTGCAATTATCAACCTCCTGAAATTGTGTACCAGTATTGAACCTGCAGATAAAGGTGAGCCATTGCAGCTATGAAGAATGTGACCACAATAATGAAATGCATTGATCACCCCCTGACATCAATGGGATTTGTTTACACATTAACCCTTCCATGGAATGCACAACTGAATAATAAACTTTCTCAGAGTTCTGACATGAGTGAGATGAATTTCTTTTTTCTCAATCTAGTAATGCTTGTCAAAATTCAAAACTAGCCAGAGTCAGGCAAACATTTGTGCCTCACCTTTGTGCCAGGCATCTCCAACAAAACAGAATCCAACCATCATTTCTTAATGTTCAATGGAATAACCATCACAAAGTCCCCCACTGTCAACATTACACAGGTTACCATTAACGAAAAATTGAACTGGACTGGCTTTATAACGACCATTAGTACAAGAATAAGCCAGGGGCTGGGAATTCTGTGATGAGTACCTCAACATTTGAATCTCGACAGCATGCCCATCATGTTAACGGCACAAGATGGTGATGAATGCTCACTAGTTGTCTGGATGAGTGAGTTCAGCACCAACCTGTGTGATTAGCAGTTTACCTTCAACATTGACTCCTTGAAAGAGTGACGTATTGAAGGAGCAGTGTGTAGCAGCAACAAAATGCACTGTAACAACTCATCATGATTCCTTAGACATCACCTTCTAAGCACACATCCTCCACCACCTGAAAGGACAAGGGCAACCGATACATGGGAGATACAGCAGATACCACCAACTGCAATGTTCCCCCAACCAAAGCTGCACACCTCCCTGAATGAGAACAATGTAGTACGTATTACTATGGATTCAATTCAATATCTCTGGAATAAAACCCTGGAACTCCATCTTGAACACTACTGTGGACTGAAGGTGTTCACAAAAGCAGCTCATCACCACTTGTCATTAAGGTCATTAAGGACAGGGGCAATATGTGAGGATTCAGAAGTTCTATTAATGAAACAATGATCTCTTTCTCACATACCCCACAGAATTGCAGGTTTTATTACTTTGAAATGTGTGAGTAGATAATCTAATGTCAGACACAGAACATAATTTCACTAATGGTACCGATGTTACACAGTTTGCCACGAAGGTTTCACAGAGCAGTCAATGTTATATCCCAATAAGGAGCACTAAGGTATGTCATCTTATTCAATTATATGTCAACAATCAAAGTTTCATGCCATTTTGATAGATTGCAATTCTAGCAATAAGCCATTTGATAGCTCCGTCCTTCCCTAAAAAGGGACGTTCATAGCTCCTTGAAAGTGGAGTCGCAGGTTGATAGGATAATGAAGAAGGCATTTTGTATGCTTTCCTTTATTGTTCAGCGTATTGAGTACAGGAGTTGGGAGGTCATGATGTGGCTGTACAGGACATTGGTTAAGCCACTTTTGGAATATTGCGTCCAATTCTGGTCTCCTTCCTATCGGGAGGATGTTGTGAAACTAGAAAGGGATCAAAAAAGATTTATAAGGATTTTGCCAGAATTGTAGTGTTTGAGCTATAGGGAGGGGCTGAATTAGGCTGGGGCTGTTCTCCCTGGAGTGTTGGAGGCTGAGGGGTGACCTTATAGAGGTTTATAAAATCATGAGGGGCATGGATAGGATAAATAGTCAAAGTCTTTTCCCTGGGGTGGGGGAATCCAGAAGTAGAGGGCATAGGTTTAGGGTGAGAGGGGAAAGATATAAAAAAGATCTAAGGGGCAACGTTTTCACGCAGAGGGTGGTGCGTGTGTGGAATGAGCTGCCAGAGGAAGTGGTGGAGGCTGGTACAATTACAGTATTTAACAGGCACCTGGATGGGTATCTGAATAGGAAGGGTTTGGAGGGATATGGGCCAGGTGCTGGCAGGTGGGACGATTGGGTTGGGATATCTGATTGGCATTGATAAGTTGGATTGAAGGGTTTGTTTCCATGCTGTACATCTCTATGACTCTATGACTCTAAGACACCATAAACATCAGAGACCATGTCTTTGTGCAAAGAACATTGAGCATAGAACATAGAACAGTATAGTATAGTGCTTAACAAAAAAAAACTGTCCCAGATTTAAAATTAACAAATGATCCTGCATCCACTTCTGTTTGTAGAAGAGTCCAAACATCTACCACCTTTTGTGTGTAGAAGTGCTTCTTAACATCTCTCCTGAACAGACTGGTCTGATTATCTATGACTTTGGTTCACGAGTTCATTCAGGCACGGTGGCACAGTGGTTAGCACTGCTGCCTCACAGCACCTGAGACCTGGGTTCAATTCCCGCCTCAGGCGACTGACTGTGTGGAGTTGCACATTCTCCCTGTGTCTGCGTGGGTTTCCGCCAGGTGCTCTGGTTTCCTCCCACAGTCCAAAGATGTGCAGGTCAAATGAATTGGCCATGCTAAATTGCCCGTAGTGTTAGGTAAGGGGTAAATGTAGGGGCATGGGTGGGTTGCGCTTCGGCGACTTGGTGGGCCAAAGGGCCTGTTTCCACGCTGTAATCTAATTTTCATGTTTTGATCCATTTATACAGTTTGTCCTTTCAGTAGTTCAGGTAGGAATTCAATATGTTTATGGAAGTGCTTAGCTCCTCTTTCCTGTGTCCCACAGAGTTCTTGTCTCACTTCCTCCTTGTCTCTGAAGAATATACTTTGTTTGGCAGATTATTCTTATATTTTCTTTTTCTCAACAATGCTGTAGCTGATTTCATGTCAGCCCTGAGAGGTGTGGGTCGGGGTGACAACGAAGCAAGCTTTGCATCTTCTGTTGCCTCTCAGCAATTTACAAGAATTCTATTGACAAAACCTTCTATCGACCTGTCCCCCCGAGAGTAAGGTGGTGAGGAGGTGATGGTGTGAAACCAGTGCAGTTCAGTGAATTTCTTCAATTCTCAGGATGTAACTTATGTGCCAGTGTCAATAATTAGTCTTTCAGAATTCTTGTACAGCAAACTGTACTCTAAATGCTGAAATCATTGTTGGGGTTATCGGATCTTTCATCTTCCACTTTGTGAAGTTATAGTGTATGCTTATGAGATACCACTCTTAATCGTGTGCTACTGAATTAGCTTCCACAACGTTCTGGTGGTACTTCAGTAGACATTATCTGCTCTTTCTACCATGGGCTTTGATACTGCTGGTATTAACTGCCTGTAGACATCATATTTTCAATGTCTTTGTGTATTCCTATCCAGTACACAGCTGACCAGGCTCTGGGATTATACTTTGCCTTTCCCCTCTGATCTACTTGTATCTTCTGGAGAGGTGCTTCCTGTATTTTGTTTTGGGGTGATTGTTCTGGATGCACCAGTAAAACATCCTTCAGTGAGGTGTCCCCTCTGAGACCAGTAGGACAGTATTCCTGGCTTCATTTACTGAATCTTCTCAGGCCATATCTGGATCACTTCCTAAGAGAGCATCCATAATTCTTTGCTGGTCTCATCTTTAATTTGACTTGTAGCTTCAGTGGCATCACATTCAATGGGTGATAAATCTTTATACCTACATCACCAACTTCATGTTTTTCCCAAAGGCGAGAATTAAGGTAGGATATCTGTCAGCAGCATTAGTCTTCCTAGCTTGTATCTGAAATCATAACAATGGGGTCTCAAGAGTAATCTCTGTAGTCTTCCTTGTGCTTAAAAGAGCTTTGTCCCATGAAGCTTCCATAGAGGTATGTAACCTCTATCCATGAATGCCAAAGATACTCTTTCTGTGTTGGCATATCAGGTCCCAGCTGAGATGATTTGTATGTAGATACTATTGGCTTTCCTTCTTGGGTTTAGGCTACTTCCAGTCCTTTCATATAAGCATCAATATGTCGAGTGACAGAGTTCATTCTGAAGTAATATGACAGCCTTATGGCCATGGACATTGCTCTGTTGAGTTTATCACTCTATGGTGTAACTTTGACCACTGGTATTTAATGGGCTTACTGCGTAAGACCATAAGGCATCGGAACAGAAATTAGGCCATTCAGCCCATAAAGTTTGCTCCACTATTTGATCATGACTGATGAGTTTCTCAACCCCATTTTCCCACTTCCTCCCCTCTGATCTCGTTGACAATCAAAAACTTGTCTATTTCTGTCTTAAATATACTCATTGGGGTGGCCTCCACAGCCCTCTGTGGCAGTGTGCTGAAACATGTTGTATGAAGGAACACATGGATTGATTCAATTCAAAGAAGACTCCCAATTCGCTTTTATCTTTTGTGCTTTCCACCTGAGAGATGGTCATATTCTTTCAGGACTTGGCTTGATTCGATTAGATGTGTGCCCCATTCTGTAATGTCCACAATGTATGCACCTGCATTTACCTTGATCTCAATTTTCCTGGTTATTTCCATGGTTTCATAAAAATGGTAGTCATGATCATTTTCATCGATACCATACATCTGCAGATCATTTGAGATGCTGGCTAATGTTTTGGATCCCTATACGCCTTATTTTGCTGGAACATATCCAACATCATTTTAAGGCTGAAAGTATGTGCTATATGTTGTCAACAATGAAGATTCTGTATCAAGTTTCACATTCAAGTAGCCGCTGTAATCCTTTGCTGCTGTCAATGCTGATGTGATCTCTTCTAGTGTGGAAATGGAATAATGATCCCTCTCTATGGCTTGACTGAGATTTCTGGGATCCAGCCAAATTCTTAGTCATCCATTTGGTTTCTCTCCCTTCAAGTGGATATTATCCAGAATACAACCTACTTGATTCCAATGATAACATTTTTTTCCATCTATTGGAGCACTTTTTCAAGTTTTCCTTTCAGTTCCATTGGTAAGTACTTTCTCTACCTCACAGTAGCAGACACTCATTCATCTGCGTCCTTAACCTTGTCTGCATAGTTTCAATCTTGTTACAAAGTTGTCAATAGGCTCAATTAATTCCTGTATAAGGCTTTGAAAATGACACCAGTTGATCAGACACCAGTTTTCTATTGTCCTCTTCAGTAAGTTAAAAATCACACAACACCAGGTTATAGTCCAACAGGTTTAATTGGAAGCATTAGCTTTTGGAGCGCCACTCCTTCATCAGGTGGTTGTGGTTCAGTAAGGTCCCAGCAATTCAATAAATTTTATCTTATATCTCCTGCCAACAGAAAGATACAGCTGACCCTGTCTTCATTGATATTGCTTTTTAGGAAACTAATAAATGTTGGTCTGTACTTTAGTTTAAATTTTGCAAGTGCCTCAATGTCATCATTATCAGCTTCCCGAAGCATTGTAGCTGTACCTATGCATTCATTGTTGTGTTTGTCAGCATTTCTTTGATAATTTCTGCATGCTTCACTCAGTTTTTCTTCTGGTAAAATACACATTTATAAATCAGCATTAAACTAATTTTAAATCCTTCAACTTTACTCACAGCCACTGATTTCTGCCATTCTATCAGTTCTGGCTCTTTATAGATTCCCAGACATTTGAAGACAACATCACACCATAAAGTTGGAAAGGAGAGAGCTGTGTTTAATGCTTGCCATGCTATCTTGTACAAAAAAATAGCCTCAGTTGACCCATTACACCTCATTTGAACCTCAGTACATATGTGAATTTGCCTCTGGAAATTTTACACATGCATTTTGTTCCTAACTGATTAGCTCCGAGCTGTCTATAGACATTATAAGAATAGATAATAAAGATACTGGTTAAAACTTAGCTGCTGAATCAAAATTTGGCCATCAACTCTAATAGTTGATTGTGTGACTCAGTGATGTATTCATTTTCCATGAAGCACTTTCGTAAAGTACCTTGGGGTGATTTTTAAAGCAGCTACCTAAATACAAGTTGTTGTTATTGCTGTTAAAATTGGTATCAGTTATTGGCAAATAAACAGGAATGGTACTGCATTTTACGACCAACAGGACAGAGGTAAATATTAATACTGCAAACAAAATGGGAATGAATCTGACCAAATCTGTTGGATTAATTCTCCTTTATTATCTTTAAAATAAGTGATTGCAACAGTTAAGGAAACTTTGTTGAGGAACCTGTTTTAGAAATTTAAAGCCAATTAAAGGCTTGTTAATTAACTGCTATGAAAAAAATGTGTTCCACTGGTCATTATGAAACAGCCACAGTGTGTTCAGTTCCCTTGCTGAGTTGGAGTTATTTAAACCAATAAGCAACCAAACTATCCACACAACATCTGTTCAAAGTACATTTTAGTACATTTGCTGCATCACTGATTTGTCATCAGTGACAGCGGGGTAAAATCTCTCAAAAAACAAACTCCACCAGAGACTACCAGTCGCCTTTTAAATATTTTTCTAAACTGCATTTGAGGGTACTTTAACATAAATGGTTTAAAAAGGTCCAACGTGCTTCTCAATGACATATTTTATCTTGAGAAAAGAGTAGTAAACCATTTAAAAGCATCCAATGTGCATCCAACATTTATAAGTTTCATTGGACTGTGCAGATTTGTTTCACTTCATTCTGACTCCAACTCCCAAACCTTCATTGATGATGTTGGATGTTAGACAGATAGTGAAATTGTTGTGAAGTCTTTGTTCTTCAGAGAATCCACACAGACCCGATGGGCCGAACAGCCTTCATCTGCATTTTAAGGATTCTGATTAGCCATGTCAGGGCTGCAAAAAGACCATATTGGAACAAATTGGCTAGCTTTCCAGCAGCATGACTAAGACAATCTTGATAAACATATACAAACAAAGATAAAAGACATAAATAAACAGCATTGCTGGTGTTGCTACATTTTGAATGATCAGATGAGCATTTTTAAAAGTGAAAAATATAATCTCATATAAATTGAATGACTGTTGCTGATATTAGCAGAGAAGTTCATAATGCTTTTGAAGTGCATTCACCTAACCACTGCATTAATGTAGCACTAAGCTATTTGTTTCAAATGGCTTAACTTCACTTTCAAATTAGGAAACAGATAAATGTCTTACAATTCGATACAGCATTAACGAGAAATCTGCAAGTATCATTATTAGCAAATTATCGCTGATTGATACACAGTAGTGCAAATTTATTGTGGCTATACATTTCAGAATTTAGAGAAAACACCAATCTTAAAATTATGTTTCTATATGTCGTGTTGAGAAATTTTTGAAAGATATGCAAATATTTTATCCACCTGATCTCCAGTTTCTGCAGGACTTTTGTTTTACTATTGAATTTAATTACCAGGGTGAATTGTTGGTCAGTGGAGGGGGCAGTAATAAATCTAAACCTCTGCAAAATACTTACCACCCCATTTTCTTTTGGAATCTAATCTGTGGAACTCATTGTTCTGCGGCCAAGTCACTGAATATAGTTATGAAAGTGAAAGATACATTTTTAGAAATTTAAGGCAGCAAGAGGCATGAGGAGAAAGTGGGAATAAGGCTTTTTCCATCGGAAATCGCATAAGAATTGCCTCTCTTTCACCAGACCCAAAGCCTTTCACTCTCAGTGATGTACTATTGAGACTTTGGTTAAATGCTATCGATTCGGGACCAGAAAGGAATTGCTGGATTTTCTGATCTTGGAATGCCCCAATACCCAGCTCTAAGTGGGCATGGGTAACTCATCAAGAAGATAATATTGATGCTTGGGCAAAGAAATGACTCATTCCTCTGGTATAAAGTTGACAAGATAAAATGCTGATCTTATTCCTCCAAGCTGAACAAAATGATGTCACTTTGTCACATGTACTGCAGAGATTGGACCCATTCAGCTTATCTTTTCTGGGTCTGCGTGACCTATTCAACTCCAGTTCGATTGTGCCTCCAACCCCTTTACATTATCTTCATACTTAAAGGATTTCACAAACAGGCAAATTTGAATGACACAAAAGGAGTAAGGTAACAATTTTAATACATATCTTTACATCGTGACTGAAATAACTCCACAGAAGCCAGTATCCTGACACCAATTCACCATTTATTTACATGTACATAATACACAGCAGTGACCAAGCTAGCGCAGAGCTGGTTCCTAGAGTGAGCAGAACCCCTGACTCTCCTGTTCTTTTTTCCTGAAACTCCCTTTTTTTTCTATTTTTTCCCCACATCACCGCCTAACTGCGGTAGTGCTTATTTTTTCCCCAGCACCGTGTGTGTGCAAGTGTGAGACACAGTGAGAGACAACAGGTGTACAAATCTTATTCTATTTCCACCACCAGGAAGAAAGTAAACACCCGAGTGGCCAGTAACAAGCCGTGCCCTACACAAATGGCAGTGCTGTGTGATCAAACAGTGAAGGGGAGGGTAGGGACTAAATCAAAATAGAGTTGGAGGGGGAAATAATGCACTCCACTCCCTGCGGCACCCACCTCTCCCTGAACAACTCCAGGGTGTTGGTGGACACCGCGTGCTCCTTCTCCAAGGACACCCGGGCCCTAACGTAACCGCGGAAGAGGGGCAGGCAGTCGGCCTTAACGACCCCCTCCACGGCCTGCTGCCTGGACCTGTTTATGGCCAGTTTGGCCAGGCCTAGGAGCAGACCCATGAGAAGGTCTTCAGACCTGCCCTCCCCCCTCCATACTGGGTGCCCAAAGATCAGGAGCGTGGGACTGAAGTGCAACCAAAAACAAGGAAGGAGATTTTTAAGAAAATCAAAAAAAGGAGTGTAAACACCAACATCTCATATATACATGGTCCATGGACTCCACAGCACCACAGAACAAGCAGTTGCAGGGAACCGCTGCATGCAACACCCTCCACCCCAGATCCCCGAGAGAAAGGGGGAGGACTCCCGTGTGGAGAGCCCTCCACTGGGGACACTCCTGTTTTTATCTGTCAGCCAGGACTCCCTGTATGGGCCAGGTTAACAGCCCCAGTCAGGGAACTCATATTCGATTAGATCCACCTGGTTGACCTCACTCCAATCACTACAGTGACTAATCTAAAAACACTTTAAACAACCCACAAAAAAACTTCAATAATCATGTATCCAGATTTAGCAATGACCTTCCAGAAACTTCTCTGAAGTCAACAACAGCCAGGCCCACCCATATGCATCCGAACGGAGTGGGTATGCTAACTATGATATTAACCTGCTCTAGAGACGTTAATCTCTAAGAAAAACATACCCTGTATGACAGAATTGCAAATTAGATCGAATTTATAAGAAGACATGTTAATGATTTTCCACATAATCTCTGGAGTGGGCCATAGACTAGCATTCTGCAATACTAGTCCCTCCCAGGAGACTTAGTCACTGGATACTCACAGTGCTGGATCAACATGCTTTTTTAAACCAAAGCTTATGTCACTATAGTTTTACAATACCATAGGGCTGCTCTCACATTATAGTGAACAAAGTTAAAAATCACACAACACCAGGTTATTGTCCAACAGGTTTATTTGGAGGCACAGGCTTTCAGAGCGCTGTTCCTTCACCAGGTAGCTAGCTGATGAAAGAGCAGTCCTCCAAAAGCTGTACTTCCAAATACATCTGATGGACCATAACCTGGTGTTGTGTGATTTTTAACTTTGTCCACCCCAATCCAACACCAACTACCCTCGCTTTCTCTGTTCAACAACACTCCCCAGGTTCCTACCCTGGTTTGTCTTATCAAAATGCAATACCTCATATTTATTTTCATTAAACTCCATCTGCCAGTCCCTGACCCATTGGATCAAGATCCCATAGAGTGGCACGTTGGCTCAGTGGTTAGCACTGCTGTCTCACAATGCAAGGGACCCAGGTTCAATTCCGCCCTTGGGCGACTGTCTATGTGGGGTTTGCACATTATCCCCGTGTCTGTGTGGGTTTCCTCCGGGTGCTCCGGTTTCCTCCCACAATCCAAAATGACGTGCAGGTCAGGTGAATTGGCCATGCTGATGTGCCCATAGTGTTAGGTGCATTAGTCACGGGTAAATATGGGGAATGGGTCTGGGTGGGTTACTCTTCAGAGGGTCGGTGTGGATTTGTTGGGCCAAAGGGCCTGTTTCCATACTGTAGGAAACCTAATCTAAAAAAAGCTTCACATCATTACAGTGAGATCACCTGTGACCATTTAACCTAAGGTTTCATGAGATGCATAGATAGGCAGGGAATAGAAGGATCCAGGTCACATGAAGGCAAAAGGCTTTTGGTTTGTGAAAATGTCATGTGTTGGCACAGCTTTGGTGGGACAAGGTGCCTGTTCCTGTACTATACTGTTCTTAGTCACTACACCTCAGGTAAAGGGAGACGTTGAGAAAGAGAATCCTTTGCAGTACACCAATTGGTGCAGGAATTAAACCAATGCTCTTGGAATCATTCTGTATCACCAGCCAACTGAGCTAACCAGCCTCCAGTATTATTTTGAAATAATTCAGTTCAGGGCTCAGAGTTAATCTTTACAGCCTCTACTGACAAGATCAACTCCTCTAACTCACGGTTGCAAAAGAAATGTCTCCAGCCTGTGAAAAGCAGCGAACCACCTCTATTCATAATTACTTCCAGTAAGACTGGAAGCAGAAGTTACATCTCAGCAAAACTTTCCAGGAAAGACATTCAAAGAGAATCCTATAATGTGAAGAAACTGCTTACAACTCCTCAGCTCCTAGCTAGCCAACATACCATCTCCACAAAGGAAGTTGTAACTGTTAACTCCCATTGTAAACATTTAAACATTAAGATCAAGGACAGTGCGAAACAGCTGGTCTTCATTTTGGTTTGTAATTAAATTGTTGTTAATTAAAACTTTCACCCTTTCTGATTCTATCTGTTTGAGTATGTTTGTAAGCAAGCTGGTGTTTCAGAGTATTCTCCCATTCTAAGAGCATGTGAATTAAGTGGAAAATGCATAAAATATTCAATGAAATACTAGTTCTGGTTTAACTTCACTTCAGTGTTGCTGCTGCTGTTACAAAGTCTGTGTTCAGCAATACAGAAAGTGGGTTAATATGCACCCGCTGTTTAAGAAAGGAGAACATTTAATTTATAATCGGCTTATGAACAACAAGAGAGTTTTTTAGCTCTCAAAATCTGTAACACTGTGCATGAGTGAGCAATAAATTCAGTGCCAGAACACACATGTGTTGTGTGATTCCCTGGCACTCTGCTCTCAGTATTCTCTATTTTCAATGACAGGACACCAACTTGAGAGGTGTTAAAATGAAAATAACATTAGGTCTTGCACCTGGGTCACCTTAGTTCATAGTACTTGCAGAAGCCATGACATGAGAGTGTTGCATGTGAGAAAAAAAAGCAGGGGAAACCAATAATCTCATCATTGGTTTTAAAGCAGTTAAGGGTGAGGCTGAAACATACCTGAAAGTCTACATCAAATAAATACTCAATTGCTGGAATATTGTATTGTTCCCAAAAGTGGGAAGTAATTAGTGAGTTTTGAGAAGATTTGTAGCTCAGGTTGAGGTTCTGGATGTAGGTTTGCTCTCTGAGCTGGAAGGTTCATTTTCAGACTTTTTGTCACCATACTAGGTAATACCTTCAGTGAGCCTCCAGGTGAAGCACTGATGGTGTAGCCACTGGTGATGTAATTTCCTGTTCTTTTTCTCAGGGGGTGGTAAATGGGATCCAAGTCAATGTGTTTGTTGATAGAGTTCTGGATGGAACATATTGCTTCTAGGAATTCTTGTGCGTGTCTCTGTTTGGCTTGTCTTCAGATGCATGTGCTGTCCCAGACAAAGTGGTATCCTTCCTCATCGTATGATACTAGTGAATAGCAGAAATGTTGCCACCAGGATACATGAACATCAGCTAGCCACAAAAAAGACATGACCCACTCTCACATCACCATGGGAAATGATGTCACCACAGGAAATGACATCACCAACCCAAGGAAACCCAAACATATAAATAGAAAGCAGCCTACACCACCAGTGCTTCATCCAGGGGCTCACTGAATATGATAGGAGAAAGTGAGAACTGCAGATGCTGGAGATCAGAGCTGAAAAATGTGTTGCTGGAAAAACGCAGCAGGTCAGACAGCATCCAAGGAGCAGAAGAATCAACGTTTCGGACATAAGGCCTTCTTCAGGAATGAGGAAGGTGTGCCAAGCAGGCTAAGATAAAAGGTAGGGAGGAGGGACTTGAGGGAGGGACATTGGGAATGTGATAGGTAGAAGGAGGATAAGGTGAGGGTGATAGGCCAGAGAGGGGGTGGGGGCGGAGAGGTCGGGAAGAAGATTGCAGGTCAAGAAGGCGGTGCTGAGTTCGAGGGTTGGGGACCACCCCCTCCACAACTCCCTCATCAGGTCCACAACCCCCACCAACCCAACCTCCTCTCCTGGCACCTTCCCCTG
>NC_057711.1:135170011-135179848 GCF_004010195.1 Chiloscyllium plagiosum
CACCCCCTCTCTGGCCTATCACCCTCACCTTAACCTCCTTCCACCTATCGCATTCCCAATGCCCCTCCCCCAAGTCCCTCCTCCCTACCTTTTATCTTAGCCTGCTTGACAGATCCTCCTCATTCCTGAAGAAGGGCTTATGCCTGAAACGTCGATTCTCCTGCTCCTTGGATGCTGCCTGACTCACTGAAGATGTTAGATAGTATGGTGATGAAACATCTGAAAACGAACCATCCAGCTCAGCAAGCAAACCAACATCTCGAGTGGGAAGCAATGTAAATGGGGACTTAAAATTGGAAATCAGCCACAAGTCTAGTATCTGTAACTGGGATAATTATTTGCAATTAAATTCTGAGATGTTTAAAGGTGACTTGAGCAACTGTTGGAAAGTTGATGGCTGGACAGGACATTGGTTAGGCCACTTTTAGAATACCGTGTGCAATTCAGATTTTCCTGCTGTGGGAACCCTTTCAAGTTTCAGAAAAAATATCAAATGATGTTACTAAGGTTGAAAGGTTTGAGCTATAGGGAGAGGTTGAATAGGCTGGGGCTATTTTCACTGGAGCATCGGAGGCTTGAAGGGTAACTTTTTGTTGGGGTTTATAAAATCCTGAGGGCAATGGACAGGGTAAATATTTAAAGTCTTTTTCTCAGGGTGGGGGAATCCAAAACTACAGGGATTAGGTTTAAGGTGAAAGGGGAAAGATTTAAAAGTGACGGGGCAGCTTTTCATGCGGAGGGTGGTGCGTGTATGGAATGAGCTGCCAGAGGAAGTGGTGGAGCTACATACGAGTACAACATTTAAAAGGCATCTGAATGAGTAGATGAATAAGAAAGGTTTAGAGAGAAATGGGTCAAATGCTGGCAAATGGGACAAGATTAATTTTGGACATCCAGTTGGCATGGAGGAGTTGGACCGAAGATCCTATTTCCATGCTGTACAGCTCTATGATTCTATGACTCTACTTTTGCACGTCAAAACTTCTCATTATAAGAATCTCACCAGAATTAAGTTAACCTTCCCAATTAAGATCTATGTGCCAATGAATGACTAGAAGTGATGTACAACAGGCTAGATAATCATCTTCTGGAATTTGGGTGAGACTAACCAGTGCTTTTCCTCTTTGCTGAACCATTTTCTCTTGCCATACCATGATTGAGAATGGGTGGGAGTAATCTGAACTGCACAGGGCACAGAGAATAGCTGAGGAAGGGAAATGAAGAGGCATGGTCATGGTGGCTGGCCATGGCTGGTAATCTGTCTGGCTAAATGTGACAATCTGACTGACTAAAGACAGAATTCTGTCTGGGGAAGGAATGTAGGTGACTGAGAAGGGTTGGAAGGACCAGAATGTTTTACTGCAGGTGTCCACTCCTACAGCCCAAGTGACACGACTGGATGGCAAGGAATAAGTTGCATTTTCAGGTACTCTATAAATATGGTGACAGGCTATCCAACCCTATAATACTAAGTTGGAATGCAGTGCGCACCGTGAGGAGGATGGTAAGAGGCTGCAGGATGACTTGGACAGACCACAGTGGGCACGTTCTTGGCAAATGCAATATAATGTGGAAAAATGTGAGGTTATACACTTTGGTTGACGGGAAGACAGATTATGATTTGAATGGGACCAGTTTAGGAAAAGGTGAGGTGCAACGAGACCTGGGTGTCCTGGTGGAACAGTTGCTGAAGGTTGGCATACAGGCAGTGAGGAAAGCTAATGGTATGCTGGCCTTCATAGTGAGAGGTTTGGAGTATGGATGTCTTCCTGCAGTTAGACAGCACCTTGGTGAGGCTACACCTTGAGTACTGTGCACAGTTTTGGTCTCCCAGTCTGAGGAAGGACATTCTTGTTATTGAGAGAGTCCAGTGAAAGTTCATCAGACTGATTCCCGGGATGGCAGGACTGATATTAGATTAGATTAGATTATATTACAGTGTGGAAACAGGCCCTTCGGCCCAACAAGTCCACACCGACCCGCCGAAGTGAAACCCACCCATACCCCTACATTTACCCCTTACCTAACACTACGGGCAATTTAGTATGGCCAATTCACCTGACCCTGCACATCTTTGGACTGTGGGAGGAAACCGGAGCACCCGGAGGAAACCCACGCAGACATGGGGAGAACGTGCAAACTCCACACAGTCAGTCGCCTGAGGCAGGAATTGAACCCAGGTCTCAGGCGCTGTGAGGCAGCAGTGCTAACCACTGTGCCACCGTGCCGCCCACAAATATATGAGGAAAAATTGGATCGACTGGGCTTGTATTTGCTGGAATTTAGAAGAATGAGGGGGGCTCTCACAGGAACATATAAAATCCTGATGGGACTGGACAGGCTAGACTTGGGAAACATGTTCCCGATATAGGGGTTACAGTCTAAGAATAAAGGGGTAAGCCATTCAGGACTGAGATAAGGGAGAATTTCTTCACTTGGAGTTGTGAGCCTGTGGAATTCTCTCCTACAGGAAGCGGTTGGGGCCAGTTCATTGGATAGATTCAAGAAAGAGCTGGACATGGCCGTTGAGGCTAAAGAGAGAGGGCGGGAATGGGATACTGAAATTGCATGATCAGCCAGGATCATATTGAATGGTGGGACAGGCTCAAAGGGCCGAATGGCCGACCCTATTTTTCTATCTAACATAATGGCAATAATACAGCTTCTTGCCCATTCCTTTCCTTTTAATTTCAAAAATATATTTTATTTATAAAATATCTTTATACTATATATATATGTTTCATCACAAACACACTTCAGTCCTGTGCAAGAGCATTTGGGAAAGCAAGCAAACATCAAAGTTTCAGCATCCAAAAAACAAGCCAGAGACATCTTTTGCTTGTGCAAGCATATATTTACATATAAATGAAGTACCGGGAGGGTCCGATAACTGAAGGAAACCGGACCACCCGGAGGAAACCCACACAGACACAGAGAGAACATGCAAACTCCACACAGACAGTCACCCGAGGCTGGAAACTCCACATATTCTTTTCAACCAAATTATGGAAAATGAATGCTATGATTCCGTTGCACTATATGTATTTGCATGTCATTTTAACTTCAGCTGGAAAACCTCAGACCAGGATCTTTCCCCACTGTGCCTTGGCAGTAGCTGCCCCAAGCTTTTAGTCTGTCCCTCAGCACGTAGTCCTGTACCTTAGAATGTGCGAGTCTGCAACACTCAGTCAAGGTCAACTGCTTGCTCTGGAAGACCAATAGAGTGTTTTCATGGAGTTGGTGGTCTTTCTGGCGCAGTCGATGTTTGGAGACAATAAGGAGTGCAGGTGTGTTGTGTTTTCCCAGCTCCACATCTATTGACGCAGTTAACATTTGTCTCCATGTGCATCCTGGGGGACAGACCATATAGCACAGAGTCCAGCGTCACGGAGCTGCTGGGATGAACCTTGACAAAAGCCATTGCATCTCTCTCCAGACTTCCTTTGCAAAGACACATTCCAGAAGGAGATGTGTGACAGTCTGTAATCAACTTTCATTGACTTTCATTTGAAAACTGTAAGATCACGGCATTATCTATGGGCATGCATAGAATCCTTACAGAGTGGAAGCAGGCCATTCAGCCCATCGAATCCATACATGCCCTCTGAAAAGCATAACACCCAGACCCAACCCTCCTAACTATCTCTGTAATCCTGCATTCCCCATAGCTAATTCACCTAACTTGCACATCCCTGGACACTATGGGCAATTTAGCATGGTCACTCCACCAACCTGCACATCTTTGGACTGTGGAAGGAAACCGGACCACCCGGAGGAAACCCACACAGACACAGAGAGAACATGCAAACTCCACACAGACAGTCACCCGAGGCTGGAAACTCCACATATTCTTTTCAACCAAATTATGGAAAATGAATGCTATGATTCCGTTGCACTATATGTATTTGCATGTCATTTTAATCACCTGAGAAGATTCCTGAAGAAGGGCTCATGCCCGAAACGTCGATTCTCCTGTTCCTTGGATGCTGCCGGACCTGCTGCGCTTTTCCAGCAACACATTTTCAGCTGTCATTTTAATCAGCACTTTTTCATACAATGGTGCAATTGGCTTTCCAAATCCTCATTCTAAATGTGAAAAAAAGGATCAAAATGTATTTAAATCATCAAATCACTGAGTGGGATTGCTCATCTGAAAGAAAAGTTAAAATACAGGGAAAATATAGGTAATTCGGATAAAGAAATTTTGGGCATTTCCAAAAAAGGGTCTTTAAAAGTGCTATTCAAAGCCAGAATCTTGTTCAAGATTGTCTAAGGGCTTGATATTAAGGTATACGAATGGGAAGACGTGAATTGTCATGTAATTAAATAGTTAGGCATGGCATTATTTTGTATCCCTAGAGTTATTGAAGTATTTAAATCTCTTCAGAACGTAGTCCCAATTTTAGGTATGTAGTAACAGAAATCGATTGCGAATTGATTTCCTTATTATTATAGATAAAGACAAGTGATGGATTTGCTTGTCTGCTCCTGGTTCAAACTAAATTACTCATAAAATGTTTAACTTATACAACCCAGTGGTGTCAATTAAATTAATTAATTTTTATTCCATTGTGTCTGCTTTCACATTTATTTGAGGACAGGGAGGAAGGGAAATGCAGTAAACATTGCAAAATTGCATCTCAAGCCACACGATCCTTATTTTCTGTGTCACTCTATAATTTAAAGAAGTGTCTATCACAACCTTGAGTAGCAGTCAGAAAACTTTGTCAAATATAATTGCATTCAAGGATACTGAAATCAATATGAATAGCTGTATATTGAAGAAAAGTTGGTGACCACGGCTATGTTACCTATGAGAAGCATGGCTGAAATGGTCATAAAGATAGGATGAATGGCTCAGGGCTGACTCAGTAGTCTGTTTTAATAACTAAGGAGGATGAGCCATCATTCATTCTAACTGAAAGCAGAAATTGCTGGAGAAACTCAGCAGGCCTCGCAGCATCTGTAGAGAGAAAGCAGAGTGAACACTTTGAGTTGGGGGTGGGGGGGACGCTGAGATTCAGAGCAAGTTCTAAACAATGACTGACATTTTTAGAAGAATCACTCAGGACACCAAATCAAATGTAAGCAAATTGAAAGAGGCTGGTTAGGGCAGGTGAAGAATAGGGTGAAGTGCAAACTCATTCAGATAGGGTAAAGGGAGATATACTTTTATTCTAAGGATATCTACTGAGCATGTCATGATTTGGAGATGCCGGTGTTGGACTGGGGTGCACAAAGTTTAAAATCACACAACACCAGGTTGTAGTCCAACAGGTTTAATTGGAAGCACTAACTTTTGGAGCGCTGTGACATAGTGATGTCAGATCACATGTTCTGGCACCTTTTCTGTTGTCTCCAAGTAAGATGTTCTCCTTTGTCATCCTTGGTACATGTCACGTACACTCAAGCCTGTTATGATTTACCATGTCACATTACTACATGGTGGTGGCCCTTTTACGGTGCCGTGGTAGTGTCCCCTGGAATGGGAGATCTGGGTTCAAGTCCCACCTGCTCCAGAGGTGTGTAATAACATCCCTGAACAGGTTAATTAGAAAAATAAGGTACTACAGAGCGGCAATGATGAGCAGACTCATAGAACCAGAGGCTGATGGTGACCTTAAGTCTACAAGAAATAGGAAGAGGAGTAGGCCATTAAGAACCTCAAGCCTGCTCCCCCCTCCCCTCCCCCCCCCCCCCCCCCATCACCACTCCCACCCATTCAATCAGATCAAGGCTGATCTGACATTCCGTATGTCCACCTTCCTGCCCTTTTCCTAATACGCTTGATTCCCCAACTCACTAAGAATCTATTCATCAGTCTTCTATGAACACAATGACCCTGCCCTCACAGCTCTCTGTGGCAAGGAGTTCCAAAGACTTAGAGAGAAAAGATTCCTACTCATTCCTAATCAGTCTGAGATTGGTGCCCCTTTATTCTGAGACTATGTTTGCTAGTCCTGTATGCTTCCCTGAGGGCAAAATACTGCTTAGAATTTATCGTGTCAAGTTTTTAAGAATTCCGTATATCTCAGTGAGATCAGGTGTCACGTGGTCCTGTCACATCTTCTGAGAGGAAGCCTAGGTATGATAGATGACAAGGCCAGTCCAATGATCCAACACAAGAGGTGTTAAAATATCCAAAGTAAACTTAGCAGTGATGGCGGCTGGCTAGCAACAGACTTCACCCCACGAACATTCAGTAAAAGCAAAGTTTGAAATCTACAAGTTGGACTGTAGTAACATACCATAAAGTCATAGAGATGTACAGCACAGGTAGGCTTATGCGGAAAGTCAGGAGGCATGGGATAGAGGGAAATTTGGCCAATTGGATAGAAAACTGGCTAACCGGTCGAAGGCAGAGAGTGGTGGTAGATGGTAAATATTCAGCCTGGAGCCCAGTTACAAGTGGAGTTCCGCAGGGATCAGTTCTGGGTCCTCTGCTGTTTGTAATTTTTATTAATGACTTAGATGAGGGAGTCGAAGGGTGGGTCAGTAAATTTGCAGATGATACGAAGATAGGTGGAGTTGTGGACAGTGAGGAGGGCTGTTGTCGGCTGCAGAGGGACTTAGATATGATGCAGAGCTGGGCTGAGGAGTGGCAGATGGAGTTCAACCCTGCCAAGTGTGAGGTTGACCATTTTGGAAGAACAAATAAGAATGCGGAATACAGGGTTAATGGTAGGGTTCTTAGTAAGGTGGAGGAGCAGAGGGATCTTGGGGTCTAAGTTCATAGATCTTTGAAAGTTGCCACTCAGGTGGATAGAGCTTGTAAGAAGGCCTATGGAGTATTATCGTTCATTAGCAGAGAGATTGAATTCAAGAGTCGTGAAGTGATGTTGCAACTCTACAGGACCTTAGTTAGGCCACATTTGGAGTACTGTGTGCAGTTCTGGTCGCCACACTTTAGGAAAGATGTGGAAGCTTGGGAGAGGGTGCAGAGAAGATTTACCAGGATGTTGCCTGAAATGGAGAATAGGTCGTACGAGGATAGGTTGAGAGTGATAGGCCTTTTCTCATTGGAACGGCGAAGGATGAAGGGTGACTTGATAGAGGTTTATAAGATGATCAGAGGAATAGATAGAGTAGACAGTCAGAAACTTTTTCCCCGGGTACAACAGAGTGTTACAAGGGGACATAAATTTAAGGTGAAGGGTGGAAGGTATAGGGGAGATGTCAGGGGTGGGTTCTTTACCCAGAGAGTGGTGGGGGCATGGAAAGCGCTGCCCATAGGAGTGGTAGAGTCGGAATCATTGGCGACCTTTAAGCGGCATTTGGATAGGTACATGGATGGGTACTTAATCTAGGTTAGAAGTTCGGCACAACATCGTGGGCCGAAGGGCCTGTTCTGTGCTGTATTGTTCTATGTTCTATGTTCTATGTTCTAACCATTCACCAGCATTGAGCCCATAACCCTCTAAACCCTTCCCATTCATATACCCATCCAAATGTCTTTTAAATGTCGTAATTGTACCAGCCTACACCACTTCTGCTGGCAGCTCATTCCATACATGCGCCACCCTCTGCATGAAAAAACTATCCCTTAGATCCCTTTTATATTTTTCTCCTCTCACCTTATACTGGGCAAAGGCCTTTACTATTCAACCTATCCATGCCCCTCATGATTTTATAAACTTCTGTAAGGTCACCCTTCAGCCTCTGACACTCCAGGGAAAATAACCCCAGCCTATTCAGCCTCTCCCTTAGAGCTCAAACCCTCCAACACTGGCAACATTCTTGCAAATCTTTCCTGCACCCTTTTAAGTTTATTTTTTTCTATAGCAGGGAGACTAGAAATGAATGCAGTATTCCAAAAGTGGCCTAACCAATGTCCTATACCTCCCAACTTCTGTAGTCAATGCACTGACCAATAAAAGGTCCTCCCATAACACCTTCCAAAGCTGTGACATCTACCTCCCAAAAGGACAAAGGCAGCAGATACACAGGGTACCACCACATGCAAGTTCCCTTCTGACTTTGAACTGTGCTGCCATTCATCCACTGCTGCGGGGTCAAAATCCTGGAACAAACAGCACTGCATGTGTCCCGAATTCAAGGATAACAGCAGTTCTAGAGGCAGCTCACTGTATATTTTAGAGTCTAGTTCCATTGTCTTTCCAAAGCTGGCTATCGGGCAGGTCAGCCTTTCATCTCCTGATATGTCAAATGATCAGACAGGTATCGGAATCAAAAAGGTGATGCAAATTTATTCATGTGGACTGAGTTCCCTGGTTTCAGTATCTTTACATAAAAATGGTAAATGCAATTTTTTTTTATTTAGTGTATTTGTGGAATAGTGTAGGTTAGGTGGGCTTCAGTTTGGTTTCACAGGTTGGTGCAATACTGAGGGCCAAAGGGCCTGTACTGTGCTGTAATGTTCTATGTCATTACACACCTTTGGAGCAGGTGGCACTTGAACCCAGGCCTCCTGGTCCAGTGATAGGGACACTATCACTGAGCCACAAGAGCCCCTTAAAATGGTAAATTCAAGGCTTGATGGCTTTATGAGTTGAATGAAGCTTAACTCAATCTGTAATTAGATGATCACAGCAGCTATTTTTGATTCATATTTCTTCCTTTTTAAAAACATGCAAGGTCTCAGGTATAACAGCAGGATGAAGGACTTTAAAATTCGATTGCTCGATTTTACTATGATCATCACAAGTGAAAATTCAGCTCTGCTCCATGTAAGTGTCTAAATGATTCTTACTGAGACTGACAGAGTAAGATTGTTGTGAAAATCAATTTGCAAATAGCAGACCAATTGCAGAAGAAAGGAAGCCTCAGAGAGAGCCGTTGCATAAGCGGATCAGAAAAGAAATGTTCTCTTTCCATTCTTCTGCTTAAACAATGCACATTTGGAGCCGAAGAAGATTAACTCAAGAATTATAGTAATTTGAATATTCTCCCTTTATTCAAAACTAATATGCAGTTGTATTAATGATGCAATAAACTGTTTAGTTTACTGATGATTGTATTAAGTAAGTTGTGTAAAATGTCAAGGAACCATTTAAAAGTAAAACTATTTTCCTAAAGCCTAGTCCAAATCTGACAAATATAGTACCAGAAAGATCAAGGCAGAATGGCCTATTTGGATGAATGGAACATGATAAAAAAAACTTTCAAGCCATAAGAATCTATTCAGTTTTGAGTCATTGACCCAAAACTTTAAATTATTTTGTCTCCGACCACAGAGTGACTTGATATGTGCTTCCAGCATTTTCTGTTCTTATTTTGGATTTCTAACATCTGCAGCTTTTTATTTACTGTAACCATGTGGACTTTAATCTGGGGCACAAAGCTGTCTAATATTGTTCAAACATTTTGCTGGTGTTAAATTCCTTGATATAAACATAGTCACTAATCAATTTTTTTTTAATGTTTATTCACTTGTTGGATTTGGGTGTTGTCTGTCACTAGGTGCCCCTTGAGAAAGTGGAGGGGGGGGGAACTGTCTTCTTGAACCGCTGTAGTCCATGTGCTGTAGGTAGACCCACAGTGCTTTCAGGGAAGGTATTCCAGCAACAGTGAAGGAATGGAGATATATTGTGTGGTGCACTTTATTCTGTAACCCTGATACACTTTTTTTTTTAAGATTAGATTACTTACAGTGTGGAAACAGGCCCTTTGGCCCAACCAGTCCACACCGACCTGCTGAAGCGCAACCCACCCATTCCCCTACATTTACCCCTTTACCTAACACTACAGGCAATTCAGCATGGCCAATTCACCTGACCTGCACATCTTTGGACTGTGGGAGGAAACCGGAGCACCCGGAGGAAACCCACGCAGACACGAGGATAATGTGCAAACTCCACACAGTCAGTCGCCTGAGTC
>NC_057711.1:135180230-135206009 GCF_004010195.1 Chiloscyllium plagiosum
AGAGTCAAAGAGATGTACAGCATGGAAACAGACTCTTCGGTCCAACCCGTCCATGCCGACCAGATATCCTAACCGAATCTAGTCCCACCTGCCAGCACCCGACCCATATCCCTCCAAACCCTTCCTATTCATATACCTATCCTGATGCCTTTCAAATGTTGCAATTGTACCAACCTCCACCACTTCCGCTGGCAGCTCATTCCATACACACACCACCCTCTGTGTGAAAAAGTTGCCCCTTAGGTCTCTTTTATATCTTTCCCCTCTCACCCTAAACCTATGCCCTCTAGTTCTGGACTCCCCCATCCCAGGGAAAAGACTGTCTATTTATCCTACCCATGATTTTATAAACCTCTATGAGGTCACCGCTCAGCGTCCGACGCTCCAGGGAAAATAAGTCAACAAGTCTCACTGTACCTTGGTATGCGTGACAGTAATAATAAATCAAATCAAATCAAATACATTTCCGAGTCAGGATGGTGAGAGGCTTGAAGGGAAACTTGCAAGCGATGGTGTTCCCATGTGTCTGCTGCACTTGTCCTTCTTGATTTGTGTGGTTGTGGGTTTAGAAGGTGCTTTTTAAGGACCTTTGGTGACATCTTTGCAGCAATCCCTTGTGCCCCTGGCATTTTTAAAAGCCCATTGTTCACCTGGACATGCACGTTAGTCTGGAGCTGTCCTGCTTGTCTGACATTTGCCTGAACATGGCAGACAGGGGTAAAATGGCACCCGACTCTGCAGGCCGGGTCCTGGATGTCCTGCTGGACAGGGTGCTGCCATTGCTGGTTGTCCTCTTTCCCTTAGACCAGTAGGAGAGGTCACGACACCAGACCGTATCAGGCTGGTCTGACATTTCTGCCCAGGTTTGAACAGTCTCAGCCATCTGGAGGAAGAAAGTCAATGTCCTCCTCTGCTCCACCAGGGTAAGTGCCACCATCTTTTCTCTGATACCTCACACTCTGTTACTGTAGCCACCTCTCAAAAAGACTCACTTTCTACCACTCTCATCATTTCCAACAACATCTTCCTCACTTGCTGTCACCCACCCTGAATCCCTGACCCTGCTAACCCTGCACGCTGTCTGTGCTACCCACTTACTTGCTCCAGACAATCCCCACTCTGCACTAAAAGTACCAACTGTGTCCCCCACTTTCATCTCCCTTAATACCTGTCTCTATTGCTCTCATTCCAGAATGAAAATATCTCTTAATAAGGCTGAAAGAGTCAAGCTAGGTGCTAGGCTTCCAGACCTTCAGCTCCTCACCCCTAATGAGGGTAGGATCTTGACTCTGACCACCCTAAGCAGGGTCTAGCCTGGTATTGGAGGATGTTCTTGACCTTCTGTGCCAATATCCCGAGTGAAAACTATCCCTCTTGGCTGGTGGATGTCTGCTGAAATCTGTGACTAGCTTCCTTTCTTCCTTTGTGTTTCCATTAAACAACAAGGCAAAGGCAGATGCAATATGAACCTGGCTGAGGGTGATCAGGGCTAGGTTAGGCAAGGCGAGCTGGTTCAAGCCAGGGATGCTGTGACCATTCAGGTCAGCTCAGAGTGAACGATGATAATGCCAGGGGCAAGAACTTGGAGATGCATCCTGGTCCAGTCCATGAAATTATGTGTGTCTCTGAGTGCACAATGTCCCTGCTTGCAGTGCCATTACAATAGTTACCGAGTGACTGGTCAGTGAAACGCAGATGTACCATTAGAATTTGTAGAGTATGGTATATATTGGAAGCTAATGTCTGTGGATGTGGGATGCATGTGGCCAGTACCAATGAGGTATTGCCTGGTTTCCAATATGGAGGTTGTTTGGATTAAGTGGAGAGCTGAATCTGCAAAATGCCTGCTCTGGTTTCCATGTCAAATTTTCCCAACATTTAGCTTGTTTAGCAATTGTGCTAAGGTGACAGGCTGGAGATTAGTGAAGCACGTTGTGACATTAATAGGGCGTTTAAGTGATGGTAACCCCACCAACTGGCATTTAATTGCCGTCTCACAAGAATTTTGCCACAATTTTTGTGAGAAACATAAAAGGTGGAGCAGGATGATCATGACATTGAGATGGGCCTTGCTGGACATCTTGTCTAATTCTACCACCTATCTTGCCATAGTCCACAATACTCAGACCCCTATAAAATTGCACCCAGAGTCTTTAACATGAACTCAGCTGTGAGAAGGATCACCCTATGTATTAGTACAGAATATACATTGCACTGCAAAAATAACAGCAGCAACACAAGTGTTTTCAAATGTTATTCACATGATCATATTAGAGTCACAGTCATAGAGTCATAGAGATGTACAGCATGGAAATAGACCCTTCAGTCCAACTCATCCATGCTGACAAGATCCCAACCTAGTCTAGTCCCATTTGCCAGCACCCGGCCCATATCACTCCAAACCCTTCCTATTCAAATACCCATCCAGATGGCTTTTAAATGTTGCAATTGTACCAGCCTCCACCACTTCCTGTGGCAGCTCATTCCATACACGTACCACTCTCTGCATGAAAACGTTGCCCCTTAAGTCTCTTTTATATCTTTCCCCTCTCACCCTAAACTTATGCCCTCGAGTTCTGAACTCTCCCACCACTCTGGGAAAAGACCTTGTCTATTTACCCTATCCATATCCCTCATGATTTTATAAGGTCACCTCTCAGCCTCCAACACTCCAGGGAAAACATCCCAGCCTATTCAGCTAATCAAATGTTAATATTAACCTGAAAGTTTAATTGGTAAGGGAGTAACCTGCTCCACAGTGTGGTACTTCTTCATATTTCTTTCTCCAATATAACATGCTGTTGTTCAGTGAAAGGCTGAACAGTTGGACAGCTTTCAAACCCCTGCCAATGCTGTTACATATCTGCACGTTTTTCAGTTTCCCCTATTTGTCTGATGGGAAGTTAACAGACCCTTTTACAGCACTTCAATGGGAAAGATCGGGTGTGATGTTATTTTACATTTGGATTGATGCATTATGTTCAATGCTGCATTGTTCCACTTTATATAGCTCAATGAACCACAGTTTTAAAGTATTAGGTGGAACACAGCTGTATCTGTGTCAGACTAACACTGATGCTGAACTTTGTCCAGTGTAGTTTTCTTTAAGAAATTATTTTCTCATGCATGTCGACCAGGGGAAGGTGGTAAAAAGGGGCGGGGGTGTGTGTGGCTTTGTTAGTCAAGTACAGTATAACAGTGGTTGAAAGAACTTTTGATGAGGGCTTGTCTACTGAGGTGGAATGGGCTGAGGTTAGAAATAGGAGAGGAGAGATCAAACTGCTGTGAGTTTTTTATGAGCCTCCGCAGAGTTCCATGGAGTTGGAAGAAAGGATTGGCCAATCGATTCTGGGTAGGAGTGAAAGGAACAGGGTGGTCATTATGGAGGACTTTAACTTCCCAACATTGACTGGAAATGCTATAACTCTAGTACATCAGATGGATCAGTTTTTGTCCAATGTGTGCAGGAGGGTTTCCTGACACAGTATGTCAAAGAGGGGAGGCCACACTGGATCTGGTGCTTGGTAATGAACCGGGCCAGGTGTTTGATTTGGTGGTAGGTGAGCACTTTGGAGAGAGTGAGCATAATTCAGTTATGTTTAGTTTAGTGATGAAAAGGGATAGGTACATGCCACAGGGCAAGAGTTATAGATGGGGGAAGACCAATTATAATGCAATTAGGCAAGACTTAGGAAGCACAGAATGGGGTAGCAAAATTCAGGGGATGGGGACAATCGAAATGTGGAGCTGGTTTAAGGAACAGATATTGTGTGTCCTTGGTAGGTATGTCCCTGTCAGGCAGGGAGGAAGTGATAAGATAAGGGAACTGTGCTTTACGAAATAAATTGTATCTCTTGTTAAGCAGAAGAGGGAGGCTTATGTGACATTGAGACGAGATGGTTCAGATGAGGTGACGGAGAGTTATAGGTAAGCTAGGAAGGATTTAAAGAGAGAGTTAAGAAGAGCAAGGAAGGGACATGAGCAGTCTTCAGCAAGTAGAATAAAGGAGAACCCCATAAGCTTTCTATAGGTGTGAGGAATAAAAAGATGACTAGGGTAGGAATAGAGCCAGTAAAGGCAGAAGTGGGAAGTTGTGTTTGGACCCTATGGAGATCGGGGAGGTGTTAAATGAATATTTCTCATCTGTTTTTACTCAAGAAAAAGAGAATATTGTAGAGGAGAATACTGAGATATGGGCTATTAGACTAGAAAGGATTGAGGTTAGTAAGGAGGAGGTGTTATCAATTCTAGAAAGTGTGAAAGTAGATAAGTCCCCTGGGCCCAATGGGATTTATCTGAGGATTCTCAGGGAAGCTAGGGAGGAGATGGCTGAGACTTTGGCTTTGATCTTTGAGTTGTCATTGTCTACAGGTTTAGTACCAGAGGACTGGAAGATTGCAAATATTGTGCACTTGTTCAAGAAGGGCAGTAGAGATGAAACAGGTAATCATAGACCAGTGAGTCTTATGTCAGTTGTAGGAAAGGTTTTGGAAAGGATTATAAGAGATAAGATTTATAATCATCTACCAAGCAACAAAATTGATTGTAGTTATTCAACATGGTTTCATCAAGGACTGGTCGTGTCTCACAAACCTCACTGAGTTTTTTGAGAAGGTGACCAAGCATGTGGATGAGGGTAAGGCAGTTGATGTGGTGTACTTGGACTTCAGTAAAGCCTTTGATAAGTTGCCACATGATAAGCATTTGGAGAAATTGCAGAGGCATGGGAGTAAGGGTGATTTAACAGTTTGGATTTGAAACTGGCTTTCAGAAAGAAGGCAGCGAGTGGTGGTTGATGGAAAATATTCAGCCAGGAGTCCAGTTACAAGGATTTGTTTTGGGAGCACTGCTGTTTGTCATTTCTATAAATGACTTGGACGCAGGCATAAGTGGATAGGTAAGTAAATTTGCAGATGACACTACAGTCGGTAGAGTAGTAGACAGTGTGGAAGAATGTTGCAGGTTGCAGGGGAACTTAGATAAACTGCAAAAATGGGCTGAGTGGTGACAAACGGAGTTCAATGCAGATAAATGTGAGGTGATTCACTTTGGGAAGAATAACTGGAAGGCAGAATACCGGGTCAATGGAAAGATTCTTAGTAGTGTAGATGTGCAGAGGGACCTTGGAGTCCATGTACATAGATCCCTGAAAGTTGGCACCCAGGTTGATAGTGCTGTTAAGAAGGCATACAGTGTGTTAGGTTTTATTGGTGGAGGGATTGAGTTCCAGAGCCATGATGTCATGCTGCAACTATATAAAATGCTGGGGCAGCCTCACTTGGAATATTGTGTACAGTTCTGGTCGCCCCATTACAGGAAGGATGTGGAAGCATTGGAAAAGGTGCAGAGGAGATTTACCAGGATGTTGCCTGGTCTGGAGGGAAGGTCTTATGAGGAAAGGCTGAGGGACTTAGGTCTGTTCTCATTGAAGAGACAAAGGCTAAGAAGGCATTTAATGGAGACATACAAGAGGATCAGAGGAATTGAGAGGGTGAACAGTAGGAGTCTTTTTCCTAGGATGATAACATCTGCTTGTATAAGGGTGCATAGCTGCAAATTGAAGGGTGATAGATTTAAGACAGATGTCAGAGGCAGGTTCTTTACTCAGAGAGTGGTAAGGGCGTGGAATGCCTTGCCTGCCAATGTAGTTAACTCAGCCACATTAGGGGCATTTAAACAGTCCTTGGATAAGCATACGGATGATGATGGGATAGTGTAGGGCGTTGGGCTTAGATTAGCTCACAGGCCAGCACAATATCGAGGGCCGAAGGGCCTGTTCTGCACTGTATTGTTCTATGTTCTATGTTCTATTATTGAGTTGCTAATTGCACTCATAGAACATGTGACCATTCTCGTTATTTCAATCAGAATCATGGTTTGAAGAGTGCTCAATGACTTGAAACCTATTCTCTACTTTTTCTCCACGGATGCTGCCAGACATGCTGAGTTTCTCTAGCATTTCTGATTTTGTTTCAGATTTCCAGCATTCACAGTTATTTGTTTCATTGCAGTTATTTTAGTCAACCTGTTTGGAAAAGCTGTGACACATGCCTGGAGCAGGTGAAACTTGGACTTAGATTTTCTGGCTCAGCACATGATTTCTGATGGTGAAAACCAAAGGAACTGTGGATGCTGTAAATCAGAAACAAAAACAGAAGTTTTTGGACAAGCTCAGCAGGTCTAGCAGCATCAGTGAAGAGAAATCAGAGTTAATATTTTGAGCCAGTTCTGAGGAAAGGTCACTGGAACCAAAACGTTAAATCTGATTTCTCTTCACAGATGCTGCCAGACCCGCTGAGCTTTTCCGGCAACTTCTGCTGTTGTTCCTAATGGTGACCAGTTTAACCATTTACTCACAATATTTAATCTGAGTTCATTTTTATTGATGCAACCACGGTGATTTTAAGAAAAGCAAAGTACTACAGATGCTGATTCGAAATGAGAGCAGCGCAGCATCACTCCTTTTGTTACGACACCCTCTATCCCCTTTATTTTTCTCTATCATTCCCATCCCTCCCTTTCCCTGCATCTATTCTTACCCCTAACTTGCTAAATCTCTCACATCCAGTCCTGATGAAAACTCATTAATCTGAGGTGTTGGCCCTGATATCCTTTGGACAGACAGGAAATGTATGGTGGAGCTGATAATGAGTCAAAGAGATTGTTCCGGTCTCCTTCCTATCAGGGGGATGTTGTGAAACTTGGAAGGGTTCAGAAAAGATTTACAAGGATATTGCCAGAGAATTCGAGCTATAGGGCGAAGTTGAATAGGCTAGGGCTGTTTTGCCTGGAGCGTCGGAGGCTTAGGGGTGACCTTATAGAGGTTTATAAAATCATAAGGGGCATGGATAGGGTAAATAGACTAGGTATTTTCCCTGGGGTGGGGGAGTCCAGAACTAGAGGGCATAGTTTTAGGGTGAGAGGGGAAAAACATAAAAGAGACCTAAGGAGCAACTTTTTCACGCAAAGGGTGGTGCATATGTGGAATGGGCTGCCAGAGGAAGTGGTGGAGGCTGGTACAATTGCAACATTTACGAGGCATTTGGATGGGTATATGAATAGGAAGAGTTTGGAGTCATATGGGCTGGTGCTGGCAGGTGGGACTAGATTGGGTTGGGATATCTGGTCGGCATGGACGGGTTGGATTGAAGGATCTGTTTCTGTGCTGTACATCTCTATGACTCTTTGACTCTGTGTGAAAATCCTGCTGATCCCTCAATGACAGGACCTCGTGTAAACAAAATGCTGCTGTCTCGGGCATGATGGTCAGCCAGAACAGCTCTGTAAAGGGGGCTGTGATTGAGCTTTAAGGCTTGGAAGCTGAGGAAGGTCTCAACATTTGGCAGAGTTGCTGGTTGCAATCCGCAAGGGCTTGAGATGGGCCAAGACTTCCATCTGGGCATCACAGGAACACTCCTGTCTCACTGGGCCCACAAGAAATTGGAATAATTGAGTTTCAAATATCCCAGGAGAACCTCTTCAGACCCAAAACCCAACTCCGAGCGGTTTGTGCTAACGGTGAAATCTGCATTGATTGATATTACAGGTCTGATCTGCATAGTTAAAGCAGGACCCCATTTCTTTCCTGGACTCCTGCTCAAAATAACAAATCAATGGGGACATACATCAGGAAAGAAATGGGATTCGTGGGAGGGCGGGGCTGACACTGCACTCTATTATGTTAATACCCTTACACCCAACATCAGGGGCTGGGGGCAGTTAACATCAGATTGATTGATTGATTTATTGTCACATGTACCAATGTACAGTGAAAAACTTTGTTTACTAGAACTACAGGCAGTGAGGAAGGATGTACAGATCAAAAAGACATAGACAGAGGCTTACAGCAGAACATTATTAGTAACATTTTTACATATTTAGAATTAAAGATTGAAAGTGTAGAACGGTTATAAGAAATGTTAGCGTTAGATCTGCTGTAGGAAGCTTGCAAGGAGTTGCACAATGTTGGCACCATCCTGAATTCACAGTCTATACAGCCACTGTCTCCATGGTTGCTGCCTGACATGCTGAGTTCCTCTAGTGTTTTCTGGTTCCCACTGTAATTACCAATTGGTTGCATGATTGAAAATCTAAGCAGAAAACCAAAATACTAAATTCAAAGTGTGTACAACTAGTAGAGCTAAAAATCAGGTTGCTCATTGGCTTGACAGCTTTACAAGTGGATAGTCCAAATACCCTGCCTTTCATGGGACTGTCTCTATTTGTAAGTAAAGCATGAAAGGAGACCAGTTTAGAAGACTTCTGTTCCATTCCTGCATTGCTTCACATGATCAGGGAAATCTCAGTTATCTACGACCTTACAAGGACAAATCCACTCATTGTGTAGACAGCCAAGGGCACTCCATCACATTAATGTGACTAGGACCTTAAAATAATATAGTTTCAGCATAATTACCTGTCAATAAGAGGGGCACTAATTACAAATTTACCTTTTCAAACAACTTATCAATTTAATTTAACATCTTTTTCCTATAGCAAATTAGGTGAATTGATGCAACTTGCCACACTATACAGTAAAGCCCAAAATAGGAATTTTCCATCAGCGCTTCTTTCATGACCTTGATTTTTTTTTAAGTTCTGTTCCACAGCTGGACCCTGAAATACAGATAATTGTATGACCAGTTTTCTCATGTATTTGCATGTAATTTACGTGCTTTTACATGCTAGCGAGCAGTGATAATTAATAACAATGCAACTGGATATATGCATTGTCTTCTGTCTGTCTTCACTCTCCCTCACCCTTCCCCAGTAACTATCAGATGCAATGTTTTAATTTGCATACTAATGACTGACATGGTTGAGTCATTTTCCAAAATAATTTAATCCAATCTCTTTATTGCATGTGGGTTTCTATATGTGGTAAAAGACATAAATAATGTGGCAAATGTGTCAGAATAAAGTTCGGAAAGGGATAGAAGGAAGGATTTAAAAGGGAAGTTGAGATGATCATTTATTCAGTTAACTGATCATAAAATTTTAATCAGCTGTAATTGTTCTCTATAATTTGCTGCCTGTTGCATGATACATTTTATTTATTAACCACTTTGTTGATCAATATTCATTAAAATCTTCAAGTCATTGGTCAACCTCTTAAAGGAAACCTCACACTTCAGTTATTGTATTCAGGGTAAGTTAGACTGATACATTTGGAATGTAGCAACTACCTTCAAAGGTCAAACAACTCATAAGTGAGGCACATGCAAGAATTGAAAAGTCTAGACTGTTTGATTTCTGATTCATCAGTTGAAAGCATTTCTTTTCTACCTGTTTTCTTTTAGTGAGTCAGTTCTGAAACTCATATTGAGTGTAGGAGTTGGGATGCTGACTTTCTGTGCAAACTTATGGATTCAGCATGATTGAAAATGTTTGGAGTTGGGGAAGGGTGGGAGAGGAATTTGGTTGCTCTCCAATGTATCTCCAGTACAATCAACAGATCTATAATTCTGCTTCAAGATGTCATTGGCATGTCCATCAATGGTCCTTGTGATCCCATTGGCAGCCTTGACCTCTCAGGATCTATTTTTCCATATATCTTGTCCTTTAGAGTTTTGGAGCACAAATGAATAATACAAAGTAGATGCTTCTTGGGAGTTCCCAAGTAACTAGGTATTCACCTTCTTAATCTGTTCTGATATTGAGAGGGTGAAACATCTTTTCATCTATGTTACAGAGGTATGGATAATGGTCTGAATGGCAAAGTCGGTGTAAGAAATCAACCTCACATTTCTGGGGAATCAAAAGTGCAAATTAATTAATAACATGACTCAAAACAACAAATGTGGAGATCACAGCAGATCTGACAGCCTCCATGGACAGAGAGGAGGCTGACATTTTGAGTTGAGATGACTCTTCATCAGAGCTGAAGAACTCTGAAGAAGAATCATCCAGACTCAAAATGTTAGCGTGCTCTCTGTCCATGGATACCGTCTGACCGAGTGTAATCTCCAGCATTTGTTCTTTTCCGTACAGATTTCGGCATCTTCAGTAATTTGCTCCTAATTAATAATATGATGTTGCCCTCTCATGTTGCCGCTGTTGGTGAAATGTATAGTTTACAATTTCAAGATGGATCCTGTTGATTGCATGCAAGTATTGGTTAGTTCCATCAAGCATCAGAGAAGGAAAAACTGGATGAGACTGCATAAATTCCCAGTGCTGATTTAAGAATTGAGTTGATATTTACAACTATGGACAGAATTCACTTGAATACAAACGTTGCCTGCAGGTTTGCCTTTAGAAGATTGTGCAACTCAGTCTCCTGACAAATCAGAGTCTCTGAAGGTACTGTTTGTAGGTCAACCCCTGGTAGCTGTGCCTATTAAAGTGCACTCAGTGTGATAACAATATTTCGAGACAATAAGGTTAAAATTTAGTCATAGAGTTATACAGCATACTCATTCCTGAAGAAGGGCCTGTGCCCGAAACGTCGAATCTCCTGTTCCCTGGATGCTGCCTGACCTGCTGTGCTGTTCCAGCAATAAAGTTTCAACTTTGATCTCCAGCATCTGCAGACTCACTTTCTCCTCCTATACAGCACAGAAACAGATCCTTCTGTCCAACGCATCTGTACCGACCAAATATCCTAAATTAATCTAGTCCCATTTGCCAGAATTTGGCCCATATCCCTCTAAACCCTTCCTATTTATGTACCCATCCAGATGCCTTTTAAATGTTGTAGTTGTACCATCCTCCATCACTTCCTCTGGCATCTCATTCCATATGTGCACCACCCTCTGCGTGAAAGAAATTACCCCTCAGATCCCTTTTAAATCTTTCCCCTCTCACCTAAACTTATGCAGAACTGGACACAGTATTCTAAAAGTGGCCGACCCAATGTCATGAACAGCCACAACATAATGTTCCAACTTGTATACTCAGCACACAGGCCAATGAAAACAAGTCTGTTGCAGTATTGCAAAAATGATAATATCAAATCCATTAGTCCAATATCCACTACTGCGAAAATATTATGTTGAATTAACTTCAGTGAAACCGAATATCTAAGCAGAGCCTTTAACAAATGGCTCTCATACAATCCTGTCCTTTGACACATATTCCAAGTTCAATTTCTCCTCTGATTTGCCTTGCATCGTTTAACAATTCTGGCACCTTCTTTTTATTCATATAGGTTACCTTCTTTTACCATGTCCAAACATAGAAATCACAAAATGCTACTCATATCAGGGAAATCTGACTGAAAAATAATTACTTCCTTTCTGGGCATTTATTTAGTTAGTTATAATTAAATAAGAACATACCAGTTGCTTTCTTGGGACTTTTTATTGAAAGAAAATGTGTGATTTCCAATATCTGAATAATGTGGATTTACAGAACACGAGCTCAGCATATGATTTGCTTCCTCTGTAACCAGCAATTACGTTAGCATCAATACCTTTGGTTGGCCTTTCACTGGCTTTGTGCACTTTACCACACAGTTTCAGAAATATAGATTGGACCAATTAGTGACCATGATCCATGTGTTAAACCATGGTCCCATTTATTCTGCATCTTCTCCTTTGCACCAACAGTAATTTATTCACTAAAGGCTATGGATAAAACAACAATTTTACCTCAGGACGTTCAAAATAACTCACTTGACATGAGTTAATTATTTTCCATTATGCAACCATTTTCTGGAAGACTTGCAAAGCAAGTAACTTCTTTCTGTCTGTCCCATTGGAATAAATAACATAACTTCCCAGTTGAATCCCTGTTGCTATTTTGCCTTCTGTCAATGGTGTGACCTTGATAATTTGGCAGAACTTACATTAATATCTAATAGTATTAGGAAAGTGTCAACAGACTTGATTATATTGCAACACTGATTCAGATGAACACAGTTATAGCAAGAAAAGAGCACAGAGAATTGTAGAAGGTACAGGAGGAAATAATTCACAGAGAGGCATTGCTCTGTAACAGTGGGTGGTGTGGATAAGTTTTCAGGTAAACATTTAAGTTAATTTATCACTTATTTACAGCAGACCATGTAATTAGAACCAATTTTTTTTTTTGAAAACCAATGTTGATTATATACATCAATCACTTCAATAAAACATGCTTTTAAAGGGATAGTAGAGTAGAAAATGTGTCAAACCTGTAGAATGCAGGAGTTTGTGGAAGCAATTGTGATTCTGGGCTTTTTTGTAAATAACAGCATTCTGAGAAACTTCAGCTCAGAGTTAGAGTGCTGAAGTCTGCAGGGCATCAAGGAGGTGGCACTATACCTGAACACGGGGATTCAGAGTATCGAAACTCCCATGAGCTAATGTTGTTGTACAGCTTGGGTTGGTGGTGAGGATAGGGGTGCATGACTGTAAGGCAGGCAGGTGACGGGATCCCAGATAGCCACCTCACCCTTTACCTGTAATCAACAGATAAGATGTTCTTGCTGCGTGGATGAAGGCAAATTTTGTAGTGTCAATAAACACACCAACCATGACACCATGGAGGTCATTCCAACAGTGGAACAGAAAAGGATGTAGTAATAGTAGAAGGCAATGTCGCCAAGGAACCAGGCACCGTTTTTGCAATTGTGATTGGGAGTCCCTAAGATAGTGTTCATAATGTCAGTGTAAAGGACATATTGGGACAGTAGAAGTATTTGGAATGCAGCTATGAGCATCTCGGGACAACTTTGTTCTTTAAGGATGTAATTAGTAAAATGGATAAGGGAGAACCAACATTGCTGAAACCAATAAGGTTTGGTGTATTTGGATTTTCAGAAAGCCTTCATTTGAGGTTAGTAGGCAAAGTTCAAGCACAGGGAGTATGGGTTCATATGTTGGCATGGATTGGGAATTAATTGACTGACAGGAAACAGTGTGAAAATATGTGGATCTTTTTCTGCATGGTAGGTAACGACTAGTGGTATATCACAAGGATCAGTGTTTGGTACCCAGCTGTTTACAATGCATATAAATAAGGGAACTAAAAGCAGCATTTCCAAGTTTGCTGGTGACACAAAACTGGGCTTGAGTGTGAGTTGCAAGGATGCAATGAGGCTGCAAGATGGTTTAGACATTGAGTGAATGGCCAAAAGCATGAAAGATGCAGCACAACATAGCTAAATGTGAAGTTATATACTTCAGTGTGACAAAAAAATGAAAGAGTATTATTTACATAGTGATATAGCAGGCAATGTGGATATATAAAGGGATCTGGATCTCAAAGGCAGGATTTGAGTTCAGAAGTAGGGTTGTCTTACTGCAGTTGTACAGGGTCTTGATGAGAACACATCTGAAGCATTGCATACTGTTTTGGACCTGAACTTAAGAAAGGATATATTGCTGCGTAAGGAGTGCAGTGAAGGTTCACGAGGCTAATACTGGGGATAGCATGACTGTCTTCTGAGCAGAGATAAATTTGATTGAGTGTGTATTCCTTAGCATTCAGGAGGATCAGAGAGGATCTGATTCGCGTTCTTAAAATCTGTCATTGCTAGACAGACTGGAAGAATGTTTTCCATGGTTAGAGAGTCCGGAACAAGGGATACAATATCAGGAAGTGGGGTAGAACATTTAGGATAAGGATGAAGAAATATTTCTTCACTCAAAGTAGAGTGAACCTGTGGAATTTTCTACAACAGAAGGCAACAGAGGACAAGTCACTGAATATACTCAAGCAAGCGATAGATAAATTTCTAGATTTTAAAGTCATCAAAGGGCATGGGGTGAATATGGGAATACTGACATGGAGGGATCACCCATGATTCTATTGAATGGTGGTACAGGCTTGAGAATGGATTGGCTGCTTCTGCTCTTCATTTGTATGTTTCCATGCTCTAGCTCATGTTGGTAGCAATAATAAGGATTGATCTAGGAATGACGTTCTACTGAGGTTTGACGAGCTCGGATCAAAGTCAACATGTAGATAATCAACCTCATTACAAAGCACCCTGCAAGTTACCATTCATTCCAGCAAATGAAGAGTGTGAAGTGCCTGACACAAAGAATGGAGTAGGAAGCAGGGCGATCAATTCATCAAGCACTATCACTGATATTGAGAAGGTCAAGAGCTATTCCAATGAAATGAGGAATTGAGAAGGAGACTGGGAGGATTCAGTTTTGGAAGGACGAAGCCAATTAAAAAGTTTCAAGCTTTGGAAGTGAAGATGGAAGAGCACAGCAGGTCAGACAGGATCCAAGGAGCAGGAATGGCAATGTTTCAGGCCGAAACCCTTCACCAGCATCTGCAGTCCTTACAGTCTTAAAGCTTTGGATAGTCTGATGACACTACTGGAGCTGTCTGAACTGGACAGCAAGATTATAAATGAACAGTGTCTGAGGTCATGCTCTGTGGCATATGTTGACAGAAGTGGCAGAAAGCGTGAGGTGCCAGTAATGGCAATTAGGATAATACCATATATCAGACTGAAAAGAATCTTACTGCAATTGTATGGAACCAGGGTGTGACCATACATGCACTATACACACTTAAGGTCTCCTTACAATGAGCTCATTCCTGATGAAGGCTTTTGTCCAAAACGTCGATTTTCCTGCTCCTCGGATGCTGCCTGAACTGCTGTTCTTTTCCAGCACTACTCTAATCTTGACCCTTGAATGAAAAGCTTAAGGTATGAGGAATATCTGAGGACTCTAGGTCTATACTCAATGGAGTTTAGAAGGATGAGGGACAATCTAATTGAAACTTACAGAATACTGAACAGCCAGAATAGATGTTGGAAAGATGTTTCCATTGGTGGGACAGACTAGTCTGAATGGCTTAATTTCTGCTCCTGTGACTTTTGTTTCAGGGTCTGAAATTTTATCATGGAGGGATTCAACATCAGTGCCCAGAACATTACCTAGCTCTCTGAATTACTAGTCCAGTGTCAATATCACTGGGAGCTGGTTGTTATACAGAGTGATGCCAGCAATATGGATTCAATTTGTGCAGTGGCTGAGCGTACTGTGAATGACTGTCCTCAATCCCTTCCCTCGCCTGTGCCCTCAGGTTGAACCACCAATAGTTGTCTCTCATGAGAAAGCAGCCTAGTGGTGCTTTAAGACTATAGTCAAAACATGTGGTGCTGGAAAACCATCCGAGGAACAGGAGTGTTGACGTTTCAAGCATTAGCTCTTCATCAGGAATGCTGCCTGAGTGGCTGTGCTTTTCCAGCACCGCAATTTTTGACTCTGATCTCCAGCGTGTGCAGTCCTCACTTTCTCCCTGTTCTTTAAGACGATGGCAACTTTACGTTCCAATACTATTTTGCCATGGTCTGCCTGTAAACTAGATTAGGCGAAAGTGAGGACTGCAGATGCTGGAGATTAGAGACAAGATTAGAGTGGTGCTGGAAAAGCACAACAGGTCAGGCAGCATCCAAGGAGTGGGAAAATCAATGTTTCGGGCAGGAGCCCTAGACCCCGATTAGATATGCCATACAGATAATGAGAGATAATCTAATTGAAATACAGACAACCTTTGAGTGTTGACAGGACAGATGCTGGGAGAATGTTTCCCTTACTGGTAAATCTAGAAGTGGGGGCCAAACTATTAGAATAAGTAGTTGATTGTTTAGGAGTGACATGACACGCAATTCCCTCATTAAGGTTTGTAACTATAGAAAGTCTCCAAACTATGGATGTTCAAGTGTTGACTATCCTCAATTCAGGGATTAGCAGATTCTTGGATATAAGAAAGATCTTGGTATGTGGGGGATAGCCAGAAGTTTGACCACAATCCAATTGAATGCTAGTTGTCTTGATGGGCCATAAGGCTTACAGCTGCTCCTACATATTTTCTATTCAACATGCTCTGAGATATTATTATATGCCTCTGGAACAGGTGAGATTTGAACCCAGCCTTCCTGGCTCAGACATACGGACATCAACACTGAGACACAAAAGCCCCATTTTTGCTCCTGTAATTTTGTTCCCATTTTTCCTAATGTGAATTCAACTAATCAGATTCGCATCCAGATAATGATCTGATAACATCAAATAATATTTATGTTTATAATGTTATTTCACAATGTAGGTTATATACATTGCAACTATTATAAAACAAGACATTGGCATCAGTTTTGGAACCAGGGCGATCTGTACCGATGGGATAGTCTCCACCTGAACGGATCTAGAACCAGTATTCTGGCAAAAAGGATAAATAGTCTGGTCACTAGGACTTTAAACTTGTGAGTCAAGGGAAAGGGAAAGGGAAACCAACAGGGAGTATGGAGTCAAGTAGAAAGATAAGCAGCAGGTTAGCATGTGTGCAGGGTTTAAGTTCAAGGCAGATGAGGAATGAAGCAAAACAGGTTAACTTAGGACATATTACTCGAGATGTTGGAAATCATGAAGATAAGAAAATTAGCATTAAGGCACTTACCTAAATGCTTGTAGTATTTGTAACAAAGTAGATGAATTAACAGCACAAATCATCGTGAATGATTATGATGTGGTAGGCATCACAGAGATGTGATTGCAGGGTGTTCAGGACTGGCAGTTAAACATCCAAGGATTTACAATTTATCAAAAAGACAGGAAGGTGGGTGGTGGGGTGGGGGTGGTGGTGGTTGCCTGGTTAGTTAAGAATGAAATTACATCTCTGGCACGGAATGACATAGGGTCAGATGATGTGGAGATTGTGTGGGTGGAGTTAAGGAACCATAAGGCAAAAAAAACGTAATGGGAGTTATGTACAGACCTCCCAGCTGTGGTCAGGAGCAGGGGAGCAAGATGGACCAGGAAATAGAGAAGGCATGTCAGAAATGTAAGGTCATAGTGATCATGGAGGACTTTAATATGCAAATGCACTGGGTGAATAATGTTGCCGGTGGACCCAAAGAAAGGGAGTTAATGGAATGCTTACAAGATGGCTTTTTGGAACAGCTTGTGATGGAGCCCATAAGGGAGCAGGCTGTTCTGGACTTAGTGCTATGTAATAAGCCAGCCTTTATAAAAGATCTTAAAATAAGGGAACACTTAGGAGGCAGCGATCATAATATGGTAGAGTTCAGGCTGCAGTTTGATAGAGAGAAGGCAGAAATCGGATGTAATGGTGTTATAGTTAAATAAAGGTAATTACAGGGACATGAGAGAGGAACTGACAAAAATCGACTGGAAGCAGAGCCTACTGGGAAAAACAGTGAAGCAACAATGGCAGGAGTTTCTGGGTATGATTGAGGACACAGTACAGTGGTTCATCCAAAGAAAAGAAAGATTACCAGGGATGGGGTGAATTAGACAACCATGGCTGACAAAGGAAGTCAGGAAATGTATCAAAGAAAAAGAGAGAGCCTATAAAGTGGCCAAGAGCACGAGAAATCAGAAACTTGGGAAGACTACAAAAACAAACAGAGGATAACAAAGAGACAAATAAGGAAGGAGAGGATCAAATATGAAGGTAAGATAGCCAGTAATATTAGAAATGATAGTAAAAGTTTCTTTCAATACATAAGAAACAAACAAGTGGCAAAATTAGAATTTGGGCCACTCATAATGGGAGATAAGGAAATAGTTGAAGAACGTAATAAGTACTTTGCGTCAGACTTCACAGTAGAAGTCATGAGTAATATCCCAACAATTAAGGAGAGGTAGGGGGCAGATTTGAGTATGGTAGCCATTACAAAAGAGAAAGTGATAGAAAAGCTAAAAGGTATAAAAATTAACAAATCTCCTGGCCTCGATGGGCTACATCCTAGAGTTCTGAGGGAGGTGACTGAGGAAATAGCGAAGACATTGGTTGTGACCTTTCAAAGATCTCTGGAGTCAGGGGAAGTCTCAGATGCTTGGAAAATCACTATTGTAACCCCCTTGTCCAAGAAAGAATCAAGACAAAAGATGATAAATTATAGGCTGATTAGCCTAACCTTGGGTGTCGGTAAAATTCTAGAATCCATTGTTAAGGATGAGATTTCTAAATTCTTGGAAGTGCAGGGTCAGATTAGTATAAATCAACATGGATTTAGTAAGGGGAGCTCATGCCTGACAAACCTGTTAGAATTCTTTGAGGAAGTAACAAGTAGGTTGGATCAGGGAAACCCAGTGGATTAGTGAGTTTTCAGAAGATTGTAGCTCAGGTTGAGGTTCTGGATGTAGGTTTGCTCACTGAGCTGGAAGATTCGTTTCCAGATGTTTCGTCACCCTACTAGGTAACATCTTCAGTGGGACTCCAGGCGAAGCACTGCTGATAATTCCTGCTTTCTATGTATATTTTTGGGTTTCTTTAGGTTGGTGATGTCATTTCCTGTGGTGATGTCATTTTCTGTTCTTTTTATCAGGGGGTGGTAGATGTCACAGATGTCACAGTAGAACGAACAGCCAATGGGGAACTTCAAACCAGCGTCTACAGGAAAACAACACATACGAACCAAATATTGAACTACAGAAGCAATCATCCACCAATAAAGCTGCATCAGAACATTATTTCAATGAGCCACCACACACTGCAGCACAGAGAAAATACGCAGAGCAGAGGAAAATCAACTATACCGTGTATTCAAAATGAATGGGTTTCCAATGAACACAGTCTGCTGATTTCTCAACAACAAACCCAAACAAGCAGACACTCTCCCCTATATCAAAGACATCTCGGAAATGACTGCCAGACTACTCAGACCCTTGGCATCATGGTAGCCCACAAACCCACCAACAGACTAAAATAGCAGCTAATGAACCTGAAAGACCCTATACAGACAACAAGCAAAAGTAATGTCATTTACAAAATACCGTGCAAGAACTGTAACAAATACTATATTGAACAAACAGGCGGAAAACTAGCCATTAGGATACATGAACATCAACTAGCCACAAAATGACATGACCCTCTCTCACTCATATCCTTACATGCAGATAAGGAAGGACACAACTTCAACTGGGACAACACATTCATCCTAGGACAAGCCAAACAGAGACATGCACAAGAATTTCTAGAAGCATGGCATTGCAACCGGAACTCTATCAACAAACACATCGAGTTGGACCCCATTTACCATCCCCTGAGAAAAAGAACCGGAAATGACATCACCACAGGAAATGGCATCACCAACCCAAGGAAACTTAAACATATAAGTAGAAAGCAGGAATCATCAGCAGTACTTCGCCGGAGGCCCACTGAAGATGTTACCTAGTAGAGTGATGAAATGTCCTGAAATGAACCTTCCACCTCAGCAAGCAAACCTACATCCAGACCCAGTGGATGTTATCTATCTAGGCTTCAAAGATGCTGGAGATTAGAGTCGAGAATGTGGTACTGGAAAAGCACAGCAGATCAGGCAGCATCCGAGCAGCAGGAGAATCGACGTTTTGGCTTTTGCTCGAAACATCAATTCTCCTGCCCCTTGGATGCTGCCTGACCTGCTGTGCTTTTCCAGAACCATACTTTTAACTCTTATATTCTTAAGCGTCTAGAGCATTAGAACTAACCTATGAAGTTAATTTAAATCACGGAAAATTAAAAATCTAAAAAGCTGACAAATAATCACAGTTGTCTTAATTTCAGTGGCTTTGCAATCCATCTTCTGCTTTTGACTGCCTGACCTTCGTAAGTATGCAGGTTGTCCAATGTGAACAAACGGATTTTCATAAGTAGGGGTATCAAGGAAAAGTCAGTGGGCTGATTGGATTAAAGCTGGTTCTCTGTTGTATTTCATTCACATCATGATTGACAGTGTTTAGCAAGAAGCATAATTTGTCTCCAATGGCATTAATTAAGTGAAAGGCATGAAAATAATATATGCATGGAGATTAGTAATCTAGCTCTTCTTGTATCCCTGACACTGACAGCGGAATTTCAAAATGATATTTGTATTTGCTTGTGCCACAGTAACACTATTTTAATTTGGCACTTCACATCAGTGCTCGTTATTTATCATTCTAAAATTCAATGCAGAATGTTTGACTCATGATCAGCTGCTGATTGTGAAAATTGACTGCACTCCACCCTTTTCTTTAATAATCATTTAGGGTGAAGTACAACTTTGAATCCCTGCCATTGCATCCTCTGAAACAAACATGTTCACATTCAGTTTATCATATTTATTTAACAGAGAGCAACTTTTCCATTTTATTGTTTAATACAATATCATTGAATAAAAACAAAGCCTTTTCATTGGTAACAGCTGTGAAACTGCAATTCTAAAACATGACCATTGGAGATACCTATAATTTGACACAATATATATGTATGTACATGCATACAAGAAGTTAGATTTAGTCTGTTAACATCACGGAAATGTTAGTGTGTACAGAGATAAGAAGATAGACCTCTATAAAACCTTATTGATTTTGACTGACAATGGCTTTGTCAATGTGAGCACTCTAATGTCAAGCCAAATCATTGCAATTTTAACACCATCCATTTTTCAGGCATTATATGTGCTGAAGTTATTTTAGAATGAGTGTGCCATGCTTATCGTAATAAAATATCTAGGAATTTGAGAGTTATGAAGAATTATGGATTGACTAACAATGTATGTTTTAAGGCACTAATGTACTTTTACCGACAACGATCAACTGTCGAAGGATATTTTTACAGCTGATTTTGCAACAGCATTATTTTAATAGCTGGAGTAATACTAACTTAAGAAGAAAAAAGCATCCAGTCAAAGCAATGATGCTGCCATCAGGACATAATTTCTTCAGAAAATTGCAAATTGTTCCACTATTGGGACAGTTTAATTGATTTTATGAAAAAAATCACATGGAACAAGAAAAAGTAATTGAACCCAAACGTTTCCTAACACAGGCCATATATCATTCATTTTACCCCATTCATTGAATTACTGCAGGAAAATGTGTGGTACAATCTTTTCATGAAATAAGTAATTGCACAAAACTGCAGAATCTCCATCCTTTCACTGTTGCTTTACACAATTGATATGCCCTTGGTTACTGGAGCACAGGAATCATTGCATTTCATTGGAAGGGTTGGCCATGCAACTTTTAGCATAGAATCTCAGCTGCAGCTCACTGCATTGTGTGACGCTGAGCTGCCAGGCCCACAGATTGCCTGACATTGTCAGTCAATGATGATGCGTCCCCGGAACACCACAAAGACCAGCAACGTCAGCTTCATAAACCATTTTCTCGATGCAACAAGAGGTAACCCCGGTGACATTCTAACAGTGACGTAGCATGTCATCATTTCTGATAAAGATAAGCATTGCAGGGTGGGGCAGGATTATCCTCTATTTAAGTGAGCTTGTTTTTATAAGAATGAGAATTCTTCAGGATATCTCTTTCCTGTCTAATATAATTTCTGGTGGTGGTGGCACCTTTCCATTTCATAAGGGTAATGATTAGTACCTCTCTAGCATTGCAACCCTTGTTATATTTTCTGCAGTATCCATAATTTGGGATTGCTTAATATCATTGGCTCGTGGCTGTTTGCGATATACTGTGGTGCCAATAGTGCAGGTTCAGCTCCAGCTGAGAACACTACTTACTCAACCCATTAACCTCTACACCAGGTGGCACTCCCTGAAATGAGAGTGCAGCATGTGGCCTTCTGAGACTGGGATGATTTTCAATTCACTTCAAAATTCACTAACATCTGCCTTCTCTTAGCAAGTCTTTACAACAATGTCTCTACTTCCTCAGGAGGCTAAGGAAATTCAACATGTCCACGGGGACTCTTACCAATTTTTATAGGTACACCATAGAAAGCAGCTGCTGAAAATGTGTTGCTGGAAAAGCACAGCAGGTCAGGCAGCATCCAGGGAACAGGAAAATTGACGTTTCGGGCATAAGCCCTTCTTCAGGAATTATGCCCGAAACGTCGATTCTCCTGTTCCCTGGATGCTGCCTGACCTGCTGCGCTTTTCCAGCAACACATTTTCAGCTCTGATCTCCAGCATCTGCAGACCTCACTTTCTCCACACCATAGAAAGCATCCTATCTGGATGCATCACAGTGTGGTATGACAACCACTATTCCCAAGACTGCAAGAAGCTACAGAGAGTTATAATTACAGTCCAATCCATCACGTAAACTAACTTCCTATCTAATGATTCCATCTATATTACCCGCTGCCTCTGGAAAGCAGCCAACATAATCAAAGACCCCTCCCACCCCAGTTATACTCTCTTCCCTGGTTTTCCACCAGCAGAAGATGTAAAAGTTTGAATACATGTATGAACAGATTCAAGAACAGCTTTCTCTTCGCTTTTATCAGACTTTTGAACAGACGTCATGAAAGTTAATTTTTGGTCTTGCTGTCTCTGCACCTTCTCTGTGGCTGTAACACTGTCTTCTGCACTCTGTTCTGCTACTCTGAGGCACTTTGTATGGTATGATCTGACTGTACAGCATGCAAAACAATACTTTTCACTGTATGTTGGTACATGTGATCATAATAAATCAAACTCAAGCTCAGTATTGGTGGTATAGTCGACAGTGAGGAAGGTTACAAAGTGATCTTTGCCAATTGGACCAATGGTTGAGGAGTGGCATATGGTGTTTTATTTGGATAAATGTAAGGTATTGTATTTTGGTGAAGCAAACGAGTCCATTTGGTGGTAGGATCCTGGGTAATGTTGTTGAACAGACAGAACTAGGTGTTCAAGTACATTTCACAGGTAGGCAGGATTGTTAAGAAGGTGTTGAGCATGCTTGCCTTCATTGCTCAGACCATTCAGTATAGGAGGTGGGACGTCATGTTGAGGATGTTCAGGATGTTAGTGAGGCCACTTTTGGAGTACTGTGTACAGTTCTAATTGCTCTGCTATAACAAGGATGCTATTAAACTGGAGAGGGTTTAGAATAGATTTTCCAGCATGTTGCCATGATTAGAGGGTTTGAGTTATAAGGGTAGGCTGGGACGTTTTTCATCAGAGCATAAGAGATTGAGGGGTGACCTTACAGAGGTTTATAAAAACAGGAGGGGCAGAGATCGGTTGAGTAGTCAAGGTCTTTTCCTTAGGCTGGGGGAGTTCAAAACAAAGGGGCATATTTTTAAAGTAAGGAGGAGAAAGATTTAAAAGGGACATGAAACGCAACCTTTTCACAAAGAGGATGGTTTGTATGTGGAATGAAATGCCAGAGGAAGTGTAAGATGCTGGTATAGTTACAACATTGAAACAACATTTGGACAGGTACATGAATAGGAAGGGTTTAGAGCAAAAAGGGATAAACACAGGCAAATAGAACTAATTTAGTTGGAGAAACGCAGTTGGCATGGACTAGTTGGACTGAAGCATCTGTTTCTATGCCAGATGACGATATGACCTTCTAAAGTCAATCCTGAACAAATTGCCCTAATTCCCAGACTATGCTCCTAGTTCTCGAATCCCCAACCAGTGGGAATAGTTTATGTTTACTTGCTCTGTCTTTTGCTGTGGTCATCTTGAAGACTTCAATCAGATCACCCCTTAACCTTTCAAATTCCAGAGAAGATAGGTCAAATTTGTAATAATCTCTACTCATAACTTGACCCCTGAAGTCCAGGTATCATTCTTGTAAATCTATATTGTAGTCCCTCCAAGGCCAGTTTAACTTTCCTAAGGTGTGATGCTCAGAGTTCAACCCCTTCTCAGAAACAGTAAAAAAAATTTGGAACAAGTAACATGAAAAGTTATGTACTACATCACATTCCCATCCTATTAACCTTGCGTGATTACATGAACATGTAAGTTCATTTTGCAAGCTGACTGTCTGTACTTGATGCATATTGCAAATTGCTGGGTGCTGAATGTATGAATATGAAAACATTCTATTGTCCTCTTATTGAGAAATTTATGATACCTGCCCCATAATATTTCACGATCCCTTTATTTCACTACACTACACTGGGCGGCACGGTGGCACAGTGGTTAGCACTGCAGCCTCACAGCGCCAGAGACCAGGGTTCAATTCCCGCCTCAGGCTGTGTGGAGTTTGCACATTCTCCCCGTGACTGCATGGGTTTCCTCCCACAATCCAAAAATGTGTAGGTTAGGTGAATTGGCCGTGCTAACTTGCCCATAGTGTTAGGTAAGGGGTAAATGTAGGAGAATGGGTCTGGGTGGGTTACGCTTCGGCCTGTCGGTGTGGACTTGTTGGGCCGAAGGGCCTGTTTCCACACTGTAGGTAATCTAATAATTTTAATTTTTCTTTTCTCTGCTCAACAGACATTAACTGACACTTCAGTACTTCCAATTGGAGTATTATTTTTGCAGTTGTATGCATTCATGAAAAAAGGAAGGACGAGTTACTTTCTGTATTTGCCATCACATTCTAAGGTGTGTTATCAGCGTTCACATGCACACTTTATGGCTTTCAGTACTTTTAAATTCCCTAAGCCATGTTCTACTGCAATCATGATTGATTGACTGACTGATTTATTTATTGTCACATGTACTTGTTATGTGTAATTGTTACAAGTACAGTGAGAAGTGTTGTATAATCTCGCCACTCTCCTGTGTCATCTTTAAACCACAGAAAATAAGCCAAGATAAAGAATCTAAAGGTAAAAGATGGAGAAATAAAGTTACAAGTTCAATATTATAGTTATGGTTTGAAGGTGCTGGTGTTGGTCTGGAGTGTACAACACCAGATTGTAGTCCAACATAGTTATTTGGAGGAACTAGCTTTTAGAGCTTTGCTCCTTCGTTAGGTGAAACAGTGCTCCGAAAGCTAGTGCTTCCAAATAAACCTGTTGAACTATAATCTGGTGTAGTGTGATTTTTAATGCTATAGTCCTTCTTGCGAAGTGCCTTAGCCACTGTCCTGGAACTGGGGTCTTCCATCCTGACAGGGCAAAAGTGAGGACTGTAGATGCTGGAAACCAGTGTTTAGATCAGAATAGTGCTGGAAAAGCACAGCAGGTCAGGCAGCATCCGAAGACCAGGAACATCAACATTTCAGGCAAAAACCCTTCATCCAGGGTGACCCTGGAGCCTTCCTGCCTCTATTCCTGATGAAGGGCTTTTGCCCGAAACGTCGATTTTCCTGCTTCTCGGATGCTGCCTGACCTGCTGTGCTTTTCCAGCACCACTCTAATCTAAACTCTGGTTTCCAGCATCTGCAGTCCTCATTTTTGCCTAGTTGATATTAACCCTACTGCGAATCCTATTGCAAGGATGCCAACATTGAAGAAGTTCTCCTCTCTCCACAAGAATCTCAGTGAGTCTCTCTCTCACTGCAACCCCCAGATCATCTCCTCTGCTCTGAAGCTCTTCAACCATGTCCTGAAACAGACTCGCTACCACAGTCACATTTGCTTCCTCAGTGCCTGCCTCCGTAACCAACTGATCCCACATGGACTCCAGACTACATTCAACCCAACGCAGTTGGGAACCGAACAGGACAACCAGTACAGACTGCAAATGCAAAACCACCAGAAACAGTTCCCCTTCCGGATCCTCCGCTCCACACTCACAGCCAGGCACCAGCACCTAACCTCTCTACAGTCAGCCCTGCCTCAGCTGAGGGCCACACTCTCTCAGAACTGCAAAGGACCCACTCGGTACTATATTCTAAGAAGACTTCATACTCTCAACAAACAGTATTTCAACACCATGTCAAACATCAAAAACTGTAAGTAAAACAAACTTTTATACACCCACCTCCATAACCAGCGCTCTTCAAACATTCCAGAAGATTCCCCCGTGGCTGGTACAGCTACCATCCCCACGGTGATCGATGACATCACTTCTGACCCCATCATGGCCACTTCCACAGCCACTTCTGCCCCTCACGATTCCTCATGCACCACACATGACATCACTTCCGCTCCCCATTTCATTGCTGACATCACAAGCTCAGTGACTTCCGCCCCCTCTCCTGCCGTGTTCACCACCACTTCCATCCCCACCAATGCCATTCATCTGCATTCTGCTGG
>NC_057711.1:135206101-135291779 GCF_004010195.1 Chiloscyllium plagiosum
GAAGGGTTTAGAGGAATATGGGTCAAATGCTGGCAAATGGGACTAGATTAATTTAGGATATCTGGTTGGCATGGACAAGATGGACTGAAAGGTCTGTTTCGGTGTTATATAGCTCTATGACTCTATCCCCTGCAGACTTCCTTTGCAAAGGTACATTCAAGCAGGAGATGTGTGATAGTCCCTACACCCTCCCCCGCCCACCCCGCAACAGATTCCACTGTCACCAATCCCTTCCCCCAGAACCCTGAGGTGAATATCACCCCTATTCCCCCTACCACCACACCCACTACAGTTACAGGTTCCGCCCCCACTCCCTGCTCCACACCTACCCCAGGTCCTAGCTCCCAACCCTGTTGAATTTTCACTTTCCCCACAGACCTTCCTGTCACTGAGGACAAACGATCGGTCCTCAGCAAAAGCGTTACCTTTACCCCCTCCGTCCATGCATCAATGAATTTAATACACATCTGACCCTGGAGGCTTCCTGCCTCTATTCCTGATGAAGGTCTTTTGCCCGAAACGTCGATTTTCCTGCTCCTCGAATGCTGCCTGACCTGATGTGCTTTTCCAGCACCATTCTGATCTAAACTCTTCCAACCTGACACTGCCAGCGCAAAGTCATCAGCTAGTCTCGACTCCCTTCACGACACCAATGCCGCTAGAACACAGTTGGCACTCTTTGGCATCAACTTGTCTCCATTAAAATCATCACTGCTGTGAGTCCGCAAGAGGCCAATCTTGGCAATGCAGCTGAAACTGCCAGGTCCTGAACTGGGCCCAAAGCTTAATGTTGGACCCACCACCCAAAACAGCTGCTGCTTATGCTGCGAGGTCCCACAACAGGCACTGGGTCCAAATTCACCTCCTTTCATCTTTTGTTTTATTCAGTCATGGGATGATGGCATCACTGGCTAGACCCAGAATTTATTGCCCATCCCTAATTGCCCAGAGGGCAGTTAAGAGTCAACCACATTGCTTTTGGTCTGGAATTATATGTAGGCCAGGCCGGATAAGGATGGCAGTTTCCTTCCCTAAAGGACATTAGTGAACCAGATGAGCCTTTTCCACAATTAACAATGGATTCAGAACTACCATGAGACTCTTAATTCCAGAGTTTTTTTATTGATTTCAAATTCCACCACTCACTGTGGCGGGATTCAAACCCGGATCCCTGGAACATTCTCTGGGTGTCTGAATTAACAGTTCCGCGATAATACCACTGGGACATCACATCCCACTGAGTCTGCCCTACCAAGAACACAGACTTGCCTCCACTGTGCTGAAAACACCTCACCTCTGCTGATGCTGTCTGAGCTCTCCTCAAGAAGGTAAGTTTAAAAAAGAAAGGGAAAAGGAAAACAAATTTAAAATGAAAAGGGAATGGAGCAGACGGTCCTCAGGCTCCTGGACTCAGCTGCATACTCTGCAGCCATCTTCCTTATTCTGATTGAAACATACTTAACCTCTGACCTCTAAACCACCAGGACTATGCATTAAAATATTCCTAAAGGTTCAAACCCTGGGTAATGCAAGACTATCAGCTCAGTATCTGAACCTCAACTGGATGCATTCAATTAATAACCAATTTCTACCTTCAGTAACAAATACCTTTCAATGTGCATTTAGAAGTTCTAAAATGCAGAGCTAATCAGATTTATGCTGCTAGTTTGATTCCAGGGGAAAAAGAAACATCATCTTTTGGACAAACGGGGAACTGTTTCAAATCACTGGTTCCAATTTTCTTAGCCCCATTTTGGGTTGCAGTGCAACAGGTAAATTCAAATCAATATTCAGTATCTACACCTTCACGTAAAGAACTCAACACGAGTGGTGGCTGAAAAGAAAACGTAAGCGTAGGTTTTGCTCTCTTATAATATATTTCTGTGACATAATTGTAGAATTTGTAGCAAGGTCAGCAGGTGCACCCCATGGGATATGAGTTCCCCAACTAGGGTTATTAACCTGGTCCAATTAGGGAGCCCTGGCTGACAGATATAAACAAGAGTGTCAGAGGTTCTGTTCACTCTGAGAGCTGGCTCTGACGGGGCTGGATCAGTGTCAAGGACTCTCGATATGTAAATAAGAAATGTGTAAATTAGTGATGGGATACTTGCCTTTTTGGAGTCATTTCAGTAATGTGGAGCATATGCATCAAAATTAGCATCTTATCCTGGAAGAAGGCTGTGGTAAAGTTGAATCCTACAGCATGGTCAATTAAATTCAACAATTTCATTAAAACCCAGCAGAGGGCAGAGGAAAACTCAAAGCAGTGAATCAAATTATCCTCAATTCCCACAGAACACTGAAAATGAAGAGATAAACCAAATTATTTATCTATATCTCCTATATATCTGTCTATTTAATACATACATTTTGATGCCATAATGTTAAACAACAACGACCAAATTTAAACCTTCAGTGTCTGATTGTTGCCCTGAGACTTTGAGGGAACAAAAAGATTTTGATTAAGGAAAACTACTAACTTAAAATGACTATCATGACCCTCTGACCACTGAAGTGAGGCAAGACCAGGAGATACATATGGAATAAGTGAAACTACCTGCATTGAAGTCACCCTTTTATCTTAAGACATTGAAACTAGACAATTGAATCAACACGAGAAATTTATTCTGAACAAGGGTCACTGGACCCAAAAGATTAACGCTGCTTTCTCTCCACAGGCAGTCCCAGGCCTTCTTTTATTTTCCAGCATTTTCTGTTTTTGTTTAAGATATTTGCTTTTCCTACTTTTATTCACACTTGTATAAAATTGGTTATGAAAGATTGTCTGTGGAATATCCAGACAGTTGGACCAGTCTTAGACCACAAATGAACACTATTTCAACGAATGCTGTTGAGCAGAAGAAAAGGGAAATAATACAGATCTGTAGCAGCAAGGACTTAATAACTCTCTCCCTGTCTCTGTGTCTCTCAATATCCTGGAATTCAGCACCCAGTAATAAATTAGGGAAACCATCATTCTGCGAGAAATTTATAAAGTTCACCATTGCTGAACAAACCAATCAATAAGTAAATAAGTGCAGTCTCAGGTTACATATCTCAAAGACTCAAAAGCATTTTTGAATTGCAAAGTCTTTGTTCATTCTGACCATTTCAGACGCGCTCTCTTTTTAAGCTTATATGAGTATTTGATTTTGCTACTAACTTTTTTGTGGTTTAAAGGTAACAAAATCCCACTTTCTTTGACTCAAGGAAACCTTATAATTAGCTCCTTCATTTTGTTCTTGTTAATTACATTGTTAATTAAAATGTGATTGTTGCATAGTAAAGAAGAAATAAATATATTGGCAGTGTCTGACTAAGAGAGCATTATAGCAAATGAGAAGTCATTTCCCCCTTCCCAACTAGTCACTACACATTTAGTGGTAGATATTATGTTTGCAGAATTATCTCATGTATATGCTGCTATTGTGAATATGATGAAAATAAGGTGCTATTTTGAGCAAATTGAAGATTATCGCTGTGACAATGCACTAATGGAAGAGACTCAGTTTCAGTCTGTCTCATATAGAGGCTACAGTATCGAAAACTGAATCTAAGACAAAGTCACATTTCTTCAAAATGATTGCATTGCAAAATCAACAGTCAGGTCAGGAGCTGCATATTTAACCAGCGCTACTCATTTCGACTTATTTTCCATTTTGGGCATAATGTTCGTGCTCCTATCAAATGAACGCACGATGAACACTATTATCTATTTTCTAAATGGGATAAACTGTCACAGGATATTGCTAAAGGAATTGTAGTAATGTAATCATTAAACATTTTTTTAATGGGAATGTTGCATGCAAGACACAATTTTATTGCATACTGCACTCTATGTAGCATCAGCACAAACAATTTTAAAAATATTTTAGCATTAAAGAGACTAAGATGTCAGAAAAGAAAAAGAAAAATAATTTTGATTGAAGTTACACTTTTGCTGCTTATTTTCACAGTTAGATCCATAAAACAGGCCATCAACAATCATAAGTAATGTACCATGATGTATTAATGACATTTGGCCACATCTTTATTGAGAAGGAGGTAAGATTAGTTAGGAGTTCAGAAACTTCCCAATTTTCTGATCACATTTATCTAAAAGGCCCCCAGCCACAATATTTTCAGAGATGGGTGGATGATGAGGCTAGCAGATGAGGACACTCACCCAGTTCAAATGAAGAACACAAAATTATCAAACCCTCATGCCTCAATCCACTCAAGCTTCTGCAATCTCCTTCACCTTCTCTATACCACCTGTATGCCCCTTCATAATCTTCCTATTCCCCCTCATCTCTCCATGCCCTCTGAAAGACCACCATACCTCTCATCTAGTATCTGCTATGGATAGACATCAGGATTATTTTTTTTTAATTGGGAGAAGGAAGATTGAAAATTCTAACAATCTCACAGTGGTCTCATTCCAACATTCATCGAGACATAGATTCATACAGCATGAAACAGACCTTTTGGTTCAACCAGTCTATGCCAACCATAATCCCAAACTAAACTACTCCCACCTGCCTGCGCTTGGCCCTATATTCCTCCAAATATTTCTTATTCATGTCCTTAACCAGATGTCTATTAACCATTATAACTGAACCCACATCCATCACTTCCTCTGGAAGCTTATTCCACACACAGACTACTTCTCTAAGTAAAGTAGTTCTCTCTCGTGTCTTTTCAAATCTTTCTCTTCTCACCTTTAAAATATGCCCCTAGTCTTGAAATCTCCATTCCACTGTAAAAGTCTCTCCTTCATAAAGCTCGTTCAAAGTCATTCAAAGTCATCTCAAGTGATAAATCTGCTCTGAAAAACATGTTTCACTGACCACATCAAAGATTAATAGACATTTAGGAACTTCTTCAAATTATCAATCCATTAGTTCCAGACCTTTTGAAACTCAGCCAAACACTCATAATGGGCTCTACCTAATAGCAAATCTTGTAAAATCTAAAGAGTGCAGTCTTTGAAATTGCATAAGTAGATTCTTTTTTCTTGACCACAAAAGATGATCTGTCAATCAATGTACCCCAGCAGTAGGTCCTTGTTTTGTTTTTATACAGTGTAAAAAACTACATACCCATTGTTTTTTTTTAAATTTTAAGGGTTATGATTCAAATAACTATAGATCATAACATTTAAACAGACCATAAATCAATCTTTCATCAGATCTTACCTCTCCTCCATTAAATCCTGCTCTCCATATTGGAGGTAAAGGCCTTTGGAACTATGAAAATTAGGTTTGTTCACACTCAATCATATCAAATGGCTCTGCTGAGATTGGATTTCCTGCTTTTGTAATACATATCCTGCTTCCTTACATCTCTATTTAAAAATGGGGCCTGTCAGAAATGGAGGCTGGATCTTGATTTGGGTGATGTAGTCATTTTTAAACCTTTCTCAAAGTGACGTGCCTCAGCAGAAATCTGGCACAATGTTATCAGTTACTGTCACTTACAGTCCACCGTATACAAATCCAATATAAACCAATTGTGATTACTATCATTGACTAACATAAAACATTTGAAAAGGGTCTCCCTTGGCTCTGGACTCCCACACCAGGGAAAATATTTTTCCTGCATCTATCTGGATCAGCCTTCTTAAAAGATTTTACATTGCTATCAGATTCCATTTGGTCCATCCGATCGCTACTGAATACAGGCCAAGTCAAACCAAGCTCTCCTCAGACAAAGCCCTGCCATCCCCAGTATCAGCCTGATAAACCTTCACTGCACAGTACGGCAAGTATATTGTTTCTTTAATAAAACTGCATGCAATCTTCCTCGTGTGATCTTACCAGAGCCGGTATAATTGCAGCAAGACATCCTTACTTATGAATTTAAATTCTCTTACAACGAAAGTCAATATGCCATTCAACGGGAGGTGATAACCAAATGATATTATCATGAGACTATCAAGCCAGAAACCCAGGTAATGTTCTTGAGACCAAAGTTCAGATTCTGCTCTGGCAGATGATAGAATTTTAATTCCATAAGTATCTGGAATTAAGATTCTAATCTAATGACCATGAAATCATTGTCAATTGTTGGAAAAACCCTACCTGGCTCACTAATGTTCTTCACAGAAGAAAATCTGCCATCCTCACCTGATCTGGCCTACATGTGACTCCAGACCCACAGCAATGCCATGGACTCTCAGCTGCTCTATGAAATGGCCTAGCAAGCCACTCAAAGCAATGAAACTGGACTGATCATCTGGCATCGATCTAAGCACTGGAAAATACAATGACAGAAACAGCCCTGTTGACTCTGCAGGGTCCTCCTCACTAACGTCAGAGAGCTCATGCCAAAATGGGGAGAGCTGTCTCAGAGACTAGTCAAGCAACAGTCTGACATCATCACACGCACAGCATCAGACCACACAGACAATATCTCAGGCACCACCACTACCATCCCTGGATATGTCCAGTCCTACTGATAGGAACAGACCCAGCAGAGGTGGCATTACAGTGGTGTATAATCAAGAGAGAGTTACACTGGGAGTTCTCAACCTTGACTTTGGATACCATGAAGTCTCATGGCCAAAGGTCAAACATGGGCAAGGAAACCTCCTGTGATCAGCATACACATCCTCCCTCGGCTGATGAATCGGTGCTCCTCCACGTTGAACACCATTTGAAGGAAGCACTGAGGGTGACAAGGGCTCTGTTTGGGGGATATATTCTGGTTGGGAGATTTTAATGGCCACTACCAAGAGTGGCTCAGCAGCAGCACTACTGATCAAGCTGGTTGGGTTCTAAAGGACTAGCTGCTAGACTGAGTCTGCGGCGGGTGGTGGGGGAACCTACAAGAGGGAAAAACACACGTAACCTCATCCTTATTAACCTGCACAACGGAGTGCTGGTGGAGATAAAATCCTGCCTTCACACTAATAATACCTTACATAATGTTGTGTGGCACTAATACTATGTTAAATGGAATGGACTTCGAACAAATAGAGCAGATCCATGAGATGCTGAGGGCTGTCAACAGGAGCAGAATTGTACTTCAACACAATCTGCAAGCCTCATGGACCAGCATATCCCCCCACTTAACTATTACCACCAAACCACAGGATCAATGAAGGTTTAATGAAGAGCACAGGAGGGTATGAGAGAGCAGGACCTCGTATTCTTAAAAATGTGGTGAAGTTATCAAGCAAGACTAGATTAGATTCTCTACAGTTTGGAAACAGATCCTTCAGCCGAACAAGTCCACACTGACCCTCTGAAGAGTAACCCACTCAGACCCATTTCCCTCTGAGTAATGCACCTAACACTATGGGCAATTTAGCATGACCAATTCACCTGACTTGCACATCTTTGGAGTGTGGGAGGAAACTGGAGCACCCTGAGGAAACACACACAGACACAGGGAGAATGTGCAAATTCCATACAAACAGTTTTCCGAGGCTGGAATTAAACCTAGGACCCTGGTGCTGTTAGGCAGCAGTGCTAACCACTGAGCCACCGCACCGCCCCACTTGCATGCTAAACAGTAAGTAATAATCAAAGCTAAGGGGTCTCACAACAAATAGATTAGATCTAAGCTTTGACTAAGATCCAGCTGTGAAGGTTGAATAACAGTTGTAATTCATGCACATTTTCTCTAAATGTGAACCAGTGCCTAATGCAGTGTCAACTCCTTTGGTGACATCCTCAACCCAGTCTTGACAATTCACACCTCATGCCCTTACAGTTCACTTTATTTAAACTCAGGAGCTTAAGTTTTGAATTTGACCATTTCACTGTCCATTTTAATGAAGAATTATATCATATTATGATCACTCTTCCCCAAAAGGTTTGGAGTAAGTGAAGATTGCAGGTGCCGGAGTGTCAGCGTTGAAAACTGTGGTGCCAGAATAGCACAGCAGGTCAGGGAGCATCCAAGGAGCTGGAAGTTTGGGTCAGCAAGATTAATTTGAAACAAAGAAATATATATGCTGAAGATCAAATTTATTATTACTCATGGCACAACAGCCACACTAGAATAACTTGTTCTATGATTGGTTTCTCAGTGTACTGTTCTAAAAACAGTTACATACAGACTCCAGTAGATCTTCGCTGGCAATAAATAGTTATTTATAAATTAAAGTCACCCATTATTGTAGTTTTCCACTCACTGCTTGTATCGCTGATTTCTTATTTAGTTTTAGACATTTTTAGTTCCCATGAAAAACAGTCCCTCGGTAGTGCAGTTAGAAGCTCACTGTGGACTCCCAGCTGAAACCCAGAGTGGACTCAACTGCTTCATCTGCATTTATTTTGTTCTCTCTCTTTCTCTGCTTTAGAAGGATTGTAATGCTGAACTTTTAATTTTATTAATCTACTTTTCTAATTTATATCTAAGATTTTGTCCTTCGGCACCTTTCTACCTAAGAAGATGCCTGAAATGATGACTTTTTACACTTCTCACTGTATTCCTGTATCCCTATGCATGAGTGCATGTGACAATAAAAACTAATTCTGATTCTAATTCTAAATAGAGTTGATAAAATCACAAAGACAAAAGTGACCTTCATGAAATCTGCTTATTTTCTTTTCACTGCGTGAATCGTGGAGTCATTTTTATTGTGTATTGCCATTTAAACATGTTAGCTCAGAATATTGGTCAGTTTGAGCCTAAGGATATGATTAACCTTAGACAGACAAGAGGGAAACAATGAAAACCATAACAAAGCCAAACGGAGAAATACAACCGTTAAAAACTAACATTGCTCATGGAATTTGCTTAGTAAAATAATAAACAAAGATGACAATAAATTAGAAATTTATGGGTCATTGAACATTTCTTAAAAGAACGAGATTAGAATCCCTGCAGTATGGAAATGGCTTGGAAAGGGTGGACGCTAGGAACTTGTTTCCATTAGGCGAGGAGACTAGGACCCATGGACACAGCCTTAGAATTAGAGGGGGTAAATTCAGAACAGAAATGTGGAGACATTTCTTCAGCCAGAGAGTGGTGGGCCAGTGGAATTCATTGCCGCAGAGTGCAGTGGAGGCCGGGACGCTAAATGTCTTCAAGGCAGAGATTGATAAATTCTTGATGTCACAAGGAATTAAGGGCTACGGGGAGAATGCAGGTAAGTGGAGTTGAAATGCCCATCAGACATGATTGAATGGCGGAGTGGACTCGATGGGCCGAATGACTTTACTTCCACTCCTATATCTTATGGTCTTATGGAAATAGGCTCTTCGGCCCAACAAGTCCACACCAACCCTCCGAAGAGCAACCCACCCAGACCCATTCCCCTATAACTAATGCACCAAATGCAGTGGACAATTTAGCATGGCCAATTCACCTAATCTGCACATTTTTGGACTGTGGGAGGAAACTGGAGGAAACCCACTCAGACACGGAGAGAATGTGCAAACTCCACACAGACAGTTTCCTGAGGCACGAATTGAACCCACGTCCCTGGAGCTGTGCGGCAGTAGTGCTAACCACTGAGCCACCGTGCCATCCAGGTTCAATTCTGACCCACATAATGAATTGATGGCCCACATCTTCAGCTCTGTACCCTGGAAGATGCTCCCTGGGACCTCTCAGGACCTGGAGCAAATCCCTCAGCTCCATGGACACTCACCCGACCTTGCTTTTTGTACCAGCCCACTTCTCTTGAAACACCCAGTGACCACCAATACCTGGCCCTCACTACCGTCTCACCCACTCACCTGCCACCCTACCCCTTATTCTACTTACACATTCAGTACCTGTCAAAGTGACTTTGAGATCTCAAACAGGGAATATGGCAACTTTTTTTCACAAAAAGACAGCATAGTTCCTGCAAAATCCATTAGGGTTGTCACCTGTGTGGTTTGATAAACTGCTTCAGTTATGAAGGTCCCTTCCTTGGAAATCCAGCTGGAAAATCCCAATGCATGGTTGGCACGGCTAAGCTTTTGGGTCCACGACTCAGGTGGTAATGATGGGTTATTAGGTCATAATTCAAATTGGTATGTGGGAACATCATGTGGAAGCTTAGTACTAATCAGCATGATGGCTGTATAAAGAAGAAAGCGATCATGGAGGTTCGGGGGGTGTTCCTGTGCTTATCATACTGAGCCTGCAACTCAATGTGCCAAGGACAACCTTCTCTCCTCGGGGACATAAATGCGCAATGGAAATTGCTGAGACCATACCTGGAGTTTTCTTTTATTCACTCATGGAGTGTGGGTATTGCTGATCCAGCTCCCTCAGGGGTAACTCTCAGAGTGAACAGAATCTCTGACCCTCCTGTTTATATTTTTTTTATTCCTCTGACTCTCCTGTTTATTTTTTTCCCCCACACTACCGCCTAATTGCGGTAGTGTTCATATTTTCCCCAGCACCCATGTTGTTGTGCGCTGGTGTGGGTCACAGTGAAACACACAAGGTGTACAGATCTTTATTCAATCTCGCCACCAGGAAGAAAAGAAACACCCAAGTGGCCAGTGATAAGCAGTGCCCTTCTTAGAGGGCAATGCTGCCCTCCTGTTTATATCTGTCACAGGACTCTCTAATTGGACCAAGTTAACAGCCCGAATCAGGGAGCTGTATTCACTGAATCCACCTGCCTGACCTTGTTCTAATCATTGCAAGCATTCCCTAGGACAAGTTTTGAAGATGAAAGCTTCAAAGCAACTAAGGACGTGTAATCTGTGTAGCTTGTTGTTTTTTTTAAAAATAGCAATATGTTTGTGAAGGTGAGCTTGTAATGACCTCTTAGCCATGCCACCTGTAGACCTGCAGAAACATTTGTTTTCATTCCTCTGCCACTATGTGGGCAGTAAAGGGCAACTCTGTGCTGGCAGAACCTGGCCTGGTGCACACAGCTGAGCTTTACAAATAGGCTGGTGCCTGGTATCCTGGGAGGTCCTTGGCAGTGGGGTGTACCTCGCTGATTGTGGAAGTGGGGCATCTCAGTGTGTGCTGCATACCTAATGAGGCGGGTTTCAGAGTGACCAATCTCCCTCAGACTCACCGAGAGAAACCCTCCATGAAACTCAGCAAAACTGACACAATCCATTTCTGGTAAAATTCAGTGCCTGCTGCAGTTTGAAATCTCAGCTGTTTTGTTTGTATTCATTCTAATCTGAAATACGTGACACACACAGTTCAGCTCGTGCAGAATTATGTATCTTTTGCAACCATATTAAATTAACTGTGGTCTAAAATTATTCTGATCAGGTTCTCACAAACAGCTTGATTCCCATCTCTATTAGCCTTCTGTTCCATCTCCTCCACACTCTCATTCCCCTGCACCAACACCGGACACGCGTCAGACAGTAATTGGATATCATCTGATACAAGTACTGTTTGGAGGACAAAGAGCTAGACAAACACTACTAGATATTGAATTCACTGCAGATCAATAGTTCTGAGCTCATTTTGATACAAACATATAGAGTCTGATAATAGTTTAAGGACAGCTATAAAATTTTGCTTGGATACAGCTGGAAGAAAACAGCAACAAAAATGCACACCAATCCTGTCATACTTGGATTTGCGAATCTGTCAACTTGCCTTTGGTTTGAGAGCTCATAATTTGGGGTTTATTTCTAATACATTTACATGTGTTTTAAGGGTCACCATTGAATAATTTTGATGATTCTGAAATACTGGGTTCCGAAGTTTAAATCTTCTATGGCTAAAATTTGTTCAACCTCACCTCTCATGTAATGGAATGTTTTACTTTCATGTATTTAATTTCTGTGGCTTTGACTTAACATTTAAATTGCATCGCTCTGTATAGATTTAGACCAAATGCAGATTTAAGAAAGTTTAGATTGCTGGTATGGTTAGTTGAGACATCAGATTTGGTCTGTATGTATGTGAAAATCTGCATGTTATTGAATGGGGGTTTGTATAGTAGAGGCTGGTCAGTTCAGTTGGCTGCAGTCCAATACAAGCAGATGCCAATAGCATGGGTTCAATTCCCACACCGGCTGAGATTACCATGAAGGATTCTCCTTTTCAACCTCTCCCCGGACCTGAGGGATGGTGACCCTCAGGTTAAACCACCATCCATTGTCTCTGTCCAATGAGAAAGCAGCTCTATGTTCTGGGAGGACCATTGCAATGTTACTTTGATATATTATCATGATTCATGAAGAAAACTGTCCATTGTCACTACAAAATTCCAGATTACAACATTGAGTCCATTGATCACCTGCCGAGAGTGTCGTGCTGGAAAAGCACAGCAGGTCAGGCAGCATCCAAGGAGCAGGGGAATCAATGTTTCAGGCAAAATCCCTTCATCAGAGAAAATGTGATCCTAACCCAAGTCAAAACATTAGGGCAAGTGTGTTTATAGGCCTGATGAAGGGCTTATGCCCAAAATGTCGATTCTCCTGTTCCTTGGTGTTGCTTGACCTGCTGTGCTTTTCCAACACCGCACTCTCAACTCTGATCTCCAGCATCTGCAGTCCTCACTTTTTCCATTCATCACCTGACTAACATTTGCCCAAATACATTTGACATCAAGCAACTCAGAGTAAAGGTGATGCAGTGTTACATCAGAAAGACGGTATCCAATCCAAAAGCAGCCCTCCTCGTAAGCATAACATTTAGATTCAAGACAAGCTCAAACTAGAATAAAACCACTTTGTACAAAACACTCTCAGCTTCAAAGTCAAGTTTCACGCTGATTGGATTGACATTTTGAACACATACAGCACTATTCATGCACTCCTCAATACAAAGTGAATTAACAAAGTCCTTAAGCTATTTAAACAAAATTATTATCCTGAAGAACATAATTTCAACTTCTGAGGTGCCAAGCATTTTCAAAGCTCCATGTTAATAATGGATGTTGTTTCATACATCTTATCCAGGGCCCACGAGAACTGATATCTTATAAAATATCTTTCAGTAAATAATGTTTCCTCAGATTACCGTTTGAATTATCCATTAGCCAGGATATGGAGTCAAAGAGTTATAGAAATGTATAGCGTGGAAACAGATCCTTCGGTCCCACTTATCCGTGCCGACCAGATATCCAAAATTAATCTCGGCCCATTTGCAGCACTTGGCTCATATCCCTCTAAACCCTTCCTATTCATTTAACCATCCAGATGCCTCTTCATTGTTGTAATTGAACCAGTCTCCACCGCTTCCTCTGGCAGCTCATTCCATACACACACCACCGTCTCCTTAAAAAAGTTACCCCTCAAGTCCTTTTCAAATCTTTCCCATCTCACCTTAAACCTATGTCCTCTAGTTTTGGACACCACTACCCTGGGGAAGGACCTTGTCTATTCACCCTATCTATGCCCTTTATGGTTTTATAAACCTCTATGAGGTCACCCCTCAGCCTCTATCACTCCAGGAAATATAGCCCCAGCCTGTTCAGCCTCTCCCTATAGCTCAATATCTCCATCCTTGTAAATCTTTATGTGAAGATAGGGAACATATTCATAAAAATCTATCTGTATCACGTGACATTGTAGTTTTCAAAAGAAAGAATTGTGAGCATGGTATAAACCAACATCATCTATGACAGCTGCAAGGAAACATAGCCTTATTTTTAACAATAACAAATGTCACATCAACAAAAGCCCATTGGATTTTTTCAGTTCAATTTATTCCTCAGTATTAGACCTGATCCTATGCAGAAGATTCCTACACTAGAAGACAATACTGATTTACAAAGATGAATTGGTTTCTTAAATCTTATCCCTTGAATTTTGTGACCAATGATTTTCTCCTTTCTGATCTTCTTCACAGAACACACCATAGATAGGACAGGAGGATCACCAGCTTGTTTTATTCAAACCTTATCCAGCATACCTTTATGACGATGACATCTACTTGCAAAGATTCAAGGGTAAGATTTAGGAGTACAAGAAAACAGGGTTTTCAAATGATCATCTCTGATGTTCTTAGAAAATGTCCAAACCTCACTTAGAAAAAAAAATAATAATTTGGACCTACAAGTGTAAGCTATCGATACTAAACTGGTGTACATTATTAACAACAACCTCATATATTTCAGGCACAACCAAGCAGAGCTGATTTATTAAGCTACATCAGATCATGGGCAGCTGTGACAGCTCAAGATCAATATCAATGGGCTGGAAGCATCCAACAGTGCCCTAAGATGGTATATTCCTTATAATCCTTCAGAGATGAGTTAGGACTCTCCAAGAATGCAGCCTTTAAACCAAACAAATCATGATTCTGCAAACTTGATTTGGAGACATACTAGACCATATTGTCCAAGAGATCTACAGCCCACAAAAAGACCCTTCAGCCCATTGATGATGAACTGGTCAAAACCAGTCACCTAACTGTTCCAGTCCCATTTTCTAGTACTTGGCCCACAGCTTTGTATGCCTTATCATCACAACTACTTTTCAAATGTTATGAGGATTTCCGGCTCCACCACCCTTCCAGGCATTGAGTTCCAGTTTCCAGTGGTGCCAAAACATGGCAACACCCCTTTGTGAGCTCACTACAATCGATTTTATTCTTACATATCTTATTATGCTTTTATAAAACTATCCTGGGTCTGTTAAAATTACTGACAATGTTATCTTTAATCCACTAGCTGGTCTAAAGATCCTAGGATTGACCAGGCCTAGTTGCCCTTCCTGCAAGCCCAGAGTGCCCCTCTGTTGTTAGACTTCTGAATTTAACGTTGATCTCGCTCCTTGTGCACCTTCTGTGCAGCCATAACTTTGTTTTCCTCACTCTGTTCTATTACCCTTAAGCACTTTGTATGGTATGATCTGCCTGTACTGCACACAAAACAAAAGTTTTCACTCTACCTAGTTACATGTGACAATAATAAATCAAATCAAACACGATCCTCTGGAGGAATAAAGTTTTTCCTCTAATCTCCTCTAAACATCCACCCCTTACCTTAAGTCTATGCTCCTGGTCACTGATCCTTCCACAAAGGGAAAAGTTTACTTCCTGTTTATCCTACTTACATTCCTTGAGTTTATATAACCTAATCAAGACCTCCTTAATCTCTACTGCTCCATGCAAAACAGCCCCAAATTATCCAATCTCTCCTCGTAACTTAAACTTTCCAGCCCAGATGACATTGTGGCAAATCCCCTCTGCACCCTCTCCAGTACAATCACATCCCACCCATAACATGAATTACTGTATGGGCCGAACCAATGTTTTATATAATTCCAGCATAACATCCCTGTTCTTAAACTCTATGCCTTATCTAATAAAGGCAAATATCCCATAGACACTACATGTGTGTTTGTGTAGTGGCCTGGAATTAGTTAAGCATCAATAAACTAATCTAATTTGGTGATAGATATTTACTCCACCAGCCTCAGTAGTGAAGAGTACCTTTTCTTCAACAAGAGGTACAAGATTGTTCCTGATATTTCTATGTACATTGACATAATTGCATTTTGCTTCCTGCTATTAAGTCAATATTGGACCCAATTTGTATTATGAGGTTTATTTTTGCTAACTCCATGAAAAAAACTTGGTTAAAATTCTTGCTGACCACATGCCCATACTGACCTCACCAACCCCACCTGCAACCTCCTACATGTAGAACATGAAGACAAGATGAGGGCCAAGGAAGGTCTTCCACTCTGGATAAAGCTCTTTATAACTTTCTCCTGCTTGTTCCCCACTCAGATGAATAGAGGAGTGCTTCTTCAGGAATTGCCAGACAATTAAGTGATTGGTGGCTGACAGGCGCACGTACATTGGACACAGCTGGGGTTGCAACAATCTCTAATGAGGGTCATCATCAGAGGCCTTGGAAAGGTGAGTGATGGTAGTTGGAAGGGCTGGCTGGTGTTATTGTGGCCAAGCTGATGAGTCTTGGTAAAGAAGTGAGAGGGAGAAGCTACAGTGGGAGGTTTCAGGTGATAGGTTGGAAAAGGAAGTGGGAATGGAGAAACTGAGGATTGATCAAAACACAGAATAGAATTCTTCCAATTTAATTCATCCCAATTCCCTCTTTCTGCTATGTGTCAGAACAATGTGACCCATCGTGTTTTTGACCCATCTCATATCTCATCTCACCACGTGAGAAAAACAAATGGAGATGCAATATGGCCTTGACTTATCCATCATTTGCCAAGTAAGGGCCTCAATTGATGCAAGGCTATGTTGGTCACCCAGCACCTCCCCACTGCTCTTAAAATTGATGGGGGGGGGGGGGGGTGGTCTGAGGGGATGGGTAGTGGGTGAGCCAGAAAAAACAGACATGACGGGTCCTTGTATCTGTAAGTCTAACTACAGATGAGTGCACGTTTTTCCCCAGGACATTTATTGACATACAGAGAGGCCCAAAATATGACTTTGGTAGCCACTAGGGATTTCTGAAATATATGCAATCTAAAAAAGTTACATTTTAGATGTTGTATAATTGTGCTACATTTTTGGAGGGAAACAATGAAAATGGCAGAAGACTTTGTTTCTATTCAAACACTGCTCCTAATAACTTTAAAGATAAATCATGCAGAAAAAAGGCGACTTTGGACAAAATTCTGAATTGGATCTGAGAGTTCACATGTGTTCTTGTACAGTGAAAAGCTGAAATTTTCTAACTTAATTGTATTATTTAAACAAGTGTACTTCAGTAAAATTGAATGGTAACACTACATGTTGTTAACTTTTTAATAATATATTCCCATTCTATATAGTAACATATGTATTTTAATTGCTACATTTTTGGTCTAGCTTCATGTCACCGTATGAAGCATTACATTTTTCTAAATTTAAATATAAATAATTAGTGTCAGATGTGATCCCTGAAGCAATGACAATCTGAATGACCTAATGTTCTCCTCTCTAACTAACCTGCTACGGTATCTTTCAGGACAACTTACAGGATGACAAGATCTCTTTAATTAGAAATGTATTTTGAATCTTATATGCTTTTCTCTTTATACAGCCCGTTGTTAAAATGGTTCTGTTTTCTAGTCCCATTGCTAGAAAGCCTGACCTTCATCCAGAAATTGTCACACAGTGAATCACACTGACTGACTATGCTAAACAGTTGGAAGAAGAAAGCACTGATTAGAGACTGTTTACCAAACATTTCCATTTTGAAACAAAGCTATGAATATTGAGAACAATTATATAGAGGCTTTACTGGTTAACCTTTTAGAGAATGCTAAAACACTGCCAATTTATCTCTATGTTTCAAAATGCCACCCTTGGGTACTGTCTGTGTGAAGTTTGCACATTCTCCCCGTTTCTGTGTGGATTTCATCCAGGTGCTCTGCTTTCCTCCCACAGTGCAAAGATGTGCAGGTTAGAGTAGATTGGCCATGCTAAATTGTCCATAGTGTCCAGAGATGTTCAGGCTAGGTAGATTAGCCATGGGGAATGAAGGGTTACAGGGATAAGGTAGGGAGTGGCTCTGGGTGGGATGCTCTTTGGCAGGTCAGTGTGGATTCGATGGGATGCGGATTCTATAATATATTCTATATATTTTGGAGTGTGCAAAAATCAGGAATGTTACAAATGGAGCATATGAATGATACAATTTAAAGAGACAGGATAGAAACAAATTTGATAATTTGCAGAACTTGAACATAGATTATGTCTCTGAAAAAATATAAACCCATGAGGAGCAGCTTACGATATATTGGAATATTCTGAAGGTTCAACTTATGTTGGTGAAGTACACTTGCAAACCTAAAAATCTCAGGATAGAGTGTAACTATTTTCAGTCTACCCAGTGAAAATGTTGCCTCTTGTCTTCTTTATGTGGGATATGCAGTTTTTTTTTAAAAAGCCAATTAATAAATGTTGTGAGAAACAGCAGGCATAAAGGCTTTTCATACCAGGAAAGATCCTTATTTCAGCTTTGACAAAGAAATAAGTGAGCAATTTAAGCACATCAACTGTGCTAAGGTTGTTAGGCAAAATATGTTCCGGGGGACAAACGCAACACCTGTAAAGGTGCAATGTTGAGCATGCGGGAGAAATGCTTGCTAATAAACAGCTATCAGACTGAATAAGGTGATCTTCAATGAATTAATTACTAAACCAAACACAACAGCAAGAATGGGATCCACTGGGAAAAATATGCCAAAATTCAGAAACATGTTCAGAAGGCAGAAGAACACTGAGGAAAAAACTTTTGGCTGCTAAACATAACAATATTTTTGGTATTTCAATATGAAGAGGGTAATCAGAGTGGGACAGCAAGCCATAAAATATGCAAACAAATTCAAAGAAAGGACAAACACATGATAATAAACATTCAAATATTCACAACAGGAGGCAAGAGCAATATGCTGTTCTCAAACAGATTCATCACAGGGTGAAAGCTAACGAATCTGATTGAACTGAAATGGAGTCCTTTGGCTTAAAGAATTGAAGGAAAGCATCATATTTCCAGGTAAAGGCAATGCTTATCCAGAAGAACTGAGTGACAGTCTGGGAGCTGGGGAGTACAGAAACTGTGAGACTCTGACAATTACCGTTAGAAAGTTGCTTGATTCTGGGGAAGTAACAACAGTTTGAAAACAGACCAGAGTGGGGATGATATTCAGGAAGGATAACAAAACAGGAACTGGCAATAATAGCAACTCCAGTCTTACTTAAATTCTTTGAGAAATAGTGGAATTCATTATCCAATTTAAACTTGAAGATTATCTGAGCTATGCTAGATAAGTTAATTATTTCACAGGTTCAAGTGAGGAAGATCATAGTTAGATAATTTTGATGATTTTGATTTTTTGATTTTTATTATAAAAGGAACATGACAAGTAAATTATGGTAATCCACATTACATTTTCATGTAATATTCATCTCATTCTTGTCAATCCTGTTATATGTGATGAAGGGCTTATGCCCGAAATGTAATTCTCCTGTTCCTCGGATGCTGCCTGATTTGCTGTCCTTTGCCAGCACCACACTCTCGACTCTGATCTCCAGCATCTGCAGTGATAGAATCATAGAATCATGGAGATGCACAGCACGGAAACAGGCCCTTCGGTCCAACCTGTCCATGCCGACCAGATATCCCAACCCAATCTAGTTCCACCTGCCAGCACCCAGCCCATATCCCTCCAAATCCTTCCTATTCATAAACCCATCCAAATGCCTCTAAAATGTTGCAATTGTACCAGCCTCCACCATTTTCACTGGCAGCTCATTCCATACACGTACCACCCTCTGTGTGAAATATTTGCCCCTTAGGTCTCTTATATCTTTCCCCTCTCACCCTAAACTCATGCCCTCCAGTTCTGGACTCCCCGACCCCAGGGAAAAGACTTTGCCTATTTATCCTATCCAGGCCCCTTATAATTCTGTAAACCTCTATAAGGTTCCCTCAGCCTCCGATGCTCCAGGGAAAATAGCCCCAGCCTGTTCAGCCTCTCTCTATATCTCAAATCCTCCAACCCTGGCAACATCCTTGTAAAGCTTTTCTGAACCGCCTCACCTTCTCTCAATCCATTATATACTTGCATGTGTGTATGTGTATGGATGTGTGTATATAGGTTTATTTTTCCTTTTACATATATGTACACGCAATATAGAGGCAGCAATAGAAGCCAAACTGTAGATATTGGAATGATCCAGGTGGATCTCACTGAGAATGAATGCCCTGGTTGGGGCTGTTAACCTGGGTCAATCAGGGAGTCTTGGCTGACAGATATAAACAGGAGTCACGAGGGTTCTCCTCACTTTAGGGACTGGCTCTGAGTTGACTGGTCAGAGTCCATGTACAGTGCATACATAAATAAAGGGTGACACGGTGACTCGTGGCCTTCCTGGAGTTATTTCACAAACATTCTGGACACCTGTTTGTTCCAGTATTCTAGAACTAACAGTTCTCCTGTTTAGCCCCAGATGATTAACAAGAGGAGGACCTATAGTAGCAATCTAGTGGGCATAAATGCAAAGGTAAAAGAGGTAATCTTAAAGCAGGATGATAATTTTGACACAGGGTGATTTTGTAAGATGGGAGATATTCCATTAAGCCATCCATTATATGGGCCAGAGTCAAAATTACCCTTTAGGATATTCCTGACCATCAACAATGGTTTTTCTAAGATCACCTTAATCAAGATTTATTCTTTATTGAATTCAAATTCCACCATCTGCCATGGCAGGATTTGAACCGAGTCCCCAGCACATTAAGTAGATCTCTGGATTAATAGTCTAGTGCCACACAACTAGGCCATTGTCGCCCCACACTGGATGTATGTACCCCACACGCTCAGCCAGTGCATTCCAAATCAAAACAATGTTCTGCATGAGAAAGGCTTGCCTTTTGTAGCTTTTGATTCTTTTTGCCAATTACCTTAAATCCTGTGGTCTAGTTCTTCATCCTCCTCCCAACAGACTATTTCCAACTATTTACTTCATCTAAATTTCTCATGATGCTAAATCCCTCAAAGCTCTTCTCAACTTGCTTTTCTCTCAGGCGGATAATCTCAGCATGCCTCATCCATCCCTGGAACCACTCTGGAGAGTCATTCTCCAAATGCATCACAACCTTGGTAAAGGTTGATGCCTAAGATATAGTAAGATGAGCAGGGTTAGGGAGACAGTGCAGCAAACAGTGCCATTTGAAACTGTAGCAATCGGGAGATATTTAGATAGATCATCATGTCAGTGAGATACAGGTAGTCCCACAATACAATAGTTCTGATATGGCCAATGGAAAGAGGTCATGAAAAGGCTAAAAGTAATGACCAGGAAGCTCAATGTACTCAGTGTGTTTAGTGAGCAGGATCTTAACATTATTGATGCTCATTTAAAAGCAAGGAGGAAGCAGGACTTCATGAATGAAATGCTGATCCTATTTGAACGATATTGCAGTTTTGTTGATAACCGAACCTGTCTGACATTAAACACTGACAGTATAGTGTAATGTCTGTGTAAATCAAACAATATAACATCTACACATGAAGGGAGCTAAGGCCAGATTAAGCATATTGAATCTGTAACATTTTATAGCTTATATCTTCGAAAATTATGAGCTAGGTTTGACAAAATGGTAATATGCTGAAGGTAAACATTATTTCGTAGCAATGTATGATGAATGAAGGACAAAATTAATCTTTAGTCTTTTTGCTGTGAATGTTGAATAATATTAATGCTTGATAATTTTCCTCATATAGACCCATAGAGTCAGAGATGTACAGCATGGAGACAAACCCTTCAGTCCAACTCGTCCATGCCGACTAGATATCCCAACCTAATCTAGTCCCATTTGAAGGACCTGGCCCATATCCCTCTAAACCTTTCCTATTCATATACCCATCCAGATGCCTTTTAAATGTTGTAATTGTATTAGTCTCAACATATCCTCTGGCAGCTCATTCAATACACGCACCATCCTCTGTGTGAAAAAGTTGCCCCTTAGGTCCCTTTTAAATTTTTTTCCCTCTCACCCTGAACCTATGCCCTCTAGTTATGGACTCCTGCGACCCAGGGAAAAGACCTTGCCTATTTATCCTATCCATGCTCCTCATGACTTTATAAACCTCTATAACGTCACTCCTCAGCCTCGGACACTCCAGGGAAAACAGCCCCAGCCTGCTTAGCCTCTCCCTTTAGCTCAAATCCTCCAAACTTGTCAACATTTTTGTAAATCTTCTCTGAACCATTTCAACCCATTCTTAATTCATATCATCATACAGTCTCACACTTTTGACTTGTAAAGTTTAGACTTGTGTGATTAGTTTCTGCAGGAGTCCCCCTCATTATCATCCTAATTAAAATCGGTGATCCTTAGAAACTATTGAAAATTGGTATAAATAGTAATCACCTCATTGTCCACTTTAAAAGTAAATTTTATAACCATCAATAAAACATTTCATTTAGTATTGTGTTGCAAATATCATATAATCCACTAAGAATAAAATCTTTATTTCCTTTCCTTTTTCTCTCTTTTTACTGGAAGTAATGAAGTGTTAGAGCAAGGTTTGTCAAGTGCAATGTGTTCTGATACCTGCTGTATACGTGTTGTTGAAAAGCCTGGTTATGTACGCCAGAGCATTATTCAATTACCTCTGGAGAGAACAACTTTTAGAAATGTGATTTAGCAATGGGTAGGAAAGATCAATGTCTGGACTTTCGAAGCAAAAGCCTTGGCTAATTTCACTTCTTTAAAAAACAGCGACACTAAGATTAACTGCATGTCTTCCAATAGGAGAAAGTGAGGACTGATGAAACGTTTATGCTCGAAACATCGATGACATTCCTGATTAATGCTGCCTGACCGACTGTGCTTTTCCAATGCCACACGTCTTGACTCTGCATGTCTTCCAACGCCAAACCATCTGAGAAATGTTGATCTAACATAAAATCAGGCTGCCTCTGGGACTTTTATGACTTGAATGTCCCAATACCACAAGAGGCCATATTCACATAGCCACAGATTGCTGAAAATCTTCTTCAGAAATATTGAGGAGATAAAATATGCAATAAGAATGGATAACTTGAGCTACTGACTTTATAAAATGGTTTTGTGCGCTTGATAATGAATGTTTTAAATAAATTGCACAGACAAGCTAAAGAAATGCTGTGCAACATAATTTCTTTATAGCTTTTCAGCAATTTTTCATTGACAATTTTTTAGAAATGTGTTTTGAGTGAGATGGAGGAGCCTGCTGAGCAGGAAATAGGCTTTTTCTCTTCTGGAAGTTGAGTTGAAAGGCATGTACTATTTTCTTTTCTAAGCTCATCAATATTTTCCCAATGAAAAGAGACAACAACAAAAATATATCTTTAAGAAATAGAGGGAGGATATGAACCTTCGGAATGGACTTATCCAAAACATTCCTTTCACAACTTATAAACTGTAAATCTGGCCAACATGCAAGGTACAAATCTGAGCAGGGGGAAACCAGTTTCAATTGAAAAGGAACAAAATTAAGTTCAGCTCAAGTCCTTCCACAGTTGACTTTCTTGAAACTCATGGCAGACATTGGCAGACATCTTACAATTACCCAAATCCTAGATCTCCAAATGATGAAGGTGCGGGGCACAGAAAATTGAATCATTTTTAAAGCATTATTCTTTAATTCTGTAAGTATTTGGAGTTTGAATCTTAGCCTTAACTGACAATCAAAGTTATCACATCTGCAATAATGCATTAAATTTACTGCTTGCTGTATGACACTGTGGCTGCCCTATGTTGATCAGTCAGAAAGGGGGTATGCTGCCTCATAGGGACCTGGGTTCGATTCCACCCTCAGGTGACTGTCTGTGTGGAGATTGTACATTCTCCCCGTGTTTGCGTGGGTTTCCTCTGGGTGCTCTGGTTTCCTCCCACAGTCCAAAGATGTGCAGGTTAGGTGAATTGGCCATGCTAAATTGCCCAAAATGTTAGGTGTATTAGTCAGGGGTAAATCTGGGGGAATGGGTCTGGGTGGGTTACTCTTCAGAGGGTCGTTGTGGAGTTTTTGTGACAAATAGCCTGTTTCCACACTTTAGGGAGCCTAATCTATAAGAGAGGGGCTATTGGAAGGGAGGAAAACTTGTGAAAGCCCTGTCTTGCTCACTGAGCTCCTATGTCAGTAAACATAGAGTAAAAATATAGGACATTAGTTCTGAGTCCAAATTGGCTTGCCGTCATGTAGCTGCAAGAGACAAAAGCAGGAAATCCCATGAAAGGGATTAGTATTATATCTTTTTCTCTCAGCACACGCCTGTATTGGGAGAAGTATACTTGAATGAAGCATCCATTTGTCAGAGGAAAGATAAAAGTACTTTAACTTCAAATTAACTTTTGTCTAATAGAGAGATTTCAATTATCTTAGAGCATGAAGATACAAAAGCAAATAATGATGGAATTACTGTGGTAACAATATGCATTAGGTGCATTACAGGAAACAATAAAAACCCTATAGTGAATGTGGTAAATCTAGTTAATATTGATTTTCTTAATGCTAAAAGCACTACTCATAGAATTAAGGCAATACTTTTTTGTCATTCTCGGAAGCACCACTACCCATTAACCTTAACATTTCTCATATTTCGAATCTCTGTAGGGTTCTTTGATGCAGCACAGTGCAAAGCTAATAGGCTAATGTGTATCTAATCTGACACCTACTGGGCTAGGATAATGTTTCGGATGAAGCTATATTGTTACGGACTGCTTCTGTAAGACAATATATGAAACTAGAGATAGTATTCTTTTTTTACTGCAGATGTTGCATCTGCCTTAGCTGATCCATCTCCACATTGATTAATACTGTTGATTTAGATGCACTGGCTGTTGGGCTGATGTCCTTTCCTAATAAAAATTTAAACTCTGTGGTGCATCCTCATAACTTTAGCATTTGTCAATTGTTGAAGATGTGCGTAGAATTGATATTCTCAAACTGTTCCTCCCTGGTTTGGAAAATGACACTTTTGACTTTGAAAAGAGCTTTAATAACACCTAGTGAAGGTCATTCCATTTCAACAGAGTGGCGTCAGAGAACTGAGCAATATAGATTCTGTCTACAGCAAAACAACGCAGAGTGTGCGCCCTGAAATCTGTGCAGTCTGACACAGAGGACTGGTAACATTTCACTAACACTGCAGCAGGAGTGCAGTTTAGCAAGTAGCTCTGCTACCCCCACCCCACCCCCCTAACGAGCTTAAAGTGACTTCATTGTCAAACTGCTTGAATTAGGATATATGATTAAACAATCTATTGTATTTGTATTTAACATCTCGGCTGAGAAGGGAAGGTGGGTGTGGCGATGTAGAATTTTATTTCCAATCCATAAGGGCTTATTGATTTAGGAACATAAACCTTCAGCAAACTGGTAAACACACAATGTACCTTCTGAACAAAAGATCTGTTGGAATGCACAATAGTGTTTTCAAAGTAGACGTTACGAGACAGACAACATGGAGAGTAGTTGGATGTAATGAAAGCCTCGTGGCAACGGATAAAAATTACGTGATGAGATGAATAAAACAACAGATGTTGTCATTGAAATCAGTGTTCTATTGAACAATTTATCCCTTTTACTTCTTTTTAATCCATGTTTTCTCCATCACCATTAGCCTCCCCCACACCACCCTCACTCCCCACTTCCCCTCCCCCCCTTCCAGGGAAAAGCAAAAATTGAAACCAGTGAATGCGACATACTTGTTTATTTCAAAATGGAACTCCAGTATGTTCATTTCTAAGTTTTGTTTTTCTTTTACTTAGTGACTGGGTGATTTTCAGAGAAGAATTACTATTTCCCTGGAATGTATGAGTTGAGTCTGTGGTTGGGTGGGCAAGGAACATTTGTGTTGTTCATGTAACACCTGTTGAGAAAACAGATATTGTCCACATTCATGGGCAATCAATTGTAGGGCAGTTTAAGGAGATGAGGTTTAAACAAGCTCTGCCTGTAGTGAAAGCACAAGCAACATGTTAGCCTCCTGTTCCAGCACCTTAATACATATTAGGAGATCAATACTGCGACAGTACTATACCTTTAACAGCAATGCATTCTGTGCTGTTTCTCTTGCAGAGGCATTGCCACCGCGGTATTGAAATGTCTGCTTCAGTCAGGCAGTTGGTAAACAACTTGTGAATTGACACTAAATTGTGGGCGGCACGGTGGCACGGTGGTTAGCACTGCTGCCTCACAGTGCCGGAGACCCGGGTTCATTTCCCGCCTCAGGCGACTGACTGTGTGGAGTTTGCACGTTCTCCCCGTGTCTGCGTGGGTTTCCTCCGGGTGCTTCGGTTTCAATCTAATCTAATCTAATCTATTTTGACATGAAACAAAAGAATCATGAATGGGTGGGTCAGGCTCACATAGACCCAGGAAGGTTTTGAGGTTGATTTCCAGTTTGTTGAAGATTTCTGTTGGTTGCTGAGCTAAATGATTGCATTCCAAACTGCTGCAGTGAAGGCTTCCTCTTAAATATCCAAAGGCGCAGTTTGTTTCTTTGGTAGAATCCATAAAATCCCTCCAGTGTAGAAACAGGCCAATTGGCCCATCAAGTCCACACCAACCCTCTGAAGTGTATCACGTCCTATCCCTGCATTTCCCATGGTTAATCCTCCTAGTCTGCACATCCTTGGAAACTAGGGGCAATTTAGCATGGTCAATCCACCTACCCTGCACATTTTTGGACCCCGGGAGGAAACGCACACAGACATAGGGAGAACATGCACACTCAACACGGACAGTCGCCTGAGGATGGAATTGAATGCAGGTCCCTGGTGTTGTTAGGTCGCAGTGTTAACCACTGATCTACTGCAGCACTGGACTGGAGAGAGACAGGACATGAGAACCTGAACTGTTTTGCTAAATTACATTTTTGCACAATGGTGTGTTCATGAGACAAGGGGAGAATGAGGATTGCAGATGCTGGAGAGTCAGGGTTGATAAAGTGCAGCTCTGGAAAAGCACAGCTGGTCAGGCAGCATCCAAGGTGCAACCTTTCTTCATGTCTCTCATGAAGAAGGGTTATGCCTGAAAATTTGCTCCTCTTTCTCTTCGGATGCTGCCTGACCTGCTATGCCTTTTCCAGCGCCACCCTCTATCAACACGGTGTTTATGGGATGCTGCCTATATTGGAACAGTTGATGATTAGTAGTTAAATAATGCATTATCTTGTGGGGTATTTCAATTAGTTAAAGTTATGTCAGTTTTTTTGATAGTATTTTAACTGTGTAATAAGAATAAAGTGAGTTTTGATTAAAGCCAAGTGATGGACCAATTGAATCACATCTGGAACATAGCACCTTGCACTTGCCTTTAAGTAAATATAAAGGCTGGGGTCTACGTGACTTCCTTACAATACTTTATTTAGGGGGATTCGCTTCTTGTCCAAAACAGTGCAAAATGAGGAACATGTTGTTAATACTCACTCTTGTCCTGAATGATATGTATACCCTCACCTCTTGTCAACAATGTATAGCATTTGGACTTCCCACCTGAGCTGTCACTCTGAAACAGTGGTATTGTCCATGGAGGCACAATTCTCTACATACCTGTGAGTGTCTTGTGGCCTTTATGTACTTTAGTTCATTAGAAGCATGTTTTGTAGATTTGATTTATAAATAAATAAGAATGGAGAAAACATTGCTGTAGAGCTGTGTCAAAGCAGAACAAATGATTGTAGCATGGAGTTATACCCTTTCCTGCACTCTTGTAGTCACTATGTAGGAGGGAGGGTTTTTTGCTTATACGAACACCATCATAATTAGTCTGACAAGGTTCAGCTCGTGCTCTCTTCTTCTTTATCTCTCCATTTAATTTAAATGAAAAATTTCAACCAAATGTTTACAAATTACATTGCCGATTTTTTTGCATATTTGCGTGTGAAGACAGAAGAAATCAATAAATAATTCCATCTATCCATATCTCAACTTATTATTTCAGTTAATGATCCAGGTTTCGTCTTGCTTAATGGACTTTAAAAATAGCCCAACATTTGGATTTCCCTGCTTGTATTATCAGTATATGTTCAGATTGCATTTGTCTTCAACCAAGTTATGTTCATTTGAAAACACCTTCACCTTCAGGATTTTGAAGCTTTTCAAATCAAAGAATGCTAGAGTGTGGAAGGTAGGCCATTCAGCCCCATTTTGTCCATGTCAGTTCTGGAAGAAAGCTGTCTTACTAGTCTTCTGCTCTTTCATCATAATCCTGCAAATTTTGCCGTTCAATATCCATCATATGTCTTCATCTGCTTCCATTACCATTTCAAATAATGCATTCCTGATCACAAGATCTCACTGTTTCAAACTAAAGTTTCCTTATGATACCTCTTGTTCTTCTGCCAATAACCCTAAATTTAAGCCCATTGGTTAGCAACCTTTCCAGAAATATTTATTTTCTTAGTCACAGTGTTGAACATTTTCATAGAGTCACAGAGTCAAACAGCATGGAGGTAGTCCCCTCGGTCCAAACAGTCAACATTGATCATGTTCCCAAACTAGTCCCACCTGCCTGTGTTTGGCCCATATCCCTCCAAATTCTTTGCAATTCATGAACATATCCAAATGTTTTTTAAGCTTTCTAACTGTATCTGCATCCATTCGCTTCCTCTGGCAGTTCATTCCACACATGAACCAGTCTCTGTGTAAAAAGAAAATGCCCCTTGTTAGCCTTTTAAAATATTTCTCCTCTCATCTTAAAATTATGCCACCTAGTTTTGAACTCCTACATCCTAGGAAAAGACCCTTGACATTCACCTCATCTATGCCCCTCATGAGTTTATAAATCTCTACAAGGTCACCCCTCAACTTCCTTACACACCAGTGGAAAACCTCCCATTCTTTGCAATCGAATTTTGTATCTCAAACCCTCCAACCCTGGCAACATCCAAGTAAATATTTTCTGATTCCTCTCCAGTTGAATAGTATCCTTCCTATAACAGGGCAATATGATTTTGTACATCTCTTTGTAATGTCTTTACTGTAAGGTGAACAATCCATGTTTTTCTCCAGTTACATCTTATTATTAATATTCCCAGTCCCTCTACCACTCGAGTAAATTCTTCTGAAATTACACAATATGCCAGTTGAGGTCTAACCAATACTTTGTAGCAGTTGAGGATAAATTTCTTATATTTGCATTCTGTTTTGTTATAATTAAAGGTGACAATTCCATACACAAAATTAATATTCTTTGGCTATCTTCAAACATTTGTGACCTTTCAGCCTCTATACATACTCCACTGAAGAAAAATATTCAACTTGACTCACATATACCCCTCCACATTCACCCTGCAAAATGTATCACTACTCACACTCTATTAAATCCCATCATTCCATTAAAAGCTGTTTGCCTGCTCCTTTCACCAAGGTATATGTCTTATTAAGGTGTGTTACTATTCCTGATTTATTTGCTACATTTCTAAGTTTCCCTGACATAAACTATCTTGCAGGATCACACTGAATTTTCCCTAATACACAAAAATTATGGTTTGCAGCTGCAGCAGTGGAGGGGAATAGATGCTTGCAGAAATCAAGAAGCAATGACAGAGCCTTCAGAAATTCGGGGTCAGATAATTTCAATAATCTTAAAAGGACAAGAATGAGAGTTTGAGTAATAGAAGCCAGTCTTGTTGAGAGAGTCTAGGACATTTGACATGGGAGTGGAACAAGATGAATATTTTAGTTTCAGGAACTGCATACTTTTAAAGTTTTAAACCAAAAACCTGCAGATGCTAGATATCTGATGTAAAAAGAGAAATAGCTGGAGAAACTCAGCAGATCTAGCAGCAATCTGTGGACAGAAAACAGATTCCAGGATATATAACGTTCCTCAGACTGCTATTCCCATCGCATCCTGTGATTCAAGATCAATGCCATGCACCACTGTATGTGTACACTTATCACCACTCTGCAGCAACATTGACTCACCCTCTCTCAAATCTGTGCCCATCCCCAGTTTCACCTCGTCCATTGCCTCAACAAAAGACTTTTCTCTTTCTTTCAGGCATCAATGCACACAAGCTCCAGCAACACCCATCTTGCCCCGAATTCCCCTTTCTGCCTCATGGACCCTTTCTGCCTCAGTGCTGATCCCTTACCATCCCTTAGCACCCACCCCTTCCCAGCCTGCAGATACCATCCCTATCCATCACTCCTCAGAACCCTAGCCCTTGCCATGTGTTCACCATACCTCCTGACCTTCTCCTCTCTAAGGCTGAATGTACTGCCTGCTGCAAAGGACTCAGCTTCATACCCTTACACCCCCCACCTCATGAATTTCAGGCTCGCCATGACATTCAGTTGTTTTTCCACAGCCTCCATCTCTGCACTCATTTCTTTGGGCAGTAATCCTTACCCCCACCCCATCACTGCCCTCCACTCCCGTCTCACTGATCCCTTAAGATGCCTCCAGTATTCACTCTGCACTTGGATCCCTTCCTCTGGTCTCTTACTTGCCCTGATTCTCTTCATTGAAAACTGCCAACGTCACATAGGCCATCTCAATTCCTCTGTTCCTCCCACCAACTCTAATCTGTCCCCTTCTGGCATTACCTCACTCCACTGTATCAGGTTCAACCCTAACTTTGTTATCAGACCCACTGACAAAAGTGCTGCTGTTGTAGTCTGCTGTACTGACTTTTACCTTGTGGAGGCCCAACGTCAACTCTTAGACACTTCTTCCTACGCCCCCCCCCCACCAACCATGACCTCATATCTGAACATCAAGACATTGCTGCCCGGACTGCCACGGACCTCATTACCTCCGGAGATCGCTCTCCTCTACTGCCCCCAACCTTATAGTCTCCCAACCCTGGACAGCACACCTCTACCTCTTTTAGAAAATCCACAGATCGGAATGCCCCGTTAGGCCCATTGTATCAGCCTGTTCCTGCCCCATTGAGCTAATTTCCTCCTACTCTGACTCCATCCTCTCTCCACTTGTCCAGACCCTGCCCACCTACATCTGTGATTCCTCTGACGCCTTCCATCGTATTGATAATGTCCAGTTCACTGGCCCTAACTGCCTCCTGTTCACCATGGATGTCCAATCCCTCTATACCTCCATTCCCCACCAGGATGATCTGAGAGCTCTTGGCTTCTTCCTTGACCAGAGACCTGAACAATCCCCATCCATCACGCTCCTCCACCTGGCTGAACTTGTTCTCTCCCCGAACAATTTCTCCTTTAATTCATCTCACTTCAGCCAACTCAAAGCAGTGGCTCTGAGCACCCGCACAGGTCTTTATGCCTTTTTACGGAGAATGTGGAACAATCCTTGTTTCTGTCCAACACTGGCCCACTCCCACAAAGGTCTTTTCAGTATATTGACAACTTTTGTGAGAAGATTTGTAGCTCAGGTGCTCGTTGTTGTGGTTCTGTTCGCCGAGCTGGGAACACGTCTGGAACACAAATTCCCAGCTCGGCGAACAGAACCACAACAACATTGACAACTGCTCCAGTGCTGCTTCGCGCTTCAGCCTGGACCTTAAAAGATTTGTTCATTTTGCCTCCAAATTCCACCTTCTGTAGCTTTCACATCGTCCATCTGATACATTCCTTTCTTTCCTTGATCTCTCCATCTCCATTTTGGGGAATAAACTGTCCACTGCCATCCACTACAAAGTCATGGACTCCCATGAGTTCCTTCAATACAGCTCTTCACACCTCACTTCCTGAAGGATTCCATCCCATTCTCCCAGTTCCTTCGTCTACGTCGTATCTGTTCAGATTATGCCACCTCCCAAAGCAGTGCTGCTGGCATGGCTTGCTTCTTCCATGATTGTGGTTTCCCACCCACTGTGTTTGACAGGGCCCTCAACCATATCTGACCTCTCACCTGTGCTTCCCATCACTCACAACAGTGGGATCGGGTTCCCACCAGTCCACGTAATGTAGCCTACTCTACGTTGGAGAAACCAAATGCAGACTCAGCAGCCGCTTTGCAGAACACTTCCAGTCCGTGCACAAGCACGACCCCAGCATTGCTGTAGCCAGTCATTTTCACACAGCGTCCTGCTCACATGTTCACACGTCTGTCCTCAGTGTGCTGTAGCGTTCCAGGGAATCCTAGCACAAACTGAAGGGGCAACATCTCATCTGCAGACCAAGCACTTTACAGCATTCTGGGCTCAATATTGGGTTCAACATCTTCACATTGTGAAGTCACTCCCATTCCTTCCCTTTCTCTTAGTTTTACCTGTTACACTCTGTCACCATGTCCGTCCTCTCTCCCCTCTCCTCCACTCCTGTGGGACTGTCTGTTCTTTCAAGTCTGTCAGTTGGACACACCATTGTTCTGTCATTCTCACATTCCGATCATTTAATCCTTCCTTTCAACATCCTTTCTTGCCCAGCACCTCATCCTCCCCCCTCCCCTCCCACCCACCATTGTTGCATAAATGCTACCCCCTTCCACACTTCGTGTCAGCTCTGATGAAGAGTTGTCTAGACATGAAACATTAGCTTGCTCTCTCCCCATGGATGCTGTCCGGCCCTCTGTGATCTCCAGCATTTGTTGCTTTCAGTACAGATTCCAGCATATGCAGTCATGTGCTCGACAGCTTAGTCAATGTTTAGGGTTCAGTGACCCTTCAACAGAACTGCCAGCGCTGAAGAGGAACTGAAACGGCTAGAAAGAAAGAATGAGAAAAATGATCATTCAGATTTCTGATAATGCAGACGTTGATTTGGAATTTATACTGGCACAAGTTGGACAAAAGAGAGTTACAATAATTAATGTCCCAACGTTTTACCCCCCAAAAAAGATAGTTAGTAGCAGCACTCAAGTTAAGTGTTTCACTCCTGTAATGCAGGGCAGTACATCGAAACCTCGCGACCCTGGGTTCTTACTTTTGAGTGCCAAGCTTTACTACCATCCATTCCATGAATGCTGTCTGACTGTTGTTTAAGATCTGGAAACTGCAGAAGGCAATTAGTCCACATCAGAGAATGTCAGGCTCCTGGAAGAGCATTTGCCAATATTAATTATTTAACAGTAAATGGAGAAGATGTAATTGGTATGCTTTCAGGGCTGGCGTTTGACAATGTCGATGTAGGACACTTTAGGGTTGGTATCTGTGTAAGAGGATGTGCTGGAGCATATTTAAAGCCTCAGCCTCATTGAAGTTGAACTGATGAGCATGCCCACACAAGTTGAACCAATCACCATCCCCATAAGACACCATCATGCGGATACTCAATGAATTTGGACTGCCCAAAATATTGCGTAGCCTAGAAGTTGGCACGTTGATAACAAAATACGATACAACGAAGAGCACACAGTGGGGGTGAGGGAGATGGGGGGGTGGGTGGGTTGGGAGCCAGAAGTGAAACAACTCACATTCCTCCCATTTGTTCAATCCTTGGAGAGAGATGTAACATCTAACCTCTCAGCATCTTCAGTAAAACTGGTGCTCCGCTTGCTCCAATCTCTTTAGCTCTAAAATGACAATTAGCAGACTATGTAGCCAATCACAGAGTTGCAGGCTAAAAGCTCAATCAGTCACTTGACATGAGGCTCTTCTTAAAACAGCAGCAGTGAGAACATTGATGTAAATGCAATAATAAATCCAATAACTTCAATTTGAGGCCATTATTCATCAGGTGATATCAATCCTGCTGTACCTTCAGTGAGAACATGAGCATACCCCCTAGCAGAAAGGTTTGAGATGCTAAAAAAACTGCAAGGATTGACTGAATATTTATTCCCAAAGTTACAATTCTCTTCCTATTATCACCAGTCTTCTTAAACCAATCACTGGGCACAGCACCATCCTAAATCAAACAGAAAGTCTATTTTTTACGTGCAAAGTCATAATATACTTAGGAGCTAGCTTTTCATTTGAGATCAGTAATGGATGGAATGTGCAAAGCATATTCTGCACATGATATTAGCTGGCAGTACAGCCTCAATCTCATTGCATTTGACCTCAGCTGCATCAAGATGCCAAGGGCAAGATCAAATCCTCCTACACGCCTCCCTTATCCTTTTGGGAAGTAAGTGAGGTCTGCAGATGCTGGAGATCAGAGCTGAAAATGTGTTGCTGGAAAGGCGCAGCAGGTCAGGAAGCATCCAGGGAACAGGAGAATCGACGATTCGGGCATAAGATTCCTGAAGAAGGGCTTATGCCCGAAACGTCGATTCTCCTGTTCCCTGGATGCTGCCTGACCTGCTGCGCTTTTCCAGCAACACATTTTCAGCTCCCTTATCCTTTTGTCAAGCCTCAAAGGCTCATTGCTCAATATTGTCTTGACCCAAAGCTAGCAGACAGCTCAAATGCCAGTCAAATGCTAAAGATACCAAAGCCAATTTTAATAAGGTTTCCAAAAGGTATTTTTGGAAATTTGGCTGACACACTCTTCTGGTTGTCCCCTACACCATACATCTCTGTACCAAGACAAAACGTGCCCTGAACATTTTTTTCTTATTCAATGCTTTTGCATGGTCCACAGTTTCCTTACCAGCTGCTAGGTTTCTCATAAGTGCTCTACAATATAATTAGCCAAGATAGAATGCCGCTCAAACAGATCAGCAGGTAACAGGATAGTTCCTTTGTTTATCTCCATAGCTACAAACTAATGCATCCCTCTACGTCAAGCAGCATTGTTCAGCATTCGCCCTCCCATCAATCAGCTGGGCTGGAGTTCTATACAAACTGGAATGATTTGGGTTATGGTGTGGAATGTGGCAGAGTTGTGTTAAAAGCCCACTAAAACCTATCTTGACATCGAAAAACTACAGTCGTTTAACTACAGTCCAGGAGTTGAAACAAAATTCTCACTAGACTGTGGCAAGTTGCCTTTTAAGGGGGAATTATTGCTTGATTATGATATTATTAACTGCACCTCTCACTTCATTAATCTGCAGCTTCGGATTCCACTGTTCGCTGCGGCCAAACTGGACACCAAGCATTTCCAACAAGGAAATCAAAGTGGGCACCTAGTGACTTCAGCTTGCCGCTTGTTCCAATGGACCTCTAAATTTGACAACAAGTACCAACACCTCAGGGCATGCTCTGTGGGCACCAATCACATGCAAGAACGTTAAGTATCTGATGTATGCTAGCCCCTAAGAACCCTCAGAGTGCATCTCTGATCCACTTACAGCACACTTCTGCATTTCAGTGCTGCACCACATGGCATAATCATTTGTTATGGCTCAGCAAGGAAACTTTGCATGAAGGGTTATGGACCCAGCTCATGGACTGGGCCAAGCTGTATCTCCAACTTGTTCATATGCTCTTTTAAATCTCAGTCACTTTGAGCCTGCCAAGTAATGATTCAATTTTTGGAATGTCCTGGCGAGGTACATTGATGTAGCTCTGGAAAGATATCCTGCTATGTGTATTGTTGTATTGTCTATAGAGAACTACGCGCTAATTATGCAGGAACTAATTTTCTTTACATAAATGTTCTGGGGGCCAAGCCTTCAGTTGAACCAGGAAAGAGAGAGGACACCTGTCCAAGGCAGTCTTTAGATTAGATTACATACAGTATGGAAACAGGGCCTTTGGCCCAACAAGTTCACACCGAACCCGCCAAAGCACAACCCACCCAGACCCATTCCCCTACATTTACCCTTCACCTAACACTACAGGCAATTTAGCATGGCCAATTCACCTAACCTGCACATTTTTGGACTGTGGGAGGAAACCCACGCAGACACAGGGAGAATGTGCAAACTCCACACAGTGAGTCGCCTGAGGCAGGAATTGAACCCGGGTCTCTGGCGCTGTGAGGCAGCAGTGCTAACCACTGTGTCACCGTGCTGCCCACAGTTATTATCAGGTAACAAGGCAAATTGAACACAAAGTGTTCTAACTTTTACAAATTTGAAGGATTGTTATTTCTAACATATGAAAACCAGTAAACAATCCTGCAAATATAATACTTTTATAAAAGTCTCCTATAGCTCACACCACAGTTCAAAAATACGTTTATAAACTTTATGATGAAGAGTTCCAAATGCTACAGTGGAAGGGAATCTAAAACAAAAGATAAAATTAAGAAAGAAATAGAGCAGGTATCCATTGATAAATACTTTTGGTTGTTACACCCTTCAGATATATCAACAATACAGAAGTGTGCTGTAAGTGGATCAGAGATGCACTCTGAGGGTTCTTAGGGGCTAGCATACATCAGATACTTAACGTTCTTGCATGGGGAATCTAAAACAAAAGATAAAATTAAGAAAGAAATAGAGCAGGTGTCCATTGATAAATACTTTTGGTTGTTACACCCTTCAGATATATCAACATTACACTGAATACGTGTAGGTCAGTTTTTAATTTGAAATGTTTCAAGTTAAAGTGGTTCAGAATTTGCATGTTTTAAATCACGAGAGTTCCTTCAGCCCATCATGTCCAGGCTGGTCATCAAACATCCATCTATTCTAATCCCAATTTCCAGCACTTGGCCCATAGCCTCGTATGATATGGTGTTTCAAGCCTTCATTTAAAAAGTTCTTAAATGTTTTTGAGGACTCCTACTTCCTTTTTTTTCATTGATGTCCAAATACCAACTACCCTCTGGGTGAAAAAACATATTTCCTCAAATTCCCTCTAAAATTCCTGCTCTTACCTGAAAACCATACCTTCTAGTTAATGACTTCTCGACCAACAGGAATATGGGGTGTAGGTTTGCTTGCTGAGCTGTAGGTTTGATATCCAGATGTTTCATTACCTGGCTAGGTAACATCATCAGTGGCGACCTCCAAGTGAAGCGAAGCTGTTGTCTCCTGCTTTCTATTTATATGTTTGTCCTGGATGGGGCTCCTGGGGTTTGTAGTGATGTCATTTCCTGTTCATTTTCTGAGGGGTTGATAGATGGTATCTAGATCTATGTGTTTGTTTATGGCGTTGTGGTTGGAGTGCCAGGCCTCTAGGAATTCTCTGGCATGTCTTTGCTTAGCCTGTCCCAGGATAGATGTGTTATCCCTGTCGACATGGTGGTTTCTTTCATCCATGTGTAGGGCTACAAGGGAGAGAGGGTCTAGCTGGTGTTCGTGTATCCTGGTGAAACTCTTAAGCATTCTTTCCAGTGCAACCAGGTTCCTGTATGTTAGAAATAACCATATTTCAAATGTGGAAAAGTTAGAACTCTTTGTGTTCATTACAATTTGCCTTGTTATCTGATCGGAAGACTGTCTTAGACAGGTGTCCTCTTCCCTTCCCAGTGTGATGACAGAATCTCCACACACTATTTCAGCCGCAGCCTAACTAAAATTATATACAGCTCCAACATAATCTCCATGTGTTTGTCATCCCAAAAGCCCTTTCAACTGCCTCATCTAAAGACTGCAAGAGTCCATGTACATGCATAACAAGACCCATCTGATCCTCTATACTTCCACAGTCTGCTCATTCAATGCCTATTCTGTTGTAGCCTTATTAATCTTCCCATGTTGCATTACCTCACACTTATCAGAATTAAGTTCCATTTGCCATTGTTTAACCCATCTGACTAGACTGTCTATATCATCCTGTAACCACCACACCACCAATTTTTGTGTCACCTGCAAACTTAGTGAAGATACCTCCTCTATTTGTTTCTAGACCATTAATGTACACAACAAAAACCAATGGACCAAAACCAGACCTTATGGTTTGACTGAGACAGGCTTCGAGTCACTAAAACACCCTTCAATCATCACCCTCTGCTTCCTGCCACTAAGTCATTATTGGATCCAATTTGTCAAATTGCCCTGGATTCCATGGGTTATCATGTTGTTGATCAGTCCATGTGACACCTTGCCAAAATTTCACTGAAGTCCGTGTTTACTACATCAATTGTGAAACAACTTTCTACACATCTAATTAACTCCTATGAAAACTCAGTTGAAGCTCTTAGGCATGATATCCCCCTGACAAAGCCTTGCTGACTATCCTTGATTAACCTTCACCTGTCCAAGTGGAAATTAATTTTGTCCCTCAGAAATTTTTCTAATATTTTTCCAAGTATAGATGTTAGACTGACTAGTTTCCTATTTTATCCCTGCCACTCTTACTGAATGATGGTATTGCATCAGGTGTCCTCCAACCTTGTGGCCAAAGAATATTTGAAAATTAATGTCAGAGCGCTTGCAAGTGCTTCCCTCGCCTCCCTCGGCAGCCTGGTATACTTCCCAGCTGGGTCTGGGAGATTATCCACTTCTTTAAAACAAGCCTAATACTTAATTTAGGTATTCCTAGTTTTCTCCTTTAAAACAAAAAGATAAGATTATTGACAAAATATTACAGATACTAAGATCAAAAGTACAGAAAAGTCAAAGCAATGTTTAAAAGAAAATTCCATAGCTTGAGATATATCATGGGCTGGTGGATTGCATTCCTTGTTGTTAAAGACAAAAAAAAACTGCAGATGCTGGAATTCAAGGTAGACAAGCAGGATGCTGGAAGAACACAGCAAGCCAGGCAGCATCAGAAGGTGGAGAAGTCAATGTTTCAGGTGTAGCTCTTCTTCAGCACTGGGGATGGGTGTAAGGGGAGGTGCAGCTAAAATGGGGGGAAGAGGTGGTGGTCAGGATTTTGTGTGGGGAGATGAGCACGGTGGTGAGGTACAGACAGGTGAGCACAGGTAGACGGTACGGCCTGGTTGGTCAATGGAAGGAATGAATCCGGTTGGTACCTGGAAGAAAGTGGTTGAAAAGTGTGGCGCTGGAAAAGCACAGCCTGTCAGGCAGCATCTGAGGAGCAGGAGAATTGATGTTTGGGACAGAAGCCCTTCATCAGAAGTTCCTGATGAAGAGCTTGTGCCAGAAACATCGATTCTCCTGCTCCTTGCATCCTGCCCTGACTGGCTGTGCTTTTCCAGCGCCACACTTTTCAACTCTGACTCTCCTGCATGTGCAGTTCTCACTTTCTCCTAGTAGCTGGGAGGAAGGATCAATCGGAGGAATGGAAGGGAGGGAGGGGCTGGGAAGGGAGTTGGGGGATGGGAAGGGAGGTTATTTGAAATTGGAGAACTCAATGTTGAGCCCTCCAGGCTGTAAGATGCCCGGGCGGAAGATGAGGTGTTGTTCCTCCAATTTGCAGTTTGATTCACTGTGGCAATGGAGGAAGCTGAGAATGGATTTGTCGGAAAGGGAGTGGGAAGGGAAATTAAAGTGGATGGTGACTGGGAGGTCAGGTCAGCCCCTGCGGCGAAATGTGTTCTGAGTTTACATTTGATCTCACCGATGTAGAGAAGATCACATCGGGAGCACCGGATACAGTAAAATAGTTTCAAGGAGAGGCAGGTGAATCTCTGTCTCTGGGGCCCTGGATGGAGGCGAGGGTGTGGTGTGCTGGCACGTTTTGCATCTTTTACAGTTGCAGGAGAAAGTACTGGGGGTTAGGGGTGGTTGGTGGGGAGAGTGGCGGGAACCAAGTGGCGAAGGTCCTTGTGGAAGGCAGAGAAGGGTGGGAAGGGGAAGATATTACTTCCCTTCCCCTCCCCAGTCCCTCCACCTCCTTTCCATTCCTCTCACTGAACCTTCCTTCCAGCCACCAACCGGATTTATTCCTCCCATCAACCAGCCAGGCCGTACCCCCTACCTGTGCTCACCTATTCCCCACATCAGCACTTTGCCCCTCCCCCCACCCAAAACACTTCACCACTTCCCTCCTCCCTTTATCTGCAGCTCCCCTCACACCCATCCCCTCTCCTGAAGAATGATTACACCCGAAACGTTGACTTCTCCACTTTCTGATGCTGAGTTGAGAGTGTGGTGTTGGAAAAGCACAGCAGGTCAGGCAGCATCCGAGGAGCAGGAGAATCGATGTTTCGGACCGGAGCCCTTCATCAGGAATGAGGCTGGAAGCCTCAGGGGTGGACAGATAAATGGGAGGGGTGGGGGTTGGGGTGAAGGTAGCTGAGAGTGCAACAAGTAGATGGAGGGTGGGGAGAAAGGTGATAGGTCAGAGAGGTGGTTGGAACGGATAGGTGAGAAGGTGGATTGGCAGGTTGGACATGTCATGGGGATGGTGCTGAGCTGGAAAGTTGGAACTGGGGTAAGGTGGGGGGGAGAGGAAATGAGGAAACTGGTGAAATCCCCCTTGATGCCATGGGATTGGAAGGTCCCCAGGTGGAAGATGAGGCGTTCTACCTTCGGGCATCAGATGGTAAGGGAATGGCGATGGAGGAGGCCCAGCACCTGCATGTCCTCAGCAGAGTGGGAGGGGAGCCTGGCTTGCTGTGTTCTTCCAGCATCCTGCCTGTCTACCTTGGATTTTTTTTTTTGTCTTTTCCTTGTTGTTAAAGCAGAGGTTAATGTTTGAAGTTAGATCCAGCAGCTGTGACAATTTCTGTAGTTGATCAGTCACCATTATCTTGTACAGATAAACGCAGAAGGTCAGAAAACCTTTAGAAAAAGAGGAGTTGCTTTGTTTTATTTAGCTCTGTGCTTTTGACAACTTCGCACTGTCCAAGTTATCTTCAACAAAACAGTAAATCTCTTCCATATACCTTTCTCTTTGACCTCTCTTAGTCAAAATCTTTTTCTCAGAAACCTCTTCTGGGAATCTGCAATTGAGATGATTGTAGAGTCAGTTCTAACTTGTGTGGAAATGTCTGTCCCAGACTGTTGAGCTACCTTTCCAACTGTGAGGGCTAATTTCCTCAGGCTCCAAAACTAGACATATCTATTGTCTTTTAGTTAAAGCAGTCAGCTTTTCGAATGCCTTCACTATTCAATTTGAATGACTCCTCCTTTGATGTCTGTTGAGGCAGGAAGAGCATTTCTCTCCTTAGAAGGACTCATTGTCTGGCCCAGGGCTAGATTAATTCTAAATGTCTTCGTTTTGTGGTTTAAGGCTGAGATACCACTGTTGAATAGTCTATGAATCCAGTCTAATGTAACAGACTGTTGTGGCCTCAATCTGAAAATAATTTTTAATTTCCTGGTATAGATTTTAAAGCAGAAATGCCCATCTTTTTTCTTTATATTTCTCAAAGATCTACAACATTAAAGAGCTGGTCATTTTAACACATTTTCCTGATGAAGGGCTTTTGCCCGAAACATCGATTTTCCTGCTCCTCGGATGCTGCCTGACCCGCTCTTCTTTTCCAGCACCACTCTAATGTTGACATTTTAACACAGTGCCCTGCTTGCATGCTTACCCATTTGTCTGTCCTCGGCATACTGCAATGCTCCAGCAAATCACAGCGCAAATTGGAGGTCCAATATCTCATCTTCAAAATGGCAGTTTACAACCTTCTGGGCTTAATATTGAGTTCAACACTTTCAAATTGCGAACTCATCCCTTCCCCTTCTTTTAGCTTTGCTTCTCTGTCACCCTCTCTGCCCTCTCCTCACCCCAGTGGCACTGTCTGTTCTTTCAAGTCTGGCAGTTCGACCTCAGTTTCTGAGGAAAGCTCACCGGACCAGAAACATTAACTCTGATTTCTCTTCACGGATGCTGTCAGACCTGCTGAGTTTTTCCAGCAACTCCCGTTTTTGTTTCTGATTTCCAGCATCAGCACTTCTTTTGGTTTTCAGTTAGACACACCATGGTCCTGCTGTTCTCACACTCCAATCACTTAATCTGAACTATCAACACCCTCTCTTCCCCCAGCACTCCAAACTACCACCCTCCCACCACTGCACAAATGCTGTCCCCTCCACACTTCAGCTCTGATGAAGAGTCAACTAGACTCAAAACTTGGAGATGCCAGTGTTGGACTGGGGTGTACAAAGTTAAAAATCACACAACACCAGGTTATAGTCCAACAGGTTTAATTGAAAGCACTAGCTTTTGGAGCACTGCTCCTTCATCAGGTGGTTGTTCATCACTTCATGAAGGAGCAGCGCTCTGAAAGCTAGTGCTTCCAATTAAACCTGTTGGACTATAACCTGGTGTTGTGTGAATTTTAACCTTAGACTCAAAACGTTAGCTTGCTCTCTCTCTGTGGATACAGCCAGCTCTGCTATGATATCGAGCATTTATTGTTTGTAATACCATTATAATCAAATCAAATGGGGCATCTATCATGTACTCCTCTGAATTTTTGGGAATCAGTTAAAGTTTTAGAGGTTATTCAATTCTGCCACTGTAAATAGAAAGTGAGAAACATGCCCTCTGGCAAAATATTTATCACATGCACAATACATCTATGGGTTGGCTGGCAGCTGACAGAAGCTTTCTGCAATGGTTTGCAAAGGTTTAGTGGAATAACATTTTAATGATGTGATAACCTTCACAGCTAGGCTAGAGCTGTAGTTGTTGTAAAAGTATTGGATGTCAGGTCAGCCTGCAGTCGATAGGAGCAGCTCAGTGACAACCTGCCTTTTGAAACGATGGTAACAGAGACAGCTCTTCGATTTTGTACAGGAAGCAGTTTTGACGTTTGCGAACACAACTCCGAGCTTAGCTATAACTACAGAGACTATGGTAAAATAAAGCATATATCAACTGTCATTGGAAGGATTAGGACCTATAAGAGTGCAGCAAGCTGAGCATATCCTCTGAAATGATGAGGAAGCTGACTTCTAGCCCCAGAGGCATTAGCCTTCCTGTAAACGGACAGATTTCACCTTTTCAAAAAGTTGTCCAACCAGACCTGACAGTTTTGCAGACACATAGCTAGCTCTCTTCACAACCTAAGAGCTGCTAATGCAGGCACCTGACACCATTACGGAAGTTAGGAAATTTCAATGAGGAACTGCCTGCTCGACCCTACTTTGGATCAAGGGTCTTGAGCTCCTTAAACTTTGATTTATTTTTGGAATGCTAATCTGAGAATATATGAATAACTATAGGCCACATGACCCTTTCTGCCTATTCCACCACTTAGCAAGATCATAACAGATCTAATTCGAACCTAAATTCTACATTCCGACTTATCTCCAATAATCTTTCATTCTCTTGGTTCCTCTACCTTGATCTTAGTTATATTTACCTTATATGTTTCAGTTTAGTCACCTCTGACTCTTCTGAATTCAGTATGATGCAGGTCTAGCCTGTGTATCTTTGCCACATAAGGCAATCAACCCATTCCAGGTATTAGTCCAGTAAACCTTCTCTGAACTGCTTCCAATACAGTAATTCCTTTTGTAATTATGGTGACCAATAATGTACACAATACTCCAGAATGTGGTCTCACCTATGCCCTGTATAACTGAAGCATAACCTCCCTACCATTGCATTCAATTCTCTTTGCAATCAATCACAACATTCTATTAGATTTCTTGATTTCTTGCTATACCTGCATACTCACCTTCTGTGACTAGGGTACCCAGATCTCTTTGCATCTCAGAACTCTTCAGTGTCTCATCATTAAAATAACATGTTTTATTTAATTTTTTCTATAAAAACAGACAATTTAATACTTTCCCACATTGTATTCCATTTGCTTACTCATGTAACCTATCTATCAGTTTGTAGTCTCCTTATATCCTGTCCACAACTCACTAACCTACTTACCTGTGTGGCATCAGCAAACATAGCTACCATCTCTTCAATTCCTTTATCCAAATCATTTTTGTAGATTGTAAAGAGTTGAGGCCTCACCACTGAGCCCTCTGTCACTCCACTTGTGATGCTCTACCAACCTGAAAGGACCCATTTATTCCTACTCTTTGTTTCCTGTTAGCCAGCCAATCTTCCATGTACAGGAAAAAGTGAGGACTGTAAATGCTAGAGATCAGAGTTGAGAATGTGGTCCTGGAAAAGCACAGCAGGTCAGGCAGCATCCGAGGGGCAGGAGAATCGATGTTTCAGGCATATGCCTTTCATCAGGGGTCTAACCCTTCAAAGTCAATGGACTCTGGTGTAGGCTAGGCTCCCTCCACCCCAGCTAGGGGACTACTCTGAGATGCAGTGATGATGGAAAGAAAGAAGAGGGCCTTCTATGGACATATTCTTGGCATTTTTGAGAAGATTTGTAGCTCAGGTTGATAACAAGTCTGTAAGTTAGCTCGCTGAGCTTGAAGGTTTGTTTTTAGACTTTCAGTCACCATACGAGGTAACATCATCGGTGAGAGTCTCTGGTGAAGCACTTGTGGTATGTCCCGCCTCTCTGTTTACAGGTCTTGATTTCTTAAGGTGGATGATGTCATTTCTGGTTCTTTTTTACAAGCGAAGGCAAATAGGATGTAAATCGATGTGTTTATTGATGGAGTTCTAGTTAGAATGCCATGCCTCTAAGAATTCTCGAGCATGTCTTTTGTTTCACCTGTCCTAAGACGTGTGTGTTGTCCGAATCAAAGTGGTATCATTCTTTGTCTGTATGTATAGAAACTTGTGATAGTGGGTTGCGTCTTGTGACATGTTCATGTGAAACCTAAAAATCCCACAACGCCAGGTTATAGTCCAACAAATTTATTTGGAAACACTAGCTTTCAGAGTAGCACACCAAAAGCTAGTGCTTCCAACTAAACCTGTTGGACTAGAACCTGGTGTTGTGTGATTTTAAAATTTGTACACATCAGTTCAACACCGGCATCTCCAACTCATGTGAAATCAGCTTTCACATTTGTAAATGTGTGTTCTCTCTATACCATCATCCGTGTGTGAGTCTCTGTCCATCGGTAACTGCAGCATAGAAAGTACTGAGGCCAACCATCTTTAGCGCTGCGCAATGTTCCACATTCCAAGGTGTGAAGTGAACAGCTCCTGCACAATGTGTAGCCAATGGGTGCATTAGTTACTTTGGTAACAATGCTCCATCTTCCCAGATCGACAAATGTTGCTGTTTCACCACCAGAGTTAACACAATGCAGTCTTTACCATGCATGATATGGTCAGGAGAGCAGAGGGGACAAGGATGGGACTGCATGCAGTAGGATCATGTCTAAGGGTCACTCAGCATGTGGCGCCTCAGATACAGTGCATGTCTGCCTGTGTGATAGTGCTGCACTTCGAAGGGTCCCGCACTGTTCGAAATTGAAGTCTGCCCCTCATGGAACAAACCACTTACCCTGCCCACTGGGTGTGGTTACAGCCATTTTCATCGCCATTGCGCACTTCTTCTTTACAGGACGATGAAGGATACAGTGCTCGCTACTCGAATGGTGAGACTCTAGCCCAGTATCTTCATCTTGAATGAATCCACCCTTTCTGAATAAACATCCCCTTTCTGAAAGCCCTCCGTATGAACCAAATAGGCATTATACTTCCCCAAGTGCACCCCAACTCATCTGTCTGACCACTTTACCAGCTCCTAAACTCAGCCCCAATCCCAGGAATAACAACTGAAGATGTCGAACTGTCTCTTTCATGAAAGCCAGGGTGCCGCTCAGGGTAATGACTCCCTTGCCATCAGATGACACCTTTCTCACCCATGTTCTAATGTCACACCCTTTTGTATAATGACCACCTTCAGCAAATTAATTCCATCTGCAGCACAGCATTCTAACTACAATCCCCACTGTTAAGTTCCCTGACTTCCTGCTCTACATCAGTGTTCTCTGATAATCTCTCCCTCAACTTCAATGGATGGGTCCCCAGGACAGAGTGTGACTTACCTCCTAAAATAACTTTGTTAGGCATTTCAGAGTGACCAATCGCCAGTCAGAAAGTGGTACAACTCCCCACGTGTCTTCTCACAACTCTCCAGACTGGTTTCACTGAATCCACAGGGCAGGCTGACTATTCATAAACCTCTGAACTGGTATTGGAGACTGTTCTTGACTTACTGTGCTTGGACCACTGACTGACGGGTATCGGCTTGAGCTACTGCCCTTAGACTTTGAGAAATGACCACTTGCAAAGGAGGATGTGCAATGGGTCTGCCGTGGGCACATGGTGAGGAGGTGAGATGGACATAACCTGGTGCTATACAGCCACATGTCCACCATCTTTACTGATGACTCCTGGACAGCACGTCAAGATGCCTGGCTTCATTTCAGTATCAAACTGCAAGGCAGCATAAAACTGCTTTGAGAGCAAAGCCTTCAAAGACAAAGCATCACACAAGCACGAAGTAACTGAGCTCAGACAGAGCAAATGAGCAGCCCTAAGTTGTAACCTGGTCCTATCCGTTAGAGGAATGCCTCTTCCTGCACTTAGCCATCCTTTCAGCAGCACACTGGTAATAGTTACCCCTGAGAGCAGCATGGATGTGCAGACGCTTAGTGGGCATGGTTTCGGGATGTGCCACGATCATGCGGAGAGACTGGCACGTGTCAGAGGCCAACATCTGTGAATGTGGGTCATATGTGGCACCTGCCTATGGAGTGTACCCTCAGAGACAGATGTCCAAGGTGGAGGTCTAGAGGAAGAAGTGGCGAGATAGAGTTGCCAAATACCAGCACGAGCTTTCATGTCGGGAATTTGTGGTATTTAGTTTCTTTCTGGTAGTCTTGGAAAATGCATATGAATGAAGTGAAAGTAATTAATAAACAGAGCCATAAGAAGCAATAATTCCCCTTAATAGGCCTGTCGTTGATTAATGTCTACGAGTGTGGTGCTGGAAAAGCACAGCAGGTCAGGTATAGCACCCAAGGAGCAGGAGAATCAACATTTCAAACATGAGCCCTTCATTAGGAATGTTTGAAACATTGATTCTCTTGACCTGCTGAGCTTTTCCAGCATCACACTCTTCAACACTTGATCTCCAGCATCTGCAGTCCTCACTTTCTCCCTGTTGCTGATGAATGGCAAGAATTTCATTGGAAAATGAGATGTATGGCTCCTGATGTTGAGAAAGGTCTCATACAATTTCTCACAAGACTTTCCCAGATTTCTCAACAGATTCCACATTATTCAGGGCCTGGGAAGTATCCAGCTTATGTGTTAACAAGATTATTGTAACTCACAGTGGACTCTGATGCGTGCAGTTTGCTAACAACTTCCTGGGATTAGCCTCAATTACAGCTGCCATTTAATGTTCAATGTATTATGCGTGAGCACAATTTTCTTAATTCACCTTTGTTTCATATTGATTTTGGTTGTAAGGTGGAAACGATAGATATTGCTTGTTAATTCATATTTACCTTGTGTTCTCTTTGGGTATTGGAGTATAAGATAGATATTGCAAGCTGTTTCACATTTGTTGAATTGGAATTGTAAGGTTTATAACTGGCTGTTCAAGTATGTAAAATCTTGTGCCTTTATTCTATTAGCAAGGCATTGGGATTCCCAAATTTCACCCATTTTAAGCAAATCGTTTGTCATCTCTAATTGGCTCAAAACCAAAGTTGTGAGTATTTACTGGGATTGTAACAAAACAGAATCTTAGCTTACAATCAATGTACAATTCACCTCCATCACTATCCCAGCATATATCCCAAACCCAACACAAAGCTGGTGAACACAATGACTGACAGTTCGTACAAAGTTGGATTTCTTGAGGGCCAGGAGTTCTGAAAGCATTAGGCCAAACACAGACAAGGAAACCTCTGACTAATTCTCCATCAGTCACAGAGTCAAAGAATCATACAGCATGGAAACAGACTCTTCGGCCCGACCAGTCCTGATGATCATGTTCCCAAAGTAAACTAGTCCTACCAGATGAGGAGACACTGTTTCTCAATGTTATACACTACTTAGAAGAAGGACAAGGAATATACTCTGAGAAAAGGATTCCAACATCCATCAACAAAAGTGGACTTGGTCGAACTACCTCTGAGACAGCCCAAAATAGACAATATTGTTGCTAGACTAGACAAGTACCAAATAGTGAAATAATTCTTGTGGAAGATAAGCATCTGCCCTTGTGTTTTACTAATTCATGGGATGTGGGCATTGCTGGCTGGACCAGTATTTATTGCCCATCCCTAGTTGTGCTTGAGAAGACAGTAGCAAACTGGCATCTTCAACTGCGGCAAGTCCCACAATGTCATGATGGAAAGAGTTCCACGAGTTTGACTGGGATACACTGAAGGAACCGTGATATATTTTCAAGTCAGAATGGCGAGTGGTTTGGATGAGAACTTGGAGGATGGTATTTCCATCCATTCGCTGCCCCTTGTCCTTCCGGATGTGTGTTTGGATGGCGCATCTTAGGAATTAGGTGAATTTCTGCAGCATATCTTAGACACACTACTGCTAATCTGTTGTAGGTGGTAGAAGGACTCAACATTTGTGGAAATAGTGCCAGTCAAGAGGGCTGCTTTGTCCTGGATGGTCTCAAGCTTCTTGAGTGTTGTTGCAGCTGTACACACCCAGGCAAGTGGGGAATATTCCGTCAGACTCCAGATTCTTGCCTTGTAAATGGTGGACAGAATTTGAGGAGTCAAAGGGTGAGTTACTTGCATCACAATTTCTACCCTTTCCTTGCTCTTGAAGTCAAATTATGGAATATGGTTAATCTTGTTCAGTTTCTGGTCAATGGACATTGAAAGTGAGGGATTCAGCAAGGGCAATGCTAATCAATATCACATGGTGATGCATCAACAAGATTGGATTGCCTTTTGTTAAGATAGCTATTGTCTTGCACTTGTGTGGTACAAATGTCACTTGAGCCTTGTCAGCCCAAGCCTGAATATTGTTTAAGTCCTGCTGTGTGGAATGGTTCAAAGTCTGAGGAGTCACAAATGGGGTCAAACATTGTGCAGTCATCAATAAATTGACCTTATGATGGAGGGAAGGTCATTGATGAAGCAGCTGAAGATGGTTGGGCCGAGAACACTACTCTGAGGAACTCTTGTAGAGATGTCCTGAAGCTGAGATGACTGACCTCAAAGAAGCACAATCATCTTCTGATGTGCCAGGTATAACTTTGAATTTGAGTTAGATTTGTTCACTGACAAACCATAGGGATTGTTCCAGAACCTAATGAATTTTAGAAGGTCATAATACGCTCACGTAATATCATTGCAGATACCTCGTTTAGAACTTAACGATGCTCAACCTTAGATTTGTCAGTTTTTGTCCCATTAACTTCTCCAGTACTTTCTCATTGTGAATATAATTATTTTCAATTCCTCACTCTGATTATAGCCCTGGTTTCCCATTATTTCTGATATATTTTATACATCTTCTACCGTGAAGGCAGATCTTAAATATTTGTTTCATATTTCTAGCATTTCTATAGTCCCATTATAATTTGTTATGCCTCAGCTATTAGGGATCCATATTTATTTTTGCTGTCTTCTTTATAAATGTTGAAACTCTTGCAATCTATTTTTTTATATTTCTCGCCAGTGTAGAATTATTAAAGTACTGTTTCCTTCTCTGTACTAACTTTTGATAATATTTTGCTTTGCCAATCCATTATTTTGTTAGTTTTCTTCAAAGCCTCTTATTTCAACCTAATACCATTCTAAGCCCCTCGTGTATAACACAAAATGAATAAATGTAAGGAAAATAATGAAAACTTATGTGGGCACAGATGAATTAGCAGGAACAATCAAAATGAAACATACTGGTGACTCTCATTGTAGATTATAGTCAACGCTAACAATAGGCATCCAAATAGGAGATGGTGGTGATGGATTACTTTGGAGAAAGCCTCAGAAAAAGTATTAATTCATCAGTAGGATATCTGCCAAGCAATCAAGCAATTCTGCAGGGTCATGGATCAAAACATGGAAATTATTGACAATGTCCTCCTTGATCTCTTTATCTTCAGGTTGTCTGCAGTGACCATCATTGTAGCTAATAATATTCACATTCTTAAGGTTCTCTTGAATCCTCAATTATCCATGAAGTTAGTGAGGAAAGTATCAATGATCTCAGTTTAAGGATTAACCTCATCTATCAACAACGTTTGTCCTAGGTAAGGGATGTCATCCGCAGCTGTAAGGCTGATGGCTGCATCAAATATATGAAAATTTGATGACTGCAATTCTTTAAATATTTAGTTGAGAAAAATGGTGCTCACAATGGCCCAGTCGTTCCAGAGTTGCAGAAGACATACTTGCATTTTATGGAAGTTGTTTGCTGAGAGAAATGTTTTCCAAGTCCTGAACTTTTTACATTGAAACATAGGGTGGAATCTTCCCATGTCCTGAATGGCTTGTGTCATGGGGAGAAACTTGGGAGAATTCCATGACATATTGAGCAAGCCCCATTGGATGACAAAGTGGACATGCCGCATTTTCCAACCAAGTCCCAAATGTCAAGATTCCAGCTAGCGGGCAGCTTAACCTGGCTATGTCGCACTGGAGACTCTGCACAGCACACCCACCACTAGAGTTCACTTCCAGTTTTGTGTCACCCATAAATTTGGCTATTCACTTTCCTCATCCATGTCATTAATATATATTGTAAATATTAACAGTGAATAATACTCAATATCACTCTCATTACTGCATCATTTCACCTCTTTAATATAAAATTGTCTATTCTCCCACCCATCAGATAAAACAAGATGTCAAGAATTACTTCCATTTGCAGGTAAAACTATGACACTTCCCTTATGATCCTTCCCATCAAGTTATTTTTAATATATGGCTCCAGATATTCAAATAAGCAGAAAAAAAGTTTGCATTGAAACATAGGGTGGAATCTCCCACAACCTTAAAATGCTCCAGTGTGCTTCACAGCCAACCAAGTCAATATGATCAATTGCTAGGGTCAACGTAGCAGCTTCAATATTAATCACAGGAGAACATGAACAGAAAGGAGTAATCAGAGAGAGGCAACTTAGTTGAAACATTGAAAATTCTTGGGGCCTCTCTGCAAATGAAGAAGTTATTTCCCCTTTCAGGAGAGTCTAGGACCAGAGGACACTGTTTGACAATAAGGCATTGGATATCTAAGACAGAGATAAGGAGGAATTTCTTCTATTAGAGGGTTGTGAATTTGAAGAATATTTAACTGCAGAAGGCTGTTGAGGTTTGGTCTTTGAGTAGATTCAAGCCTGAGATAGATAGATTTTTAATCAGTAATGGAGTAGAGACCCGTGGTGCTCAGGCAAGAAAGAAGAGTCAAAGATGATCAAATTAGCCACCATCACTTTGAATGGGAGAGCAGACTTGATACGCTAAATGGCTTAATACATGTGATTAGAATACAAGATGTAGGTTCTTGCATACTTCAATGAGGTCACTTCAAAGTCTTCTAAATTCCAATGAGTATGGACCCAACTGACTTAACCTCTCCTCCTGATCCAGCCCTCCCATACCTGGTACCAGCTTAACGAACCTTCTCTGGACTGCCTCCAATGGGCCAGTATGTATTTCCTTAGATGAGGGTGCCAAGACCATTCACTGTACTTCAGGTGTGGTCTAACCAATGTGTTGTATAGTTTTAGTATGACTTCACAATTGTTATACACTATTCCATTTGAAATAAAGGCCAAGAGTTTGTTTGTCTTCCTCTTACCTGAGGAACTTGGTTGCTAACTTTTTGAGATTTGAGTGCAAAGTCTCCCAAATGCCTCTATGTTGTAGCTTCCTACCATCTTCCTTCATTAAATAATTCAGGTCCCCTTTCTTCCTGCCGATATGTACAATCTCACATAATCCCGCACTCTATTCCATCTGTCAAGCTTTTGATCACTTGCTTAACCTGATTTGGAGATGCCAGTATTAGACTGGGGTGGACAAAGTTAAAAATCACACAACATCAGGTTATAGTCCAACAGGCTTAATTGGAAGCACTAATGTACAGAGCGCCGCTCCTTCATCAGGTGATTGTCACAACCACCTGATGAAGGAGAACCGCTCCGAAAGCTAGTGCTTCCGATTAAACCTGTTGGACTATAACATGATGTGTGATTTTTAACACTGCTTAACCTGGTTATGTTGCACTGGAGACTCTGCACAGCACACCAACCACTCGAGTTCACTTCCAGTTTTCCGTCACCCATAAATATGCCCATTCACTTTCCTCATCCATATCATTAATATATATCGTAAATACCTGTGGCCCAGCACTGATTCCTGCGCCAATCTGCTCAAGGTTATAGATTGCTGTCCTGAAAAATGCTCCCCTTATCCCTTTCCTATGATCTTATAAGGCAGAATCCTACCAGGCTGTAAGTAATATGAGCTATGGTGAGATGATTGGTGGAATCAGGCTTATTAAATGGCTTGTTAATGTACCAACCTGCCATGGGTTATGGTTTACCAAATATACCAGGCAAACTAGGCGTTTGGAAATTCAAAGTGGGTTCGCCATGGGTTCAACATGCTGCTTGCTCCAAAAGACCTCAATCTCAGACAGCAGGCATCAGCATTTTGGGAATGGCCTATGGGCACTGATCACATGCAGCCCACATCCATGGACATTGACATCCAAACATGCACCAGCCTCTAAGAACCCTCCTGATTCATCCCCTATCCAACTACAGAATGCTACTGAACTTCAGTGATGCACCTTGGGTGGTACTGGCAACTCTCACTACAGCAAGGATACTGTGCATTCCGGCTTGCATACCCAACTCATGGACCAGACTGCTTCTCTGGGCACTTCACTTGCTCTCAGAGTGCTCACTCATTCTTAGCCTACCAGGATGCTCAGGTACTTTCTACCTGAAACCTGTATATGTAGTCTCTTCCTTCCTTATCTTAATTTCTATCTCTTTTGTCATCCAGCAAGTTCTGGATTTGATTGTCCTACCTTTCCCCCCAGTTGAGGCAATGTACTACAACTGTACCTGAACCATCTCATCTTTCAAGGTAATCCACTGTTCAGTTAAAATTTTATCCAACAACCTTTCAGTTATGTCAATCCTGCCCAGCTCTTTCACTGACCCATAGAAGTCAGGTCCCTCTAATTGATTACTGTTACCTTGGATTGCTGTTTGTCATCCTCCATCATTATCTTGATCCATATGATACAATGCTCACCACTTCCTGAACATTTACACACTGACACTTGATATACTTGGCCAACCTCATTTCCCAAATCCAAATGCAATTTTCAGACTTGCCAAAGTTTATTGTTCCAGTGCTTCTGCAGTGTGGCCAAGTCACAAAGCCCACACAGTTGGCTTTGGGATCTTGGCAGAGGCAACAAGATTAATCTTCTTTAATTATTTTTGCTGACATGCAGGGTTATGATGATGGTTGGATTTTATTTTAAAGGTCAATGTAAAGACACTTTGGAATCTTTTAATTTAAAACAAAATTTCTTGGAACCATATGGCTCCTGATAATTGTTGATTTTGGTTGTTTGATCTCACTTCTGGGAAAACAGCTGATTGTTTTATGCCTGTTGTTTTATGATTGTTCTATCTGAACGATGGTCACAGGCTTGGAGTTGAGATATCCATTCATGTCATGTGGTCGCTACTGGCCACAGTATTCATTTCTCATCCCTATAGGTCCAGTCAGCTGTTAAGAGTCAATCACGTTGTTATGCATCTGGAGTAACATGTAGGTTAGACCAAATAAAGATAGCAGATAACCTTCCCTAAAGGACATTAGTGAAACAGATGAGGTTTTATAACAGGCATCCACTATGGTCTCCATTAGTTTTCTTATTTCAGTGTTTTTATTAAATTCAAATTTGCCATCTGCCATGATAGGATCTAAACCCAAATAAAACATCAGCGTGTGGTTTGGGATGACTAGCCCAGTGACAATATCCATACACAGCTTCCTTATATAGATTTTCATATGGTGGATGCCTGCTACAGAACAAGCTGCTCAGCTCATGTCTGTTGTTTCTGAAATACCTTTACTAGGAGACCGAGATGAAACCTGATTGTTCTTCTGAAACAGTGACTGCAAAACCGTCTCAGTATTGTATTTTCTGAGCATGTTGCGTCTACCAAGACTCCAGAGAAAGCTGTGCATGATTAGTGATTTATCCACACACACAAAAACACCAGATCACGAGACATTGGAATAATTCTACAAATTATGTTATTGTTTGCTTTCAACAATAACTGCTGCTGGCTGGAAAGTGTTGGATGAACAGTGGTAGAAATATGGAATGGACAACACAAATCAGGGGGCTTCACAATGAATACTGGGTGAATATGTTATGCCTGATGTTTAGCATCTGCAGTCCTCATTTTCTCCATGCCTGATATTTACTTTCATTGATTTCAAAGGAATTGAATTTTGGGAGGATATACTCTACCACTCATTCTTTGCAATGGACTAATGGGACTTTCCACTCAATAACCATCATCCGCAATGGGAGCAAAATTCCTAGTTTATTTTTGTTCTACCAACTGAGCCCTATTTTCATTTCTTCTATCTGTCGCTAATATTGGAAGATGTGCCCTCAATCCAAGTAACATTTAAGCTTTCTGGGCTCAATATTGAGTTCAATAACCTCAGGGCTTGAACTCTCCCATGTCCTTGTTCCAACCTCCACACACCAGATTTTGTTGTTACATTGTCTGCTATTATATATAACCTATTGTGAGCCACTAACAGTCCCTATTAGTAGCTATTCACCTCACTAGCCAGATCGTTATCCAATCCTTTGTCTGTCTAACTCTTACATAGAACATAAAACAGTAGAGCACAGTACAGGCCCTTCAGTCCTCGATGTTTTGCCGGCCTTTCTTTCCTACTCTAAGATCAGATGAACCTACATACCTTACATTGTATTATCTTCCGTGTACCTATCCAAGAGTCTCTTAAATGTCCCTAATGTACCTGACTCTACTACTACCACTGGCAGTGCATTCCACATATCCACCACTCTCCATGTAAGCCCCCCAATCCCACCCGCCTCCCATTTATCTCTCTGTCCCCTTGGCTCACAAGCTTCATTCCTGATGAAGGGCTTATGCCCAAAACATTGATTCTCCTGCTCCTCCGATGCTGCCTGACGTGCTGTGCTTTTCCAGCACTATACTCTCATTTCTGTGTAAAGAACCTACCTCTGACATCTCCCCTAAACCTTCCTCCAATCATCTTAAAATTATGCCCCCTTGTGATAGCCATTTACACCTTGGGAAAAAAAGTCTCCAATTATCCACTCTATCTATACCTATCATCATCTTGTACACCTCTATCAAGTAACCCCTCATTCTTCTTTGCTATAGCTCCCTCAAGCTTTCTTCATAAGACATGCCCTCCAGTCCAGCCTGGTAAATCTCCTTTGCACACTTTCTAAAGCTTCCACATCCTTTCTATAATGAGGCAACTAGAACTGAACACAATATTCGAAGTGTGGTCTGACCAGGGTTTCATCGGGCTGCAGCACAACCTTGCAACTCTTAATCTCAAGCCACCTGTTAATGAAAGTTAACTCACCATATGCCTTTTTGACAACCCAATCAAATTGGGTGGCAACTTTGAGGGATGTATAGACATGGACTCCAAGATCTGTCTGTTCCGCCACACTGTGAAGGACTGTGCAGGTAAATAGTGCGGTGACCCAGGTAAATAGTGCGGTGAAGAAGACATATGGCGTACTGGCTTTTATTGGTAGAGGAATTGAGTTCCGGAGTACTGAGGTCATGTTGCAGTTGTATAAGACTCTGGTGCGGCCGCATCTGGAGTATTGTGTGCAGTTTTGGTCGCCATATTATAGGAAGGATGTGGAGGCACTGGAACGGGTGCAGAGGAGGTTTACCAGGATGTTGCCTGGTATGGTAGAAAGATCGTATGAGGAAAGGCTGAGGCACTTGGGGTTGTTTTCATTGAAGAAAAGAAGGTTTAGGGGTGACTTGATAAAGGTGTACAAGATGATTAGGGGTTTAGATAGGGTCGACAGTGAGAATCTTTTTCCACGTATGGAGTCAGCTATTACGAGGGGGCATAGCTTTAAATTAAGGGGGGGTAGGTATAGGACAGATGTTAGGGGTAGGTTCTTTACTCAGCGAGTCGTGAGTTCATGGAATTCCCTGCCAGTAGCAGTGGTGGACTCTCCCTCATTATGGGCATTTAAGCGGGCATTGGATTAGCATATGGAGGATAGTGGGCTAGTGTAGGTTAGGTGGGCTTGGATCGGCGCAACATCGAGGGCCGAAGGGCCTGTACTGCGCTGTATTCTTCTATGTTCTATGACTCTGTCTTTAACCCTATATTCTGCATTCAAATTTGACCTTCCAAAGTGAAACACTTCACACTTTTCCAGGTTGAGCTCCATCTGCCACTTATCAGTTCTGCATCCTGTATGTTGCAACCTACAACAACTCTCCACATTATCTACTACTCCACCAACCTTCGTATCATCAGCAAACTTACTAACCCACCCTTCCACTTTCTCATCCAAATCATTTGTGAAAATCACAAAGGGCAGAGGTCCGAAAACTAATGTCTGCAGAACACCACTGGTCACCAAGCTCCAGACTAATACTTTCCATCTACCACCACCCTCTGTGTTCTATGGGCCAGTCAATTCTGTATTCAGACAGCTAGATAGCCAGATTTTCATGTGTTCCATACCTCCTTACTTTATGAATGAGTCTACCATGGGGAATCTTATCAAATGTCTTGTTAAAATCCATGTACACCACACTTGTTACTCTACCTTCATCAATGTGTTTTGTCACATCCTCAAAGAATTCAATTAAGTTTGTGAGGCATGACCTACCCCTCACAAAGTTAGACTACTATGATTTTCCAAGTAGTCATAAATCCTGCCTCTCAGAATCATCTCCAATACTTTGCCAATCACAGACGTGAGACTGTCTGGTCTGTAATTCCTAGGATTATCATTATTCCCTTTCTTGAACAAGGGAACACCATTTGCCACCCTCCATTCGTCTGGCACTACTCCAGTGGATAGTGAGAATGCAAAGTTCATTGTCAAAGGCACAGCAATCTCTTCCCTCACTCTCTGTATATCCCATCTAGCCCAGGGGATTTATCAACCCTGATGATTTTTAATATGTTTATTACATCCTCCTTCTTAACATTAACCTGTTAAAGCACATCAGTCTGTTTCATGCTGTCCTCAGAAACATCAAGGTACCTCTCAGTCGTGAATACTGAAGCCAAGTATTCATTAAGGACCTCCCCTGCCTCCTCTGACTCCAGGCACAAGTTCCCTCCACTATTCCTGATCAGTCCTACCCTCACTCTGGCAATCCTCTTGTTCCTCACATAAGTGTAGAATGCCTTAGGGTTTTCCTTAATCCTACCCAATAAGGCTTTTTCATGCTCCCTTCCAGCTCTTTTAAGTCCACTTTGCAGTTCATTCCTGGCTACCTTGCAACCCTCTAGAGCCCTGTCTGATCCTTGCCTCCTCAACCTTAAATAAGCTTCCTTCTCCCTCTTGACTATATGCTCCACATCCCTTGTCACCCAGGGTTCTTTCAACCTATCATCCCTTCCTTGCCTCTTCTTCTCCCCCGTTGAGCTCTATCCCTACTTAACATTTATCCTCACCCCTCCCCATCTTCTGCATATAAAACAGCATTTTCCTAGCTACCATCAGTTCTAAGGAAGGATCTCCAGACCCGAAACGTTAAATTTTATTTCTCTCCACAGAAGCTGCCAGACCTGTTGAGCTTTTCCAGCAATTTCTATTTTTGCTCCAAAATACCTTTGTTCTTTCAGCTGACGGGATTCCGTCATTGTGATCCATAGTGTGTGGAGTTAATTAATAATTCCTCATCTGGACAGGAGATACAATTTAAGAAGACAAACTGAAAATTCTTGGTTTTGGTATTGAAATAAACTGGGGCCCAAAATAGCAGACGTCAGTGCTAGATATAACAAGTGCATATGGTTCAGCGCTGGTTCGTCTGTCACAGTCTAAGTTGCTTTTTATTCTTCTGCTATTTGAAAGTCAGAAGAACGAAGAGGGCTCATGCTAATTCTAACTAAATAATCAACATGACAATGATTCTTGTTCAGACTTGGATTACAGTACTAAGTGTTATGTGGATATCACACTCCACTATGGAAAAGACCTTGCTCACAGAAATATCTGACAAAAGCTACAATCTGTATATTTTGGAGATGTGGTATATTCTTATGAAAACCTTCACAAAGCAGTAAAATATTCAAAAACTATTGCTGCAAAAGGCTGGCACACAGTATTAAGAAACCCTCTCACCTTAATAAAAGACAAGGACAACTCATCAGAAGCTAGCCCATTGGATTTTACAAAGTCTAATAAAATTGCTAGCAAATTCAGCTGGTCCAGTAAAGCCACACTAACTGGTTTGATGCAAAGCTAAATACTCTTAAAGCTAATGATTATTTTATTAGTTCCCTGCATTAAAACATTGCAGTACCACAATGCACTTAAGGATTGTTAATGAATCAATGCATGCACAATGAATAATTCAAGCCATCTGGAGGCAATAGGACTTTAATAGTTTTAAGTATAATTCCAGTACAAGGTTTGTGGCTTTTTATTTTCCTTATTCACTTCCTCATGCTCTCTTTCTCACTCCATGACTGATCAGAAATTATCTTTCTCCTTATTCTTTCTAATTAGCTCAATGCAGCTGGAAAATATTGTGTTGAAGAACAGAGAAGTTTACCTTTCCCAAGAGACTGGTCTGTGACCAATAAAAATATATCAGTGTGAATTTTATATGTAATGTTATACTTATTGATACTTTGCATCGAGTGAAAGATGCAAAACAGGACCGGTTTTGGACCTGGAGCTGGCAATTGTCTTGCTACGCCAGATGGGAGAGGTGAATCAGTTAGGGCTAGGGTTAGGGTTAGGATTCGGGTTAGGGTTAAGGTTAGGATTAGGGTTATGTCAGGTGGCCCGGTGGCTCAGTGGTTAGCATTGCTGCTTCACAGCGTCAGAGACCCAAGTTTGATTCCAGTCTTGGGAGACTGTGTGGCATTTGCACATTAATCGTATCTGTGCAGGTTTCCTCCCACAGTCCAAAGATGTGCAGGTTAGGTGAATTGGCCATGCTAAATTGTCCATAGTGTTCAGTACTGTGTGCGTTAGTCAGGGGTAAATGTAGGGAAATGGTTCTGGGTACTCTTCGGAGGGTCAGTATGGACTTGTTGGGCCAAATGGCCTGTTTCCACACAGTAGGAAATCTAAATTAAGGGAACCTAGATTTTTCTCAAACATACAGAAAATGTTAAAAGTATTATGATACTATTAAAATGAATGAAGAAGATTTGGAAATAATTTCTTATGACCCTCTTTTTACTTTCTAACTCACAAGTTAGTAAATAAGTTCAAGGTGCATACACATGCTCGACAATTTTATTATCCGAGAGCACTTTCCAAACGTGCAGTTATCACATAGACTGAAGACTCTGTGCACTGAGGAAATTGTAAAATATATTTCTAAAGCATAAAACTCCCAAATTTCCATTGTGCTCAGAAAGAAGACAGACTCCAGAGGTGTAAGGATTTGACCTTTGTTACCACCTTCCACTTGCCCCAAAAGTGATGAAGAAGGTATGGCAGAGGAAGAAGCCTTTAGCCTCTCCAGTGTTTTGGACCAGGAGCTGTTAATTGACCCGCTATGCCAGATAGGAGAGCTGAATCCGTTGGTTAGCTGTTCAAAGTCATCCCACTTGGTCATGAGCTGGATGTTTGGTAATAGGATAGATTGATGGGGTTGACAGTGAGCTTCCTCTTGACCAGTGTGCAGAAAGACTGGTCTATCAACAGCTGGCAGTTTGCTGCATTACCTTCCTCGTTGTCACTTGAAATTCTCTCAGTGGCACTGCTGCCTACCAATGAAACATTACTGCAGGAACCTTCACTTTGCCTTGGATTATCCTGAGGGTTAAATGGCACAGGTCATCAGTAGCCACATTCCGACATTTGTGCAACTCTTGGATCTATTGAATTTTGCTTCACAGTTTACAATATCATGACATGGAGGAGATATTGTGTAGTAAGGGCTTTTGTAGAAGCTTGAAATCTTCCTGAAGAACCTGAGAATTATGTTCCCACGCCCGCACCCCAGGCCCTGTCATGTCATGATCTCTTTCAGCATGGTCAAGTGATTGTCACCGACTTATGATCACCATTATCAGCTTTTCCCATTCCCTGGGTCACAATCAACCATCCCCATACCTGCCTAACCTTCCTTCTCTCTCTCTCTCTCTGTCTGGACCTCTGTCACCATCAATCCACTCAGGCTTTGCCCCCCCACCCCACCCTGAGCCCCATACTCCACTGACCCCTGTCATTGGCATAAATACCACCTTTTCCTTGCCACGATTATTTTGGAAGATGGGTCAATGGACTCAAAATATTAACTCTGTTCTCTCTCCACCAGACCTGGCTGAGTTTCTCCAGTGATTTCTGTTACTGTTTCAGATCGCCAGCATCCACAGTTCACTGCTTTACTCTTATATTTCATTGGCTCTGTTGATTTTCCGGTACAATCTTGCCAAAAAAAAAATCAACATTATGAAGGGAATTTTAATGTTAAAGGGTGCTTGAATTTAGGCTTGAGACACTGATTGAAATTGTGAAAAACATAAGCATCCAGTCGGGGCAATATCAGATGTTCAGATGTGTGCGTGCATATGTGTAGGTGTGTGTGCGTGTGTATGTGTGTGTGTATTTGTGCACAAGTGCGAGAGAGAGAGAGACCCTTTGAAGAGGCAAACAGCTACCCATAACGATTTTTGAAAAGATTCTCTGAGAGATTCTCACCAGCAAGTAAATTACACTGCATATGCATCAATTTTCTAAGTTTCCTGGAATTCATAATTCATACCAAGGTGAGAAGATTAAACAGGAATTCATGGGGCTTAGTAAAAACCATGCACATGTTCATCAATACATACTTAGTGCTCAGACTTGCTTTCCAACCTTCTGTTGGAAGAGGCTTCATTGAGAGCACTTGTATTGAGAGCAGATTGTTGCGCTTTGGAAGTACTGGGCCCAAGATCAGGACAGATGTTACCATGGCTGCCTTAGATTAACTTTGGATGACAAACAAGATGAACAACAGAGTGAGGAACAGCTCACTGCTGAGGGGCTTGCAGGTGGTCTGCAGAGAAAGGAGCAGTGGGAGAGATGTCAAGGTAGCAGGAAGCACTATCCAAATGGCAGGAGTCAAGGTTTTATTATGCATCGACCTCTCAGAAGAATAATACTCAATAGGCTTTGATTGTCATGTGAGGTGATGGTGAGAATGCATAGACCCTTGTTGGAGCTGGTGGTTATATATTACAATCAATCATCTGGATGGTTGTTCATGCATCCCTAGATCAGCCAGGAGTATTTGTAAACTGTAAATGATTCCATTTGATCGACATTCTTCAGACTCATCTGGTGCCTGACCGCACAAAGTGAGATGAAAGTGTGTGCCAACTTTCCAGGGAGTTAACATGCAGCTCCTTCTCTTGTACTGATAGAATGGATGCTATCCTGTATTGAATGACTGTATAGTTACTTCTCCATAGTCTGACTCATGATTAAACTAGGTTGAAATGTATACTTATGTGCATCAAACTCCATGTTCCCCAAAGACACAGCAACACTAATACACCAAAATTCACAATAAGGATTGGAAGCCTCTTGACAGTAGAAAAATGACATGTTACAATGGGTTATTTTCCAGTACAACAGTATATGAATCAGAACATTTTGCAAAGAAGTAGGCCTGTAAGTAAATTATTTATAATCATGAGAAAAATTCTCTACAGAAGAAAGATTTATAATTTCTTAAAGGTTGTGTACGAAAATGCATTTTTCCGTGACTGAAATAGATGAACCTAATTTGTTTCCCACTCATAATTTATCTTCTCGTGTGCAGTGATGGAAGGGGGATGGGTGAGTGCATCTTAATGCAGCACTTAGCAATCAGCAATAACATTTATGTTATATGGATAGGCTGCACCCAGTCCAAACACCACATCATACTCAAAGAGCACCAGGGTGTTGCTTATTTATATTTATTTTGAAAGCTATTTCCATTAGCGTTTTCTTTTCAAACATCCTTCCTGTTTATTCTGCTTCCTGTATCGTCATTTCTTCTCTGCCAGACTGGTACACAATTCTAAGCTGATGACCTGAAAACAGGCAAAATATGAGGAAAGAGGGTTCGTGATATTTATGCAGTCGTGCAAACAACCTAAAGCACTGTATGCTCAATGGTCCATAACCACACTCAGTCCTTACAGATTGAAGGTTATAATGTTTGATAATTAATTTTCCATTTTTATCAAGCGACAGCTTTGGCCACTGCCATGAACTTTTTTAGGAAGGCACGTTCAGAGCTATTGCAGTTATTACAAGGTCATTGTTTCTCTATCACCTCACTCATTCTGAACAAGTCTTACTGCAGTATCAACGTCTCATGTTCAAGACAAATTAAATGGCTACATTACTGCTTGATGCTTAACTCTGAATAGAATTCACAAGTCTACAACCTAAATCTGCAATTATTCAAGTGGCGTTAATGACACATCATGTTTATTAGTCATGCCGGCATATTTTGCATGTTTAAAATTTTGTTCATAAACCAAGCAATAATAAGACATACGGACAACAAGATCACAAGTCTGATCCCTGGTCTCTACTAAATCATCTGATCTGAACCAAAGGCAGCTGTTGCTTAGTTGTGTGGTTTGTCTGTAGAAGGTTACTTTAGGTTGTCATTAATTCCCAAAAGCGCGATGCTGGAGTCCGAAGTCTCTTTTGTGAGAACTCTTTATTGACAACATACTTCGCTACCCTAGAGTGTGGTGAATGCTGGGGTATTAAGTAAATTTAAGGAGGAGATGGATTTTTCATTAGTGATGAGTTCAAAATTTATGGTGAGTGGGCAGCAGCGTGGAGTTGAGGCTGAGGTGAGATCAGCCATGATTGTTATCAAATGGTGGAGTAGACTTGACAGGTGGAATTGTCCAGTCCTGCTCCTAGTTCTAACGTATAACCATGACCTTCAGGTGCCGTTAGAGCTCCTAACCCAACTAGTCATATGCTCTGACATTTTTATTACATTGTCACCAAGCATGTTTCTAATGTTAATCCATTACTCCCCAGCTGCCAGGATACTGTAGCTAACCCCAATGCTCTGAGCTATGCTGGAAAGTAATCAGATATTTGCAGTTCACTTGTTCTGTTGTCATTGATGCAGTTAGTGATGTGATCAGTTAAGCAGATGCAGCCAGTTGTGCAGTCATAGCAGGGGGTTGCTTAGTTTAGTTGGCTAGATGCAATGCAGAGCGATGCCACCAGTTGGGTTCAATTCCTGCTCCAGCTGAGGTTGCCATGTAAGAATCTCTTTCTCAAACTCTCCCCTCACCTGAGGCATGGTGACCCTCAGGTTAAACTACCACCAGTCATCTCTTTCTCTCTCTCTCTCTCTAATAAGAGAGCAGCCCTATGGTGTGTTCGGACTATGGCAACTTCTACTTTACCAGAGCTGCTGAACAGCAAGTTGACATTCTCTTGCACCCCAAACATCTTCAAAGTACTTCACAGTGATATAAGTGAAACAATTACAGAGCGAAAGGAAGAATATTGAAGTTGTCAGACTAAAAGCAAAGAGATGAGTTTTGAACATGAGGACCTTAAGGAAATAAGTGAAGGTGGGAAGGTTCATGGGGGGAATATCACAGAGTAACACCTAAGCGGCTAGACTAATGCTTGCCAAAGATGGGGTGAAGGACACTGGGGATAAGCAAGAGTCATACACACGGTCTTTTGGAGAGCTGGAGGACGTTACAGAAATAGGAAAGGCTGCAGTCACAGACTACTTTAAACACAAAGCTAAAAGTTCACAAATTTGGAGAACGAAGGCCAGTTTCAGTCAACAAGGGCTGGAAAGCAGATGAGAAAAAAATTATTGAGAGATAGGATGTCAGAGTACTGAGTGAGGTGAGGATGAAAGAGGATAGGACACTAACCAGCAAAGCATTGGGGTAACCAGGTTTGGAAGGAAGTGGCTGACGTTTTCTATAGTGGATTGGTTAGGTTGGAAGCTGATGATCTAATTGAGTTGAAGCAGTGATCACCACTGCTGGGACAAGAAAGCTGCCGTAGATTTCATTGGTTTGCAGCTTACCATGTTGTATTTATGATACGTCTGTGTACCTTAACATTATCAATGAACAGCTTACAAGAAGTGATCCCCTTCAACCTAACAGTAACACGCATTTCAATGTCCTAGAATCAAACCTCAGTGAACTTATCTGATCTCTGCCCCAAAATAGAGCCTTTCCCATTTAGTATTGCTACTTGTTTCCTGATTGAGAATTATAAATAATGTAGCTTATTTATCTGTGACTGTGTGCTGAATCTGTCTGTGTGCCAGCTATCTAATAGACATTGCTTTGTGGATTGATCTATATCTCCACGGGTGTCATTATCAGGCTCTGTAACATTCATGGGACATTAACAACTACTTCTTTCCTAATAGAATCATTGTAAAGTTATGTTTCTCGACTTTGTAAGGTAGATCTAGAGATATACTGCAAGGCATCCTCAAATTTATCTCGTAATTGGAACCTTTTTTGGGGGCTCTTCAGTCCATAAGACCAAAAGACATAGGCACAGAATTAGGCCATTCTGACTATTGAGCCTGACCTACCATTCGATCATGGCCAATATGTTGCCCAACTCCATTCTTCTGCTTTCTCTCTGTAACTCTTGATCTCCTTACTAATGAAGAACCCATCTCTCTCTACCTTAAATACACTCAATGACATGCTCTCCACAGCCTTCTGTGGCAATAAATTCCACAGATTCACCACACTCTGACTGAAGAAATTCCTCCTCAAGACAGTTCTAAAGGACCGTATCTTCACTCTGAGGCTGTGCCCTAGGTCATAGTCTCATCTATTAATAGAAACATCTTTTCCATGTCCAATCTACTCAGGTCTCTCAGTATTCTGTAAGTTTCTAGCATATTCCCCCTCATCCTTCTAACCTCCATTGAGTACAGAGTCCCCAACTGCTCCCTATGTGACAACACCTTCATCCAGCTCCTCCAAGTCCAGCACATCTTTCCCTAGAAATGGGGCACAAAACTGGTCACAATATTCCAAATGACCAGAACCTTATACAACCCTCAGCAGTACATCTTTTCTTTAGTTCGCATGTTTGCATTCAGGAGCATGTTGCAGTTCCTACACTTGGCTTCAGGAGCCGTATAACAGGGAGTTACCCTCCTAACCCAATAGCCCCCTTGGGCTGTGCCTCTGCTGTTGACATACAGCTGGGGCACCTTTAAAAGGTACTATGACAGCTCCTTCGATAATGTCATAAATTTGCCTGCAAGAAGCCTTGCTTGTCATCGCAAATAAGCTTCACATCTAGGGAATGCCAGCATCTGGGCTCTATATAAATATGGAGGTTTGCATTTGGCACTTGCAATGTCACACAGTCCAATCAGTAACCATAGTAACCTTGGAGAACTTGGGAATTTGAAAAAAAATACTTTGGTTCTTTCAGGCATCTGTGTGGGGGACATTGTTCATTATATAGATTGAACTTCCCTAGTTTAACGAGAGCATTAGTGACTTGTCTTATAAAAATGCACAGAAAATTGGCTGCTCAGAAACAAACAAGCTGTGGCTCCCGAGAATGTGCTAATGGCACTAGAAGTGAGAACTCTGATTACTTTGAGTGCTCCAGCCAGCATGGTTCATGCTGTGGGTCTTGATTCCAGACTGAGCTACAAAACATAAAGTTTGCCATTTTATTATTAATTAACAGCTTTGAAATTCGAGCTTCAGTAATATTCAAACTTTATGAAGAGATGCAAGATTGAACTTTATGAGACATTGATTATATTGTCTGTTTAGAAGCAGACAAAAACTTGTACAAACTAAATTTCTCGGTGTGATCTCCTGTGTATTTGCTGCCTTTTGCCCATGAAGGGATCCCCAATATTAATGTGCAGACATAATGAAATGAAATTCACACAGTTTGGGTCCTCAAGGACCACTCAGCTTTTGATCTCTTTACAGCCTTGGACCAAATATGGGAAAGAATTGAATTCCAAAAGAGAACTGAGGATGACTGTGCTTGGACAGCAAAGTAACTTTTGACCAAGTTGACGTTAAGGATCCTAGCAACACTGATGTCAATAGGAATCTGGGAAAACCCCACTCACTGGACGGAGTGATACTGAGCACAAAGGGAAATAGCTGTAGTGTTGGAGAATAATTTGTTCAGCCCAGGGCATCTCTTCAGGAGTTCTTCATGATAATGTTTTAGGTCTAACCTTTCAAGTTCTGAGAAGAGTCATACTGGACTTTAAATGTTAAATCTGCATCTCACTGCATAGATGGTGCCAGATCTGCTGAGTTTCTTCAGCATTCCCTGTGTTAGTTTCAGATTTCCAGCATCTGTTTTTCTTAAGGGAGAGCTTGATGTTGGTTTTGCTCATTCAAGGGTCAAAGCTGTTTCATTTCCTGAGTCCATATGACATCATCACATCGAGTGATTGCACGCCTCAGCATTAACCCTTTTCAAGCCCTTGTACACTTGCACAGCAGAATTAGCCAGGACATTCACCCAGGACAGTGAATGAAACATTAGTCGAGAGTGTGGAGCTAGCAAAGCAGAACAGGTCAGACAGCAGCCGAGGAGTAGGAGAATCAACGCTTCGGGCACAAGCCGTTCTTCAGGATGCATGGTGATGAAGGGCTGATGAAGCCTGATGAAGGGCTTATGCATGAAACATCGATTCTCCTGCTCCTCGGCTACTGACTGACCTGCTGTGCTTTTCCAGCACCACACCCTTGTCTCTGATCTCCAGCATCTGCAGTCCTCATTTTCTCCTGAATGAGACATTCACCTCAGTGTCTATGGATTAGGGAGATCTATGATGCAGTCTCCTACTCACAATCGAGTGATCCTGGAAGCGGGCATGTGTTGATGGTGGGGGCAGATGACATTAGTCTCTGCTTTGGTGATGCTATGGTCCATTATCAAAGGACACGTGACAAAAGTTAGAAGAGGCATCTGGTACCTGTCCAACTACAGTAAGGAAAGGAGAAAATCAGTGAAGAGAGTGAACAAAAAATGAAAGGGAATTGGAAAATGCAACAAATCTTCCCTGAACACAATCTGATATGCCATGGACAAACTGCTTTTGAGTTTGCTGTTACTCTCCTCTGGATTTCTATTTGGTAACTTTAGATTTTCTTACTGCGATAAATTGGGACATTTACCCAAAAGCCCATCATTGAAAGCCAGCAGTGAAGTGGTAGAAACCGTCAGCATGCATGTGTCTTGCTGCAATCATTGTTGAATCTTTCAGGAATATGTTTTATTATCCGTGAATAAAGAGCTGCCACCTAGCAACATGCCAGAGACTGAAAAGCTCAATGCTTCACTGATAGATTTTCCAGCATTATTACAGGGATTTGGAGACCTGCACCAATGTATATTGAATGGTATTATTATGGAAAAGATTCATGACATTTGAAAGCATTGATGCAATAGAATAGAGGAGCAGGCAAGCCACAAGATTGGTGGGTACAATTATAGATGTTGATGAAAAATGTAACAAAGGAGGATTAGTTTTCTATGTGCTCTGGAACACATGTTGTAGAGGGAAGTGGCACAGGATATACAGGCTAAAGAAGTCCTCTGAGTAATTCAATAGGTCTGGCAGCATCTGTGGATGTTTACCAGGATGTTGCCTGGTATGGTAGGAAGATCGTATGAGGAAAGGCTGAGGCACTTGGGGCTGTTTTCATTGGAGAAAAGAAGGTTTAGGGGTGACTTGATAGAGGTGTACAAGATGATTAGGGGTTTAGATAGGGTTGACCATGAGAACCTTTTTCCACGTATGGAGTCAGCTATTATGAGGGGGCATAGCTTTAAATTAAGGGGTGGTAGGTATAGGACAGATGTTAGGGGTAGATTCTTTACTCAGCGAGTCATGAGTTCATGGAATGCCCTGCCAGTAACAGTGGTGGACTCTCCCTCTTTATGGGCATTTAAGCAGGCATTGGATAGGCATATGGAGGATAGTGGGCTAATGTAGGTTAGGAGGGCTTGGATCGGCGCAACATCGAGGGCCAAAGGACCTCTACTGTGCTGTATTTTTCTATGTTCTAAAGCAGAGTTAGCATTACATGTCCAGGGACTCTTCTTCACAGTATAATCTGTTCAGTTTTAACACATATTTGTTTAATGCGAATTGGCTTTAACATGACAGAGGAATTTACACTGTTATTTGTAGAATGTAAACTTTCCTTACCTATATTGGCTATAATGCAGTTCCGGTCCCATTAGTTTAAATGGCATGGCCATTGCGCGATTCTCTTATAACATGAGATTGCATGAGAACAGAACTATTGCAATATATCAGAAGTGACAGGATCGAGTTCAATAATTTTAGAACCTGAACACTTTCTTCTATGTCCTCTATCATTACATCTATAGTCTTTTGCAAAATGACTACACCTGGTACATTGTGGTATTTGCAACTTCTGAAAGTATGAGGTTAATAAGACCATATCGAGGTATTATATACAACATTGGTCTCCATTTTTAAGGAAGGATTTAAATGCATTAGAAGCAACTTAGGGAAGTTAGTACCTGGAACAGATGGGTTGGCTTATAAGGCAAGATTGGAGAGGCCAAGTTTGTATCATTAAAGTTTAGAATCGTGAGAGGTGACATGTTTGAAACATATATGATCCTGAGGGATCTTGACAGGTTGAATGTAGAAAAATATTTTTTTCTTGTGGGAAAATCTAGAGCCCATGTGTTTAACAATAAGGAGAGGGATGAGGAGAAATTATTTCTCACAGAGCAAGATGAGCTTTGGAACTCTCTTCCTTAAAGGTCGTGGAAGCAATGCCTTTGAATATTTTTAAAACAGAGGCAAATTAGTTTCAGATAAACAAGGGAAAGATAAGTAATCAGTTGTAGGGGAATAATGTGGAATAATCTGCAGGCAGATGGGACTCGTGTTGTTTGGGAAACTTGGTTGTCATGGAGAGTTTGAACCAAAGAGCCTGTTCCTGAACTGTACGACTTTGTGACTCTATCAGGTGTTTTAGGAGTTTTATAAAGTGATCATCAACTTGTTTGGCAATGTTTCATTTGCCAATGTGGCCAACAAGTCCTGGTTATGCGATTCAGTCTTAGAATTTCTGTCCCCAAGATATGGATGTCATCGTTGTGTCCCACGACCTCTCCCTAATGTTGTAAAGTTTATTTATAATGGTTCTACAACTTATTACTCCCCATTTTCCCCAACTTAATTAACATTAACCTCACTATTCTTCTAAGCCAGGATGGCAGGATGGTCGAGTTTGCAGGAATTGCCATGGATTGTAAAAGGGCATTCTTCACCCACTAAGAGGGCAGCCTTTAATGTGCAAAGAGAGGCCAAGGTCATGATTTTCTACTACTGGCCTTGGAATACAAATAAAACTCACACTGTGAAAAAGGCTTCAGCTTAGAATTCAATTTGCTGGAGCTTGTTACTTCTCCCACAATGCACACTTTCTTGTGGCATATTTGTTCTTACATTCTTTACAAGAACATCCAATTCTTACTGCTCTTCAAAGTGTTTATAATATGGGTGGAATTCGACAGCCATTATCAGTTGCAGTGACTGACATGATCAGATGAGTCATTGGATTAATATCAGGTTTTACCAAAAACTGAGTGGAACCATGCAGTCTTTACTTCCCACTCAATTGTAAAGATGTGAGTTCCATTTAGCTGCAGAAAATGAATGTGTTCCATGACCAAAACGCAGCTCAGTGCTCCTTAGGATTCGTGACTCATGTAGGGTGAGCTTTTCCTTTGGTAATACAAATATCTATCTTGGATCATACTATTAAAAGTGAGCCCCTCCATCAACACCTAACAAAGTGCAAGTAAGATTTTTACAGAGCATCACACTAAACATGAGGCTGGGACCCAGAGATTCACAATAAATTTTAACTTATACAGAAACTGATGTCTTAATTAACAAATACTGAGGTATATTTACCTTTCAATTAGATTGGTCCTGGATGAACAATTAAGAAAAATGCCACCTTTCTTTGAGCCAGCTTATAGTACTCTTGTTCAAAATGGGTAAAATCATATATTGGGTAACATGTTCAGCCCAACGTACCTTTGTGTACGAAATATGATTGACACTTAACTGCCTGCTAGGGAATTAAGGACGAACAATAAATGCTGGTCTAACCAGCAACACTCTTGTCCCGTGAATGAATTTTAAAAAACTCATTGGACAACAGTTGGAGACAATAGGGTCAATGCAACAAGTCACCTTGTTTCAGAAACTCTCCTGAATTAAATGCTGACCACCCTGGTATACATCTCCTCAGCACAGCATCAGCATCGGTTGCCTACGCTGCAAGATAAGAACCCGGATGGAAATAAAGCAGCCAAACTATCAAACAAGACACAGTGGTCTGATTCATCTTGCCTACTTCAAGCTGAGTTGCACTACAACCAAGTATTGTTGTTCTTTTTAACTGCATTTTGTTTCCCTCCCATGCCTCAAAAATAGCCTCAAAATAATAGAATCACAGTACAGAACAGGACCTTCGGCCCATCAGGTGGGTACCACTGAAGTTTTGAGTGACAAATTGGTGGCTAATTGGCAGGGCAATTAGGGATGGTCAATAAACACTAGCTCGCCAGTAATGTTCACATTTTCTTAAAAGCAGAACATAACAAAGGAGTTATTTTCTTGGTTGAGGGGCATGTGTTCAATCGAGAAACTGTAGTCCCAGTAGGTCATACCTTCATGTTTGTAGAGGGGAGCTTCTGTGCAGAGGAGATGACCTGGGGGATGCAGTGAGAGAGGGACTCACTGAAATCTTTGTAGAGGGTGAGAGAGGGACTCACTGAAATCTTTGTAGAGGGTATTCACTGAAATCTTTGTAGCTTTGTAGCTTATTTAGCTTATTTGATGAACAGTGCTCTCTTTTTGAATTATAGCGTGGTTCCTAAGACAGGTTTCCTGCTCAGGTTGATATTCCTCTCCCTCCATTATTTGAGAGAGCACAGCTCTCTAACCCACCTGAGGTATCACTTTGCAGCACAAGATTTATTAATATCTGAGTCTACAAGGATTACCACACAGCACTTGGCTCTGATCCTGGAAATCTATCCAATCCCAAGGCTCCCAGCCTTATTCCTGATGAACGGCTTTTGCCCAAAACATCGATTTTCCTGCTCCTCGGATGCTGCCTGACCTGCTGTGCTTTTCCAGCACCACTCTATTGATTCTGATCCTGGAAAACAGGCTTGTCTCAGAGTTCCACCATTCCAGATTGGAGACTTCAGTCATATCACAAAATTAATAGAGTACATTATCAGTCAATATCCAAATCTTTGTCAGAGCTTCCCTTGTGCAGCTGAGTCTACATCACCCTACCCCTAAAATGTACCTTAGGCAGTTGGTCATTGGCAAACTAATGTGCAGTGTATAAAAACAGAAATTGCCGGTGAAACACAACAGGTTTAGATTAGATTTTTAGAATAGATTCCCTACAGTAAGGAAACAGGCCCTTCTGCCCAACAAGTCCACACCGACCCTCCAAAGAGTAACCCACCCAGATCCATTCCCATACCCTATATTTATCTCTGACTCATGCACCTAACACTATGGACAATTTAGCATGGCCAATTCACTTGACCCACACATCTTTGGATTGTGAGAGGAAGCCGGACCACCCGGAGGTAACCCACGCATACACAGGGAGAATGTGCAAACTCCACACAGATAGTCACTTGAGGCTGGAATTGAACTTGTGCCCCTGGTGCTGTGAGGCAGCAGTGCCAACCACTGAGCATCAGGCAGCATTTGCAAGAGAGAAACAGAAATAACATTCCAAGTCCAATAGGACTCTTCCTCATAACCTGTAATCTATTTTTGGCTAATGGGATGAGCCCAATTATCTATTCCAGGTCTACTTTACCTAATTCTACACCACAGTTCATAGTCTAGGTGATAACATCAACAAAGTATCGGAGGCTTCAATACTTGGCTCACAAGTCTGAAAAATGGATGCTATTTCTAACAATTCAATTACATGATGGTACACGTGAGGAGCCTTTCAAATTCCACAAGAACTGTTTTCCCTTCTATGGATTTTGTTTGAGGAATCCCCAAATGTCCTTTGATCCAGTCTAAAAGATTGGTTGGAGTCAGTATGAATTTACAAAAAGGAAATCATGCTTCACAAATGTACTGGAATTTTTCAAAATCTTCCACTATCAACAATCAGAAATTCACTGGCTGGAAGAGCAGGTCAGAGGCTAGGAATACTGCAGCAAGGAGCTCACCTTCTGACTCCCCAAAACCTGTCCACCATCTATAAGGCACAAGTCAGGAGTGTGATGGAATACTCCCCACTTGCCTGGATGGGTGCAGCTCCAACAGCACTCAAGGAGCATGACACCATCCAGGACAAAGCAGCCTGCTTGATTGGCACCACATCCACAAATATCCACTCCCTTCACCACCGACACTCAGTAGTACTGAGTGTGTACTGTCTACAAGATATACTGCAGAAATTCACCAAAGATCCTCAGGCTGTATCTCCCAAACCCCCGACCACTTCCATCTAGCAGGACAAGACCAGCAGATACATAGGAAAACATCTGCTGCATGTTCCCTTCCAAACCATTCACCATCCTGTCTTGGAAATATACCACTGTTCCTTCACTGTCAGACCAAAATCCTGGAAATCCTCTCCCTCAGGGTTTTGTTGGTCAATCTACAGCACATGGACTGCAACGGTTCAGGGTAGCAACTCACCACCACCTTCTCAAGGGCAGTATGGGATGGGCAACAAATACTGGCCAGACAGCGACACACACAGCCCAGGAAGGAAGAAAGAAATGTACCTAGGAGCATTGACACTGGGGGGCCACCAGTGGTTATGTTTTACGTGGATGTTCAGAAGGTTTTCAATAAGATTCGACATAAGAAATTGGCATGTAAAATTAAGCACTTGTGATTTGGGGCAGTATATTGAAATGGATAGAGAACTGGTTAGCCGATAGGAAACAAAGAATAGAAATAAACATTTTCTGACTGTCAGCCAGTGACCAGGGATAGTGGAGGAATCAGTGTTCGCAAACCAGCTATTCATAATATATATGAATAATTTATATGAATGAACTAAATGTAGCATCTCCAAGTTTACAAATGAGACAAAGCTGGGCGAGAGGGTGAGCTGTGAGCATGATACTGAGATGCATTAGTATGATTTGGACAAGTTGAGTGAGTGGGCAATGCATAGCAGATGAATAATGTGGATAAATGGGAAGTTATCAACTTTGGCAGCTGAATCAAGAAGGCTGATTATTAATTGAATGTCAATAGATTGGGAAAGGGAGAGTTACAACAACACCTGGGTACCCTTTTACACCAGTCACTAAAATAAGCATGTAGGTACAGCAGGTGGTGAAAAATTCAAATGGCCTTCATAGTGAGAGGATTTGAGTACAGGAGCACAAATTGGGTTGTTTTATTTCTTTACTAGAAAATCAGATCACAGCTGTGATATCATGTGTTAGAGCGCCCTACTGTCTCAGAGCTTCCTTCTCCTTATAAACTGCTATCCCTTCCAACCAACACTTTAAATATTGACTCTTCCACCACTGGGACTACAATGGCTGCAGTGTATACCACCTACAAGATGCACTGCCAAGCCACATCAATGTTTCTTCAAAGCACTTTCCAAATTTATGACCTTTAGACCATAACACCATAAGATATAGGAATAACATTTAGCTATTTGGCCCATCAGGTATGGCCCACCATTCCATGGCTGATATGTTTCTCAACCACATTTTCCTGCCTTCTCCTTATAACCCTTGGTCCCCTTATCAATCAAAAACCTAAATGCTTTAGATGTCTTAAATACACTCAATGCCTTGACCTCCACAGCCTTCTTTGGCATTGAGTTCCATAGATTAAAGATACTCTGGCTGAAGAAATTCCTCCTCATCTCATTTCAAAAGGGTCAGTCCCTTTGCTCTGAATTTGTACCATTAGGTTCTAGCCTCTTTGACGAGAGGAAACACCTTCTCCATGCCCACTCTATCCAGGCCTCTCAGTATTCTGTACGTTTCAATCAGATGCCCCATTCATCCTTCTAAACACCATTGAGTATGGACCCAGCGTCCTCAACCACTCCTCAAATGACAAATCCTATGTTCCTGGATTTATTTTTGTAAACCTCCTCTGGATCCCCGCTGAAAAATGTGTTGCTGGAAAAGCGCAGCAGGTCAGGCAGCGTCAAAGGAGCAAGAGAATCAACATTTCGGGCATAAGCCCTTCTTCAGGAATCCTTTTCCAGCAACACATTTTTCAGCTCTGATCTCCGGCATCTGCAGTCCTCACTTTCCCCTCTGGATCCCCTTCTACGCCGGCACATTTTTCCTTATATCTAAGGTTCAAAACTTCACACCATATTCCAAATGCGGTCTATACAGCCTCAGCAATACATCTCTGCTCTTATGGTCTAGCCCTCTTGAAATTAATGCTAACAATGCATTGGCCTTCCTAACTGCCAACTAAACCTGCATGTTAACCTTAAGAGAATCCTGATCTAGGACACTCAAGTCCCTTCAGAGTTTTAAAGGCTTTCCCTGTTTAGAAAACAGTCTATGCCGCTATTCTTCCTATCAAAGTGCAAAACTCATATATTTTCATATTGTCTTCCATCTGCCACCTCTTTGCTCTTCCAGCCTGTCCAAGTCCTTCTGTTGTCTCCCTATTTCCTCAACACTGCCCATTATTTTAGTGTAATCTGCAAACTTAGATTCAGTCTTTTCATCCAGATAGTCTCTACCTGGATAAACAAGGGAACACTGCTAGAAAGCTTGCTAATTCTATATTCTGTTGTAACTTTAAACACAGACACCAATTGTAACCATCGGATTATATTGCATGACCTTCTAACAATTTGGCTCAATACATCCAACTCCCCTTCTATTTCCATCAACAAAGCTTTGTGAGTCAAAACCACTAGATACTTTCCCGTTGTGAGCTTCCTTCAGGAAGAGTCACGCCCTAGATCTCCAGCTTCCATGACTCCCTCTTTGCAGAAAACATGACAAATCTAGCACCAATAGGCAGAAACTACCCTCAGGTTCACTTTTCCACCTTGGACACCCTTGGCTGGACAGTTTCCCACATCCAACCAGACAGAGCTCCAAACAAGCATCACTGAGCCTTCCACCCATTAACCCCTTTTGTTCCAGCTTGCCCCATAGACCCAGCATTCCTTCCTCCTCTTGGTTGCTTCAACTGTTCTGGGAGGTTTAAAGCTGGAGTGCTAAGAGGACAAAGCAGAAAGTATTTAACCAAAGTCCAGGAAAAGGCGAAGGTTGACAGTTTGATATATCAAGGGATCAATTGCTCTGTTGGGTAGAATCTAATGAGGAATGAGCACTTATACCCAGCAATTGTGTTTTTAATGTGAATCAAATGCATGCAGTCGTTCCACAACCGAGATGTTTGACTTAGCTTTTATGATCAGAGAACCATTAATTGCAGAAGATTATCCCACCAGCCAGGAATCTGAATTGTTGATCTTTAATCAATTAATTTCCCCTGCTTGCCATCTTCTCACTTTCTTCATGACTGGAAGATTCCCACTGTATATGCTTCACTGAATTTCTTCAATACTCTTATTATTAGCAAACATGTCTGAATGTTCAAGCCATGAAGAGTGATCTTCCTATTCCTTCAGTCGGTCAATTTACCATTAGACTGACTTCACAAAATAGCCTGTGCAGGCCTCACAAATATTGAGGTGCTTGGGCAATGTGATCTCACATTCCCATGAATGGGAGCATCTACAATCTCCTGTCAAGTAGAATGCATTCTTGACGTGAAATTATATCGCTGTTCCTTCATTGTTGCTGGGTCAAAACATTGGAACTTGTTCATTAATAACGTTGGGTGTGTAACCACACCAGGTGGACTGTGTGCAGTTCAAGAGATCATCCTGCGACTATCTTCTCAAGGGCAAATCAAGTGGCTTTGTTAATGTGAATCACTTCTCATCATCAAATATTAAATAGCTAATAAGGAAATATTCTGGATTACCAGCCCACACACTTAATGTTACCACAGAATGAAGGTAACATGGAATATTGAGTCAAGGTGAGTATATGATCTAATTCGATCCTGTCAAATGTCACACAACACCAGGTGAGAGTCCATTATAGTGGACTATAACCTGGTGTCCTGTGACTTCTGACTTTGTCCATCCCAGTCCAACACTAGATTGATCATTAGATACTGAGACATGCTTGAGGGCCAAGTAGAATTTCTCCAGTTCATCCATTTCTTTGATCCACGCCTCGCCTCAGGCACACCCACCTATGAATGTCCAAGAAAATCTTCTTCTTCTGGCTCCATGTCACCAGGTAGACATTAACAGTTCTGCCACCCGCTCCAACTGCCCTGCAGAAGATGTCCAACACATCAACACTCTGCTGATAGAAAGAAAGGCCAGTCATAGCCCTAACATCGTGTAGTGGAGTTTTCAACAGCAGGTGGTAATGGGATAGGAGAGCACATGGGGCCGCTTCCTGTAGAGAACCGTGTCTTTGGCAAGCGAGGAGAGGCAGAATCAAAGGCCATGGGGAAGGGCAAAGAAAAAAGGAGCAGAAACTCAGGCCATGTGAGTAGGGAGCCTCTGAGGGTGGCTGGGGAACCAGGACTGGGAGCTGAAACAGGCTTCAACCTCTGAGATGACAAGACAGACCAACAGGCAGCACACTGAGCCAGGGAGACTTTGTGGCAATAGAGAGAGAGAGAGAGAGAGAGAGAGAAAGGCATCAGCCAAGAGTGAGATCAAAGTTCCAGTCTGATAAATCAACATTGAAGAGCCAGGACCATGATTAGTGCAGACCATAGCTGCTTACAGTGGCCAGAGAGCTGAAAAGTAGTAGCGGGGTGTGACCTAGGTCAAACACTCAAGACAAGAATCCTGAGTTTGAGAATGCATGAGGAGAGGAAGGTCTCCTTTGTGTCTGATGCTTATGATGGCTACATTCTATAATAATCCTGTGTACATGAACTGCTTAAACAAGAAGATAGAAAGCAAGGAAAATTCCTTGGAGAGACTGGGCGACCTTCTTCAGTCTTGGCTTATAGCACTGCTGAGGCAGCTTGAACAGATGCTGAGCAAAGATACAATGAGACTCATGCAGTTTTCTGGATCATTATCAAACACACAATAGGCATCACGATGCAGTATTCTACATGCCTGGAGGAATCAAGAGATTACTTATAGTACAGCCTTGTCAGACTTTCAAAGCTTGTTGTCATCTGCTAGATACTGCACAACCTTGCCTTCCAGAGAGACCAAACAACGGAGCAGTTCAAGTAGTTGGAGGCTATCCAGAGAGAAAGGCAACTACGACACTAACAATTAATGAGAAGAGCTCTCGAGTGAAACAACATTGCAAACACAAAGAGTCATATAATAGGGCTGTCAAAAATGAACAACTTCAATGTTATAACACTTTTCCCACATACAAAATGCACTTTGTTGCAATGGACCAGTACACCCTTTCATTTTTTTTAACTAAACCAACAATTCTACATATCAATGCTTTGCTGATCCTTCATTCTGCATTGCCAGAATGAAATTCTCTGGATAAGGTTGAAAGAAAATACTCTCAACATTAGCTTTCTAAAAGTTATGAACTTTTGGGCTGGATATGTTTTACCCTCCATATTTCCTCTTAGTAACTATGAATGAGATTTCTGTTCTTGATCTATCGTAAATGAAGTGGTTAACTTCTTAATCCAAAAACAGATATTGCTGGAAAAGCTCAGCAGGTCTGGCAGCATCTATGGAGAGAAATTCAGAGTTAATGTTTCAGGTCAAGTGACCTTTCCTCAGAACTGACCCGAAACATTAACTCTGATTTCTCTGCACAGATGCTGCCAGATACTGCTCAACCTTTCCAACAATTTCTGTTTTTGTTTCTACTTTACAGCATCCGCAGTTCTTTTGTTTAATTTCTCACTTTCGTTTGGAACTCTTGGATCCTTCCTGCCTTTTGGTACATCATGAGGTGACTTTGTAGCTGCTGCCACATCTAAAGCTACAGGCTTCTGTCTGATTTTGCTTGCCTTCTGGCACATGCACTGTTACTTGAGTGGGAGGATGAATGTATCAGTGGTGCTGTGTTGTTTGGAATGATTGAAGGATTGAGGGACTAGACTGATATCCATCTGCTGTACGTTAGACTCATTGTTGGGTATTACCTTTAGAAACAGCAAAGGACCATATGTTAGAATGTTGGAATTCAGACAACACATTCCTACAAGTAGTGTCTGCCTGATAGACATAACTATTTCTTGGAACTATTTCATTGCATTATAGTATTCACTAAAAGCAACTATTGTAACAATTCTTGCATAAACAATTATTCCACTGCCATTGTGTATTCATGTGTGAAACAAACTCTACTGCGGCTACAAAGTATAGCAAAACACCTGAAGTCAATTAGAATATACAGTGCAAGTATTGTCAGATATCATGGAATGTCTACAGTGCAGAATAGGCCATTGGGTCTATCAAGCCTCACTGACCTTCCAAAAAAGCCTCCTCTCCAATCTTACATTTCCCATGGCTCATCCACCTAGCCTGCTCTTCCCTGGACACTATGGACATTTTAGCATGGCCAATTCACCTACCCTGCACTATGAGAGGAAACCAATGCACCCTATAGAAGCCCATGCAGTCATGGGGAAAATGTGTAAACTCCATACAGACAGTTGCCTGAGGGTAGAATTGAACCCAGGTCCCTGATACTATGAGATAGCAGTGCTAATCATTGAGCCACCACACCAACTGTAAATAACATTGGTGGACTCGATGGGTTCTTACACCAATCAAAGCTAATTACATCATCTCTGCAGTGATGTAACAGTGCAGGCAGATCATTCCATACAAAGTGCATTAGGGTAACAGAACAGAGCGAGGGACACAATGTTACAGCAACAGAGAAGATGCACAAAGAGTAAGGTCAACATTAAATTTTGAATTTGAGACATTTATTCAGAAATTTGAAACCAACAGGGAAAAATCTATTCTTGAACCTTGTTGGTCCACGTGTTTAAGCTTTTGACCTGACAGTAAAGTTACAATATCCTGCACAAAAGCAAAATACCACAGATGTTATAAATCTGAAATTAAGTTGGCAAACATTGGAAACACTCAGCAGGTCTGAAGCATCTAAGGGAAGTGTTAATGGACAAATGTGAAGGTGTGATTACTGGGACTGGACGTGAACAACACTTGTCTTTAAGGACAGGATAGCTGGCCATGTGTGACCATGCAGAGGCTATGTGTGACCATGCAGATTCCTGAAGAAGGGCTTATGCCCGAAACGTCGATTCTCCTGTTCCCTGGATGCTGCCTGACCTGCTGCGCTTTTCCAGCAACACATTTCCATGCAGAGGCTAGACAATTAAGTTTTTGTGCTCAAGGAGTGTTGTGAATCATGTGGCAGAGGCAGGCAAGAAGTCATCACCTCACTATTGCCTACAGGGTCAAAGGCACAGCAGTTTAGAGATCATTGCTGAATAACCTCAACCGAATATGCTATCCATGAGTGATGTTCCAGAGAAGACAATAAGGGATTACATGGTCTTGCAAAGTGCAAGTTATCATTGACTGTCTGGGAAAAGCAGGAGGTTTAGTCTTCCAGGAATGGCGGTAGGAACCTCTCCTGTCAGGCTATGGCAGCTAGGGCAGAGATGGCAGCATAGATTAACGGCTGTGTGCCCAGTGCACCAAGACGAGGAATGAACTGCTGTGATTCGTAAGGGTAAGTAGCACCATCTAGTCACTGAAAAAACAACACTCAAAAAGGTATCAAGCTTTACAAATGTGTGAATGTAAAGGGCTGCCAAACTGGAATTTGGATTGCAGGCCTCAGTGCCAGATGGAACGTGGTGCAGTCAACACAACAGCTAAATGTCACACCAGGTGCAAGGCAGTGTGGGTAGCAAACACTTAGTATTGAGGGCTCAGAAGCTCCAGAGGCATGCCTGTTGAGTATGTGGTCTTGCTTCCATTGGGATGACAAAAAATTATTTTGTCTGTCTACAGGAGAAAGTAACTCATAATTAGAGAGATCACCAAAGGAATTGAAGGGTACCAGCCAACCTAAGAATTCTCACTCATTTTGAGAAAGAAGCCCTGAAATCGCTGGGGTATCAGAACTGTATAAACATCAATGAAGAGATCAGATAAAGAAAGAATTACTCCTGTCTACTATTGGCAAATGACCCCATAGCACTGACATCTGAACCACTACTGAGAAAAGGGCTTGTGCACAACCATCAGCTAATTCCTTGTTCTTCTCCACTCCAGGTTCAAGAGGAAGAGATAGCCTTCCGCCAAATTCATCTGAACCCAAAACTCTACCTATGAGGATGATGACCCAGCATTCTTAGAGAAAGTGCTGACACAGCATTCCCCTGCATGTCCCACCAATGCACCCCTTTATTGGTAGACACTCTAGATTAGGTTCAGGGTCACACACAGGTGGGAACTTCATAGGCACACACCTACATTTGACAGAGAGTGTGAGAGTCGAGATCTCTGACATTCCGAAGGCCAACGGAAGCCAGACCCTCGCTGTGCCCTATGCAGATAATGCGCCTCGGGAGTTTAGGTTATGAAACCTGATGAAGATGCAGGGACAAGAAGCTGGACTAATGACTAGCAGAGGTATCAGAGACCAAAGCAAAAGATGGATGAGACTGTCGTAATTCTAGGCAAAAGTAAGGATTTCAGATGCTGGAGATCAGGGTCAAGATTAGAGTGGTGCTGGAAAAGCACAGTAGGTCAGGTAGCAACAGAGGAGCAGGAAAATCGACGTTTCAGGCAGGAGCCCTTCATCAGGAATTCTGTCGTAATTCTGTCTACTGCTATGGTCTGGTAAACAAGTATTAGGTTACCTCGATGAAAAGTGTAGCAACTGCTTTGCAGCATTAGTGACAAAAAAACTGCAGATGCTGGAATTCATGGTAGATAAACAGGAGGCTAGAAGAACACAGCAAGCCAGGCAACATCAGGAGGTGGAGAAGTCAACGTTTTGTGTGTAACCCTTCTTCAGGACTAGGGGTGGGTGTAAGGGGAACTGCAGATATGGTGGCAGGGGTTGCGGGGTGCTGAGGTAAGGATAGGTGAGCACAGGTAGAGGGTACGGCCTGGTTGGGCAATGAGAGGAATGAATCCGGATGGTAGCTGGAAGGAAGGTTCGATCAGAGCGGCTCCTGCTTGCCTGCTTTGGGGTAGTGATTGACTGCCAGAGGCGTGGATCTTGATTCCATTATGCTAAACGTGGGTGCAGTACAGTGAGAGAGGGAGCAATGCATCTCAACCTCCCTCTACATACCCTCCTCTTCAAAGAGATAGGGAGGTGCCATCATACAGCGAGACAGAGAGGGAGAGCCAGTGCTGCACCACGAGGATTTCATCTCAGGACACTCCAAGGGCGCCCTGACTTCATCCCCTCTCTGAAGAGAACCTATCTCTGCCTGTAGGTCCATCAGAATTGGGCACTCTCAATGACCTTGGCAAAGCAAAGCATGTCCTTGTAGATCATCTCAGCCAACTGGACAAAGCAACCTGCAAGTTGAGGCTGTCAGGGCTGCGGAAACATTAGGACCTTATCCTGGCCCGAAGGTAATGTATCTACTTATTTTATATATGAATCTAACTTGTGAATACATGATCATGTACACTTTATTCATGAGTATTGTAATTTCATTCTGTCCAGTTGTTACAGTGTTTGCATACCTTGTTCCTGATCTGTGGGTCAGGTGGACCTATGGATAGAAGACGTTTCTGAATACTCTGCCAAGCTTAAACCTCGGGCAGCATAGAACGTAGAACATAAAACCGTATGGCACAGGAAGGGGTCCTTTGGCCCGTGATGTTGTGCCGAACATGATGCCAAGTTAAACTAATCCCTTCTGCCTGCCCTTAGACTACATTCCTTGCATATTCACATGTTTATCTAAAAGCCTCCTAAATGCCCCAGTGTATCTGCCTCCACCACATCCCAGCAGTGCGGTCCAGATTGCTACCCCTCCCTGTGTAAAAATCTTGCCCCATCCCATCTCTTTTGAACTTTCCCCCTCTCACCTTAAATACATGCCCCCTTGTATTAGACAGTCTAACTCTGAGAAAAAGATTCTGTCTGTAAAGTTGTGAAATCATAGAGTCATAGACTCATCCAGACAGAAACAGTTGGTCCAACTTGTCCACACCGAACAGACATCCCCATCTGACCTAATCCCATTTGCCAACACCTGGCCCATATTCATCTAAACCCTTCCTGTTCATCCACCACTTCCTTTGGCAGCTCCTTCCATGCACCCACCACCCTCTGCATCAAAACTCCTCAGGTCATTTTTAAATCTTTCCCCTCTCACCTTAAACCTATGCCATCTAGTTTTGGACTCCCCGACTGTAAGGATTGAGACCTCGCAGCCTTGCACTGCGCTTGGCAGCCCAGCAGCTAATACTCACCACAGGACCATACCTCTATGGCTGCTGCTTGAGCAGCGTGTGCTGTTGAGTCATTGCACGTCTTGCTGATATCCACATGTTAGAGCCCTTTTGGAATGGCATGAGTGTCTCACTGCCAATTTGCCAGTGTAATTGGCATTTAATGTAGCAAGCATGTGGGCTTACTTGTGCCAAGGGCTTGGAATGATCATTTCATGTGTTCAAGGTCGCGGGAGTGTGCAGTGATTTGCAAGTAGGGTCCTGGCCGTGCTGACATAAGCACCTCGATGTTGGCAGATCAGCACGTTTAACACAAGTGGGGATGTGCTTTTATTCCAAATAAGTTCCTGCCCAGGATCATAATGCCAGCTGTGTTAATGTGAAAATGTTTTCATGGTTACTATAAAAATTGACTATCCAGTTTCAACTTACGTTATCTGCTATTTAATACTTAGGATCCTTCATCGACTAAAATTGTATTTAAAAAGCACTGATGTAAAATGGCCTCACTAACCATCTGACCACAAATTGAGCCAGTCTGTAAAATTATAAACATGACCCATTCAGAGATGAAATTGACAATGACTGACACCCATCATTCTGAGCCTATGTGCACCTCATTCGATTTATACCATTCTGCAAGTTTCACAGATTAGATGAAAATCACCTGCGGTTCATCCAGTTTGAAAATAAAATGATGCCAGAAATGAGAATGTGGAGAGGAGTTGTACTTCAGACAATAACTTCTGGACTGAGAATAGAGTCCTACAGTGCAGAAAAGGCTCTTCAGCCCATCGAGTCTGCATAAATGACTATCTACTCTAAATCCGCATTAGCACCACTTTCCAACACTTGGCCCATAACCTTGAATGTTAGAACTTTTCAAGTGCTCATCCAAGTATTTTTAAAAGGCATTTTATCAAATCCCTTCTAATCCTCCTGCCTTTCAAGTTGAAATTGTGTCCCTTTGCTTGTGCCAAGTGTTTTCTGTATTCTCCCTGTCACATGTTCAAGGTTGCAGGAGTGTGCAGTGATTTGCCGGTAGGATCCTGGATCATGCTGCTACAGGCTGCTCAATGTTGTCAACTCACCACATTCCGCACAAGTAGCATGTACCTTATTTGAAATAAGGACCATAATGGCAGCCGTGTTAATATGAAAATGTTGTTTTAATTGTGATAAAAATGGACCACCATTTTTCAACTTCCATCATCTGGTTTGTGAAGTTTTTCATGTCAAATCCCCTCGAAACTCCCTACCTTTCACCTTAAAATGATGCCCCCTTGTTATTGGCCCTTTAGCTAAGGGGAACAACTGCATCCTATCCACCATGCCCATGCCTCACATTATCTTTTTCACCTCAATCAGGATGCTCTCAGCATTCTCTGCTCTAAAGAAAACAACCTGAGCTTATCCAGCCTCTCTTCACAGCTGAGCTCCTCAACCCCAGGCAACATTCTGACTAATCTCCTCCATACCCTCTCCAGTGCAATCACATCCTTTCTATAGTGTGGTGACCAGAAGTACACACAGTACTCCAGCTGTGCCTTAACCAAAGTCCTGGACAGTATGAACATAAGCTCCCCAATATAATCTATGCTATGACTGTTAGAGGCAAGTTTCCCATATGCTTTCTGAACTACCACACTGACCTATCCTGCCCCAGTCAGGGATCTACAGACAAGAATTCCCAGGCCCCTTTGTTTGTCTAAGCTTCCTAGTGTCCTGCCATTCATTTAGTATTCTCTTGTCTTGTCATTTCTCCCAATCTACATCACCTTACATTTATCACAGTGAAATTCCATTTGCTCATCTGACCTACCTGTCTATACCTTCCTGTAATCTAAGTCCATCTTCCTCACTGTCAACCATGTGGCTGATGTTTATGTGATCTGCACTTATCATTCCCTCAACATTTTGTTCTTTTTTTTTACATACATGCATCACAAATAATAAGGAACCCAGCACAGAAACCTGTGGTATTGAGAGAAGAAATGCATTTCAGAACTAGAAGCTTTATTCCCTCTCTCTCCGTCTTTTTCTCAGCCTCTCGAAAGACAGTGTCCAATTAAAAGCAATTCAAAAAATTATCCATTCACTGACGTCTCAAAGATACGCATAAACTTCACTGCTGCTGAAAGACAAATCATCAACTCAACAACAATGATTTCAGGTTAAACCTATCACCCAAAGGAACCTACAGACTTTTAAATTGCACAGTGTTGGTTTTTCTCTTCGTTTGAGACGCTCCCATTTATAAACTATAGTTCTCTGTGTACTTGATTTTTAAAAAAATATTTTGCCCAGGTTAAGATGGAATGAAATTCCTCTTCCTTTTCCTCTAAAGAATGTTGTGATTGATTCCTTAATCCTGAAGTAAGTAACAACATAGAGTCACAGAGATATGCAGGATGGAAACAGACTCTTCAGTCCAACTCATCCATGCCTAAATTAATCTAGCCTTTGCCAATATTTGGCCCATATCTCTCTAAATCCTTCTTATTAATGTATCCTCCAGATGCCTTTTCAATGTTGTAATTGTACCAGCCTCCACCACTTCCACTGGCAGCTCACTCCATACACACACTACCCTCTGCATGAAAAAAATGCCCTTTAGGTCCGCTCTAAATCTTTCTGCTCTTACCCTAAACCTATGCCTCTAGTTTTGGACTCCCCTACCCTGGGAAAAAGGCATTGGCTGTTCACCCCATACATGTCCCTCATGATCTTAGAAACCTCTATGAAGTCACCCCTCAACTTCGATGCTCCAGGGAAAATTGTCCCAGTCTACTCAGCCTCTCCCTGTAGCTCAAACCCTCCAACCCTGGCAACATCCTTGCAAGTCGATTCCGAACCCTTTCAAGTTTGCCAACATCCTTCCTATAATAAGGAGACCAGAACTGAACACAATATTCCAAAAATGGCCTCACCAATGTCCTGTACAGCTGCAACGTGTCATCCCAACTCCTATACTCAATGCAGGGACCAATAAAGGTATACACACCAAAGCCTTATTTGCTATCTTATCTAACTGGGACTCCACTTTCAAGGAACTATGAACCAGCAAGTCTCCTTGAACTATGAACTCCAAGGTCTCTTTTTTCAGGATTTTACTATTAAATGTATAAGTACTGCCCTGACTTGTCTTTTCAAAATGCAACACCTCACATTTATCTAAATTAAACTCCGCCTGGCCCCTCCTTGGCCCCTTGGCCCGTCTGATCAATGTCCAATGTATTCTAAGATAACCTTCTTCATTGTTCACTGCACCATCTATTTTAGTGTCATCTACAAACTTAATAACCATATCTCCTATATTCACATCCAAATTATTCATATAAGTGACACGTTAATTGAATCGTGATATAGTTGTGTGCTAAAAGTGAATTCAAAATCTTTGTTGTTGACCAACTGAAGGGTTAAAATGAGAAGCGCCCATTCACTTCTCCTAACCTGGTCATAACAACATATACTTTAATGTAGCCACTGGACAAAAGATCAATACCATGAAATAAAAATGTGCATAGCAGTGAGTGAACCCTAGCTTCCAAGGCAATAGATGGTGATAATGTTGACACTGCAGTGTCTCGCTTAACCTGGTATCTGGTAGCAATACAAGTGTCACAGGCCCCTTTGCTTGTTACATCCACACCACCACCACCCTCACCAGCAATTCCATCTTCTCTTTCCTCCTAGTCAGACACCTAGTTCATCCAACTGCCCATCCACAAATTCCTTCCTTCTTTTCTGAGTGAGTCGTCCGAGTGCAGCAATACACCTGGATACCCTTTCGGGTGAGTACTGTTTGCTCTATTAGGCAGTCCGTCTTCTTTAGCAGACCGACCTTTTGTTGCAATGGTTGATGTATAGACTGTATTGGACCTCTCTCCTGTTGTACTTTGCACGTCCTGCACTGGTGTCATCTATCAGGTCATCTGTCGGCATCCCAAAAAACCAAAGGGTGAAGCCTGCAGTTGATGAGTACGAGCAAACACTTGTAAGTTGGTATGGGAGTGAGACACACACATACACTCACACACACACTCACACACACAAACACACACACACTCTCTCACACACACAAACACACACAAATACACACACACACTCGCTCACACACACACTCTCACACACAAACACACACACAAACACGCACACACAAACACAACACACTTACATACACTCACACACACACAAATATACACATACACAGACACACACACACA
>NC_057711.1:135291967-135389519 GCF_004010195.1 Chiloscyllium plagiosum
GTGAATTGGCCATGCTAAATTGCCCGTAGTGTTAGGTAAGGGGTAAATGTAGGGGTATGGGTGGGTTGCGCTTCGGCGGGTCGGTGTGGACTTGTTGGGCCGAAGGGTCTGTTTCCACACTGTAATCTAATCTACACACACACACACACACACACACACACACACACACACACACACACACACACACACACACACACACACACACACTGTGATAGTGCTGATCACAGGCCAGCTGTACTTTCAAAGAATGGAGTGCTTCTTGCTGTGACCAGGGCACTCTCTACTACCATGTGTGTGATGCCAATGGCCCCCTGAATCTTGGGAAATCCTGCAATAGGTATCCTCCCTCAGCTCCTCACAAAAGATTGTAGGCTGCCATATCTCCTCTTTCCCTCCCTCCCTCCTTCCCTCCTTTGGTCAGCACTTTCTCTCCTCCTCCTGATCATCTTGGGATCTCAATTGACAATGAACATTGGGTCAGGCAGCAATGAAACTGTGTTCAGAAGGTGACCATAATTCTCATCTGTTTATATCTTCAGGGTGTAACTTTAGACAGACAGTTATGCTCAATATACTGTAATCCTACTCACCCCAAACAACCAACCTTCCACTTAATAGGATCAGAATGGCTGCATTTCAACAAAGGAATTAAAAATGGTGCGTGTCAGCTTCACCACCTTCTACCCTACCCCATCACACACTGAAGGCCCCCCATCACCCTCAAACCACCCGATATAACAATTCCTCTCTCCTCTGTTACCCATAAAATGTTCCCTATTACCCTAGATCCTGCAAGTACCTCTGTCGACATGACTTCTCTTTCCACTGAGCATACACACATTACCATCCCCATGCCAACCATGACCTTGACCTCTCCTATTATCTGTGCCACCTAATCTGATAGTCTTCATGGGCATGACTGGACAGACAGTCATAGTCACTCCATGATTCTATACTAAATGTATGTGTGTGCATAATGCTGAATAAAGAGATATGTTGTTGAAGCTTTTCCTCTGGCATTCATCAGGACAGAATCACAAGAATACCAAATCAGCAAGGGAACAACAATTTATAAAGCATGAGAAAAGGATGCTGATTGGTTGCCAAATGGACTCTAGCTGCTCAAAGTATTACCATGGAGAATGCACCAGGCAACAGACAATCAGAGTCCAGCTTGTTAGATGAGAGGTTTGGCGGAAGTGGGTAGTGCAGATGCTGGAGATTAGAGTCAAGATTAGAGTGGAAAAGCACATCAGAGGAGCAGGAAAATTGGCGTTTCAGGCAAAAGCCCTTCATCAGAAATTGAGAGATTTGACCAAGTCTCTTTTTCTCAGCCACACTGAAGTGCTGCAACATCAAAACAACTAAAAGATATGTGTAATATACAGCTATATGTTTAATACGTACATCGTTGTGTGCAAATATATGTTAACATCTATAAAAACACAAAGTATATGCCCACAAAATTTGAAATCTTCATATACAAATACAGATTAGCATTTCACAGTAATTGCTTGCCATGTTTTTAAGCTGGTGATCATTTTAACCATTAAATAACCATTGCCTTCCCATTTGTGTTATATTTTTTAAGATCTACTTTGAAGGCAGTAATATTTCTTTTGAGCGTTTTCATCTGTAGCCATGTTCTTACATGTGCACAATAACAGGAAAGAGTCAAGGAAGATCAGTGCACATTAATTGGCAATGTAAAGCTCAATAAAGGAAATCAAGACTGAAATTTCTTGATTGTCTCATTAAGGGGGTTCTATTAAAGTTGGGCAGGAACAATTTGCATGGTTTATCTTCTGAATCTGGATGAGGCTGAGATCAATTACATCCATTAGCTGGGAGACAGTTATAATGTGATGAGAAGCTCAGAGTCTGCAGTCAGAATGGCAAGTCTCACCGTTGTTCATGGTGACATTCCTGTGCATTGGATTATTTTACAGAAAATCAAATGCTGCCAACCAATATCAAATAAATCAAGTTTAATGTTCAGGTACAAATGCTAAATAATAGATCTGGAATTAGTTCCTCACAAAGGCAAAACGCTTTGTGCAGAAAAGTAATTAATGTGATGGCAGCTTATTTCAATCACATAACAATGGATATTTATGGTATTGAAAAGAGTCTTTTCTCTTGGATCATTTAAATTTCAAATCTTATAAAAACATGCTACCTGCGAGGGAAATGGATTTTTTTAGCCACTGCGGGAGCTAAATTGGAAACCAACTGAAAAGAGGCACAAGAATTACGATCTGCAATTAACCTATGGCCATCAATTGCACACTACATGCCGCCTGTTCATTTGAATGATCATTTTCTCCACCCATAGCTAACTGCATCGGTCATTGGCCAATATCATGGATGATTAGCATGATTTAAATTTAACATCCACTTCTCCAAGTTAGTATGCATTTTTTAAAGGTGTATCGTGGCTGTAGGAGAGGCTGGTGATCACACAGGAAGCGAGGTTGATTCAGGAAACACTAAAGAATGCCATAATGTGAGAAGGAGCAAGCACAAAGTTGAGGCAAGAGCGAAGCCATGCTCTTCGGGAACTGGGTCGACCAATCCTCCATTCCTTCACCATCAGTACTGATCACCTGAAGGTGCTGGGTATTTGGTTCGGAGGGGCTGGGGCGTGTGCCAAGTCTTGAGAGGAGCGTATCAGTAAAGTGAGTCAGAAACTGGGCAGAAGGAAGCTACGGTCATTCTCCATCGCGGGAAAAAAACCTGGTCATCAGGTGTGAGGCACTGTCAGTGTTGTTATATATGGCACAGGTCTGCCCTATTCGCAGAACCTGTGCTGCTGCAGTCACCCGGGCAATCTTCCATTTTATATGGAGATCAAAGATGGACCGGGTCCAATGGGACTCGATGTATAAAGATCTGAGCAACGGGGGAAAAAACACACCCAATGTGTGTGGCTGCATCAAGCTGTGTGTGGATCCCTGGTACGCAAACACCAAGTGTCACTACATACTGAGGTTCTACCTGTCCCCGGTGTTGTGAAGGATGGGCCTGGCCTCGCTGTCACGGAACGCTCCAAGTAGTTGGACCGTTCCGTATCACCTGTCCTTCGTGAAAATTTATGTAGAAAAACACCTTTGATCACAAGTCCATCAGGAAGTGGTCAGCACATAGTGTCCGTGAGACCCTTCGGGAAAAGGAGAGGGCGGATCCTATCGAGCGGTTCCCTGAGCAGACTATCAAAGCCATTTGACAGAACTTTCCAACAAGCACTAAGACATGGCTTGGCTGATGGTGAGAAGGGCTCTGCCTGTGAGATCCTTTATGCATGCCCGGACTCTCTACCGCACCGCACGCTGCCCTCGAAGCGGCTGCGGAGGGGACGAGACTGTCACACATCTCCTTCTGGAATCTGCCTACACAAAGGAAGTCTGGAGAGGAATGCAGTGGTGTCTGTCGAGGTTCGTCCCAAGCAGCTCCATGAAGCGGGACTCAGTGCTCTACGGTCTGTTCCCTGGGACACACACCGAGACAAACATCAACTGTGCCTGGAGGATCATCAGCTCGGTGAAGGACACTCTCTGGGCGGTCCGAAACCTGTTGGTCTTACAGCTGAAGGAGCTAACCCCGACTGAATGTTGCGGACTGGCACATTCCAAGGTCCAGGACTACGTGTTGAGGGACGCAATGAAGTTTGGGGCAGCTGCCGTCAAGGCACGGTGGGGAAAGACCCATCTAACGTCTGCCTGCCAAAGAACATGGGGCCCACTCAGTAAGTGGGCTCCGCTGACACCTAAGCTAAATATAAGGATGGTAAATTCTACAGACCTGTATATATGAATGATTAATTCCGATCTCTGTATGTAAAACAAAAATGCAAGGTGCGCCTATGAATGGCACTACCAATTGTACAGATCATCAAAAAATTTTATGAATAAAGTATATTATTGAAATAATAAAAAAGTGAGAAGGAGCAAGCACCAAGGTTTTCAAAGGTTGTGCTACAGAAAATGAATATAGCCATAAGGGACCAGGAAGCTTTCGAAACATATGCTCAGCAGGCAGTGAGAGTTAAAGTGGTTATGAACATCAATATCAGGAGTATAGTTCCAAAGATCCAGATGCAGAATGGCAAGATGTTAATGAAGGGACACTTCAAATGTCATATCCCACTAATTGTACCACCAGCATCAGGCAATGACTCAATTCATCACATCACTCAATTACTACACTGACCTAGACAGAAATGTCCACATCTCCTGAAAAAACAAATAAATTTCTTTTAACTTGGACCATACCTAATATAATATTAATATAATTTACTGTCTCATGTTATATTTCCATTATTTTTGTTGAACACATGAATTTTGAAGGACTGTGGATGAACAGATTTTGTTCATATTTTGTGGATACCTAGATTTCTTTTAAATGGACTTTGGAACCTCTTTATCAATGGAAATCAGTTTGTAAAAATATTGGATCTGTAGTAGGTTTGTCAGTGTGGAACATGGCCTGTATGTTGTCTTACAGCAAGTATTGAGTGGTGGTAACTTTCTCCGGACAACATTATTCCTGCTAGGTGACAGAATCCAAAGCATTTGTGTAGTCAGAGAGGAGTGGGAGATGATAGAGTGTGGCATTGGAAAAAGCACAGCAGGTCAGACAGCATCTGAGGAGCAGGACAGTCAACGTTTCAAGCAGGACCCTTCATCAGTCGGCAAAGAGGGTCATACACACAGGTTACTGCTGTGCACCTTTCTTAGACTTCCCCAATTACTGCAATTGGTCTTATCTCCTTTCTTGAAGGTGGTCACAATGAAGGTGTCTCAGAGATTGACTGGCATGCTGCCCACTCACAGCTGAAAGGCCTTGATAACATATATCCATGCCAAATGCCTATCTGCCACATTTCCGTCTTTCCGCTGAGATTCCAGAGATGCTGGCAATCTTCTGGGTTCTCAACTTTTCTCACATCAGCCAGCATTGTGCTGCCATGGTGGTGAGGAACATACTGCTGGATGTAGCCAAGGGCACACACATTGAGAACTTGAGTCTTAAATGAGGAGATCCTTGAAATTCCCCTTCTCACAAGCAGTGGCTCTTTGTCGTGGAGTTGCAGTCTGTTTGTATCCTTCAGTTGAGTAGCTCCTTGGGTGTTTGGGCCCGAGATGGTCTTGAATGCATTGAAGAATCTAAGCACATCATAACTGTTGGTAAGTGGTTAGATTTCCTGTGCACCATCCACTCTTCAGGTTATACTGGACTCAACGTTCACTTTCTTGTTGACCTGCTATTAGCCCTTGAGTTTTAGTTGTACTTCCAGTTCAAAAAAGCCTTGTGCTTATGATTTTGTAGCTCGTCCTAGATCTGCTAATCCTTCTTTGCAGGCCTCTGTCCAAATGAAAACAGAAATTACTGGAAAAGCTCAGCAGGTCTGGCAGCATCTATGGAGTGAAAGCAGAGCAGACATTTCGGGTCACGTGACCTTTCCTCAGAACTCGACCTGAAACATTAACTCTGCTTTCTCTCCACAGATGCTGGCAGACCTGATGAGCTTTCCCAGCAATTTCTGTTTTTGTTCCTGAGTTCCAGCATCCGCAGTTTTCTCAGTTCTGTCCGAATGAATCTGATCTGAGCCAGTTCATGGCTCAAAACAGCGACAGCAAGCTCTGCAGGAAAACAAGAAGTTATCATCAACTAGGAGAAAGTGAGGACTGCGGATGCTGGAGAGTCAGAGTCGAAACATGTGGCGCTGGAAAAGCACAGCAGGTCAGGCAACATCCACGGAGCAGGAGAGTCAACGTTTTGGGCATAAGGTCCTCATCATGAATGTAGATGGGGAAGGGAGCTGAGAGATAAATAGAGGGGTGGGGCTGGGGCTGGGGAGAATGTAGGTGGGAAGGCCAAGTGGGGAATGATTGCGATAGGCCAGTCAGGAGAGTCATGTGATTAACTGGAAACCTTGTTGAAAGCTCACAGTAAAGTTTCAATTATCTGTTTTAACAAAACCATACCTAGTATCTCCTCAAACCATGAAATAAAGTGATATTTCACAATCCTTCAAAACACAAGTCCTCTGAGCAGCATTAAATATAATGCATCTTCCTAACATTCCAAAATTCTATGTTGATAGAGAAAAGTAGAGATGCTCAACAGTGGAAAAACAAATCCTGTGATCTTCATAGCTCACTAATACTGAAACACAGACTAGTAGAAGTGGCGGCACGGTGGCACAGTGGTTAGCCTCACAGCGCCTGAGACCCGGGTTCAATTCCTGCCTCAGGCGACTGACTGTGTGGAGTTTGCACATTCTCCCCGTGTCTGCGTGGGTTTCCTCCGGGTGCTCCAGTTTCCTCCCACAATCCAAAGATGTGCAGGTCAGGTGAATTGGCCATGCTAAATTGCCCGTAGTGTTAGGTAATGGGTAAACGTATGGGTGGGTTGCGCTTCGGCGGGTCGGTGTGGACTTGTTGGGCCAAAGGGCCTGTTTCCACACTGTAATGTAATCTAATCTAATCTAATTATAGGGAAATACTGGTAAATATTGATCATAATCTCTTAGACATTGCGGAAAAACTTTAAAAACCAAAGTGTCAGATTGTTTCAATGAAGTCTACTATGACACCCTTATCAATTAAAGGTTGTTTTAATCTCTAATGGAAATACTTTAATTGGTTGAGGCTTTGTCAATAAGTTTGTTTGAAACATGTGAGTATAAAGAATGTGTCAGGGATACAGTATTTCGTGCAGCTATAAAGTTTGCAGAAACAGCTGTATACATCCAGTGACATATTCATAGAGGTTGGAGTGCCAACTATCTGAAGAGTCCACATCGTACAGTTTTGCAATCAAGAACTAACAATTATTGGTCAAAGCAAATTTCTTACCAGAAATCTATTTCCTTATTCCTTCACATTGTGTGTGTGTGAGTGCAGAAGGGTAGATATATTTTGCACTGTGACTTGATTAGCCTTATAGCTTTATAGACTACGTCTAATTTCTGCAATTAATCACTAATCATGTTCACCTTTTGTCTTCAATAACTAACAATTATTAGTGAAAAAGGTTATTTATTTTTCAATGTAAATCTCTTCTGAGAGATCCATTTCCTTGTTTCCTTTACGTAGTGTGCATGTGTTTGTTTCAGTGTATCTGGAAGGGTAGATATTTATATTTTTATATTTTGAACTGTGTGTTAATTAGCTTTATAGCTTTGCAGAATAAGTCAAATTTCTGCAATAAATCAATAATTTTGTTATTTATTGAAGAAGTCTGTTTAATGCATTTTTTTTAACTCTTGCTCATTTAAAACTCACAACCAACAGCTCAGATGCAGATATTCCATGCAATTTGGCATCATGGTGTCAATGCTGGATTTACACATGATCAGACATGAGTCACAAGTTGTCTGTCACCTGGGTAGGCAGTTGGGATAATGCAGATGTCAGTTCACTAGAATGTGAGTCACACACAAAACTTAGTTACAGAGGACTCAGTTGAGCGCATGAATGATTCAGCCTTTGGAAGAATGCTGTTGGGTATGTCCAGCCAAATGCTTGGTGCATCAGGCAGTCTGCCAAGAGGCCCACCATTACTGTCAAGTAACATGGAGCGGTCTAGCACAGCATTCCTTTTTGAGATGTGACTTGAAATGCCACCATTTATCACTCACTCATTGACCTTGATAATGAGGTGTTGAGCTGCTGTGTTGAATTGCTACAGCCTGGAGGACACTGCTGTCACGTACATATTATCACTCAGCAAGGATGAAGGAGTGGCGATTTATTTCCGAGCAGTGGTAGTGTGACTCATGGGCAGCCTAAGGTAATGGTGTTCCATCATCCCTGCTGAATTTGTCCAACTAGCTGGGAAGAGCTCCCAATGTAGAAGGTGGTGTTGGAGAATCTTCGACAACTTTCTGTGATGCACCCTGTGTATTGTGCAGGCGACAGACAGCAATCTTCCACCAGCAGAGGGGTTGGAGCTGGGAGGGAGTGTATATTTATTAAATAGTGTGTTAGGCTTGTGGTTCCCTCATTTGTTACTGTTCCCAGGTGACCTTGCTGGAGATGGGGCCATTATGGCACAATGTTTCATCAGCAGTAGATGGTAACCAGTTTAGCAACTTTAAAGACCAATTTGGCACAAAACGCCACTGTTTCCAGGACCTACCCAACATCCAAGAGCATTTCTTCTGGAGCAAAATTCCCAGGAGACATTTTCTGTAAGTTGGTCACTTTCTCACCACCCCAAGCCTGGTGATAGGGTGGGTGCTGGTCCCCAATGATGATCCAACAACTGTGCCATTTTTATTTTTAATTCTCAGAAATATTGAAAGAGGACCATCCGAGCTATCTCCTACATGCACAAAAATCACTTGCCTCTCTTTAATGCTGCCAGATGTCCTGTTGCTTTGAGCATTCTCATTAATTGCCTGTCTTAGGAACACACCAAAGGGCTACAAATATAGTTGATGTCTCTTGACAGCAGTATTATAAGACCAGCCAGAGCCATTGTTCTGTCAGAATGTTTTTGCTATAACATCAGAAGATTGAAGAGTTAGCATGATTCCACACATAGAGCCAAATTACATGATGTGTCCAATTCACCAAATCTGAAAAAGTCAGGGATGATCCCAGCAAGAGGGTTCCCACTGCAACACGGCCGTTAGGCTGGAGACGGGTGGTCTGCCACTCAGGTATGCAACTTCCTGCCCCAGAAAGTTGTTGTCCAATCAAAAGCCAGCAGTCCTCCAACAATTTGGGCAATGAGGAGGTGTGTGGTGACGGATCAGTGTTGGTGGGTGTTTGGGAGTTCCAGCCTAGTAGGCCTTGGCAAGGGTGGGGAAAGGGCAGGGGGAGTGTGTGAGAAAGGTAGGGGCTGAACTTTGAGGGGTTATGGGTGGGAAGACAAACTAGGGGTTGGTATAACATTGTAGGGGCACATCAGATAGGCATTGGTGCCTGTTAAGGAGGAACCGATCTGCTCAATGTTCACTAACCCATCGTTGGTACTTGACATGGGCTTCTCCTTTAAATAACTGCCAGTGCCACTAGGATGAGATGATGGTGAGAGGGCAAATTGCAAACTTAAAGCCTCAAAGGCAAGTGGGCACCCGAACATTACCCATCTATAATTACAGCGATGATAGCGAAAAGTAGAGAGACTGATAATGGGAAAACTGTCCAATGATATCAACATGTCTCTCCACTTCAAGTTTAAACCCCGCCTATGGTGTTCAAGGTGCCAGGAAAAACAGGTTGCTTTTTAGTATCACATTTCTTGAAAATTGACAGAACTGTGGTCATACAGATAAGCAAAGTGGGAGGTGGAGTAAAGAGTTAATTATACCCCTACTCTTAGATTAATGCTACAGCATGACATTATGAAATCCAGGTTTGTAGGGTTCCAGAAGATTAGATTAGATTAGATTAGATTAGATTACTTACAGTGTGGAAACAGGCCCTTCAGCCCAACAAGACCACACCGACCCGCCGAAGCGCAACCCACCCATACCCCTACATTTACCCCTTTAACCTAACACTACGGGCAATTTAGCATGGCCAATTCACCTGACCTGCACATCTTTGGACTGTGGGAGGAAACCGGAGCACCCGGAGGAAACCCACGCAGACACGGGGAGAACGTGCAAACTCCACACAGTCAGTCGCCTGAGGCGGGAATTGAACCCGGGTCTCTGGCGCTGTGAGGCAGCAGTGCTAACCACTGTGCCACCGTGCCACCCTAAGATGACCTCTCTGACGATATATTTTAAGTAATTATCTGAATAAAGCCTGTTTATGTTCACACATGGGACATGGACTTTGTTGGCTTGCCCAGCATTTATTGCCCATATCTATTTGCCCTTGAGAAGGCTGTGGTGGGCTGCTTTCTTGAACTGCTGCAAACTGCCTGCAGACACACAGTTCGATTTCAGCCTCAGGCAACTGTCTGTGTGGAGTTTGCACATTCTGCAAGCGTCTGCGTGGGTTTCCTCCAGGTGCTCTAGCTTCCTCCCACAGTCCAAAGAAGTGCAGATTAGGTGAGTTGACCATGCTAAAGTGCCCATAGTGTCCTGCGATATGTAGGTTAGGTGGACTAGCCATCGTAAATGCAGGGTTACAGAGATAGGGTAGGGAGGCAGGTCTGGGTGGGATGGTCTTCAGAGGGACAATAAAGAGTTAATGGGCCAAATGGCCTCTTCCGCACTGTTGGGATCCTATGATTTTACAAGCTGCAAGTCCCATGCTCCAGTTTGAGGCCATAAATTAAATCTGGCAGCTTAGAGCAGTACTAAAGAATGCCATACCACTGTAGGTACAGTCTTTTGGATGACATGTCAAACTGAAGCACATTTTCATGATATTATGAAATTGCACGGCCAATAATTTGTTTTCCCACCTTTCTTTGCTTCATTCCCAACCTTAATATATGGGATGCTTCCACTAACTGAGGAGACTTCAATTCAATCTATTCACAGCAATCTGCTTTGAAAACTCTGCTCCTATTTAGACAACTGTGACAAATTCCACCACAGCAACCAAGCCATTCTAAAACAGCCAACAATCTTCTAAGTAAGACAACTCACAGATTCTAAAGAAGATTATCCTATCTCCCAGTGTTGATACATTCTCAAAATATCCCAGGATCCACCAAAAACTAAGTATACATTTCTTGGACCATCCTCTATCTCTGTACCAGGTTTAATTTGAGTCCTTCAATTGTTTTTTCAGATAAATTGTTTAAAGGCAAGTAGACTTACAAGCATTACTTTACAAAACATTACAAAAATATTACTTTCACCCACCTTCAGTGACAAATTCAGAAAATAATGCAGGAGGGGGAAAGCAGATGAGCTAGGGCAGATGGAAAGTGGACAATATTACAAACTAGACATCTAAGGTTTTAGTGATGGCCTTGATATATGATTGGATGCTCATCTTGGGTAAAGCATGACATTAAGTTTACAAGCAGATTAAGCATGCATCAAAGGACACCGAATCGACTGGGACAATACATCCATCCTGGCACAGGCAAAACAAAGACACACAGGGGAATTCCTAGAGGCCTGGCATTCAAACTGGAAATCCATTAACAAACCTACAGATTTGGACCCCATTTGCCAACCTCTCAGAAACAGAACCAGAAATGATATCATCTACCACAACAAACCTGATCAGATAAATGGCAAGCAGGGCAGAACAGCAACATTTCCCCTGAGGCTTACTGATGATGTTACCTAGCATGGTGATGAAACATTTGAGAACAAATCTACCAGTTCAGCAAGCAAATTTACAACTTAATGTATCATAATCTCTGCATCGGTTTCAAAGGACTATTTAATTTAGTTGCAGGCTATTTGTTTAGCACTTGTGGTCTAGTTTAGATTATTATAGTCAATAGCCCCAGGAATAAAATTGTGTGCTTAATCTGGACTTTGAAATGACCTGCTCTAACAGCACTTTAGTCATTTAGTGTCTGTTTTCAATGTTTGACTAAAATAACTTGTTCGGTCTTTGTGACATTTGAGAAAGAGGAGGAGGAGGATACGGGAGCAGACAATATAGATGTGATTCATTATGAAACAAAAGGTATTCATAAAAAGATGACTTTCTTTTCAATTTTCTAGTTATAGAGCATGACTAAGGAAAGGAAAGACCTCAAGAAAGAGCTGTATTTACATTAAATTTAAGTTAAAATAGTATGGTGGGCGTATGCACTTAGTCAGCATCCTCGTCACATTTTACATTTAGATTTGACTATTTTGATGATCCTGGTTAGCTTTCCATGTTCTGATTTCCAAAATCAGAGGTCAACAAATTCCACTGTCCATGTCCAAACTCACAGGATACCCTGGTTACCCACAATTCCTATACTCGCTGACCTACATAGGCTTCAATTTAATTCTCACCTTTAAACTTCTCATCCTTGTTCTCAAATCCCTACATGGCTTTGTCTTTCCATTAATCTCTGCAATCGGCTCTGCATACACAGCTTTGGAGATATCTGAAAATCTTTCATTCTGGACTTTTGAAGACTCTTTATTTTGTTTGTGCCATCAGTTACCTGCATTGTAAAATTCTGCCCTTAAACATCGCCATCTCTCTACTTCTCTTACTTCCTTTAAGAAGCTCCTTAAAACTTACCCCTTCTATCTGCCCTAAAGGTATCCTTAGGTTTATATCTTTATACTTATAACGTTCTTGTGAAATGCCTTAGGACAAGTAAAAGTGAAGTAACTATTGTCTAACTAGGCCATGGGGTTATTCTCCCAGTAGAGGCAGGTGGTGGTTTAATCTGAGATTCATTCCACAGCAAACAAGAGGAGAGATTGAGAAAGAGAATCCTCATGGTAATGTCAGCCAGTGTAGAAATAGAACTCATGCTGTTAGCATCACTCCTTCAACTCAAACCAATCTTCCATCCAACTGAGATGGCAATTTGTGATCTGGAAGGTCCTATATAAATATAATTTGTAAACATGGAACATGGAAACGTAGAAACTAGAACCAGGATTAGGTCTTTCACCCTTTGAGCCTGCTCCTTCATTCAACATGATCAGGTTGATCCTCTATCTCAGTAGCATATGTTTGTCACCATTGTTGGACTTATTCTGATAGCAGAAGCTAATTTGTAGCTCCACGTCAATGAATAAATGATAAGAAAATATCATTCATAACTAGGACAAGGGACCAATGTAGCTGTGGAATGAATGTTACAAATTATACACTTGTTACCAGCATGTGTACATTAAAATATTGGTTACGACTGATTTTGTTATTTTATATAAATGAACCCTTGACAGATTGTGCTCTAAGCTAGTTTCTAAGCATGACACAAATAAGGTGGCATTAAAAATGTTTTGTCCCATAGCATTTTCATTATGCATATAATTTTAATAAAATAACAGGATAATGAATACATTTTAACATTATAGCAAAATTAATTAACTGCAAATGGAGGAAAAGTGACATTTGACTGATACTTTTTTAATTGAATGTTATTTTTGAATTGATTATGTAACTAACGGAAAAGCACGGGGGGGCAATTTTCTTTATAAATTGCCAGCAGTGTACATGTTCCAACACAGGAATTTTATAAGCTCTTTGCTTCTTTAAGATAAATTAACTCTTGTGAAATCAGAATAACCAATAGGTATTCATGCAGTTACTCTATAGTTTCTACTGTTTTTCTTTAATATCCCTCTATTAACTGTTTGCAACACCTTTTAAATCCTCATTGATAATATAATTGAATGGTAGATATAGTCCTGAACCTTTTATAAAAATACTTTGCAAATTTAAAGATACAAGCTACATCAGCAACAATGTTGTATTTGCAAACATAAAAATAAGCAGCTTGGGTTGAGTAACTTAATGCAACAATTTCAGAGAAAGATCATGTGACTCAATTTGAGGAACAAACTGGCTTTGAATGCGATCAGAGAGAAACTGTCAGAGTAATAGCCTTTTTGCTTTTGCTCGTATCATCAAAGTTTATGAGTTGAAAATCCATCAGAAAACTTCATGTCATAAAGGGTTATTAAAAGGAGACTTGTGAGTACACAGCATTACCTCCAGGAAAAGGTGACTTTGACTGGCTATAGCTTATCTAGGAAGAAACTGTCAAGCTGACAGTTTTTGTGCAAAGTGACTTCAGCTGCAGATCAACATTTGGACAACCTACAAAGCAGTTTTATTTTCCCGACTCTGTTACTTGCTGAAGTAATTAAAGACAGCACTCTGTAGAGTCTAATACATGTTTTCTTGGAGGTGGTTTATTGTGTGTTCATTTTCAAGATATGGAGTTACACATGACTGCAAACTGTAAACCTTTTTTACAATGATCTTTAAAATCCTTGTGTAAGTTCTTCTAGGCAATGGATGAGGAGCTGGGGAGGGGATGGTGAATAGTTCAATTGGCTGAGTGGCTGGTTTGCAATGCTAAGCAACACCAACAGTATGGTTTTTTTTTTAAGATTCCCTACAGTGTGGAAACAGGCCCTTCAGCCCAACAAGTCCACACCGACCCTCCAAAGAGTAACCCACCCAGTCTCATTTCCGTATGACTAATGCACCTGACACTATGGGGCAATTTAGCATGGCCAATTCACCTGACCTGCGCATCTTTGGACTGTTGGAGGAAACCGGAGCATCCAGAGGAAACCCATGCAGACATGGCAAGAATGTGCAAACTCCACACAGACACTCGCCAAAGGCTGGAATCGAACCTGGGACCCTGGTGCTGTGAGGCAGCAGTGCTAACCACTGAGCCACCGTGCTGTCAATAGCCACTAATTCCTGTACCATCTGAGGTTACCATAGAGTCATAAAGCTGTACAACAAGAAATAAACCCTTCAGTCCAACTTGTCCATACTCACCAGGTATCCTAAATTAATCTTCTCACATTTGGCTAATATTTCTCTAAACCCTTCCTATCCAGATGCCTTTTTAATTGTACCAGCCTCCACCACTTCCTCTGACAGCTCATTCCATACACACACCACCCTCTGCGTGAAAAAGTTGGCCTTAAGGTCCCTTTTAAATTTTGCATCTCTCAACCTGAACCTCTGCCTCTAATTCTGGACTCCCCCACCCCAGGGAAAAAGCTTTGTCTTTTTACCCTATCCATCCGCATCATGATTTTATAAACCTCTACAAGGTCACCCCTCAGCTCTGATGTTCGAGGGAAAATAGCCCAGGTCTATTCAGCCTCTCCCTGTAGCTCAAACCCTCCAACCCTGGCAACATCTTTGTAAATCTTTTCTGAACCCTTTCAAGTTTCACAACCTCCTTCCAATAGGATGAAGGACTCTCCTTCTCATCCTCTCTGCCCAGAGGGTGTGATGATCCTCAGGTTAAACTACCACCAGTCATCTCTCTCACTAATAAGAGAGGAACCCCATGAGAGAGCAGGACTTACTCTCTAAGCCGGCAGAGCCCCATTACAGAGCAGTTAGCTTTCCTCTGAGTATTACGTCCAGTCAGCATTACCATGACAATTTGAGGAGTTTCCCAACTTTCTAATGGGTCGATGGGACCACCACCAAACTGGAGAATGTGAGCCTCACATCCACATAAGATCATAAGACCATAAGACCATAAGACATAGGAGTGGAAGTAAGGCCATTCGGCCCATCGAGTCCACTCCGCCATTCAATCATGGCTGATGGGCATTTCAACTCCACTAATTTCAACTAATGGTGCAAAAAAAAACTTTTTCTGATTTGGCAACTGGGAAAATATACTCTCAGATTGAATATTAGCTGTAGAATAAACCTGAAGAACCTGATGCTGGATCAGTATCCTCACTTTAGTCCAGGGATCATCCGTGTGAATCTCCGCTGGACACGCTCCAGTGCCAGTATGTCCTTCCTGAGGTGTGGGGACCAAAACTGGACACAGTACTCCAAATGGGGCCTAACCAGAGATTTATAAAGTCTCAGTAGCACAACGGTGCTTTTATATTCCAACCCTCTTCAGATAAATGACATCCCAGTGTTCACACACCTAGGACGTTCACCAGTTCAATTCCAGGATGAAAGGCCTGCGGTACCAGGAAAAGTTGAATAACTTGGGCTTGTACTCACTGGATCTGACTGAAGTATATAAAATACTAAAGTGGATAGATAAGGTGTACGTTGAACAGTTCCTCCCCCTTTTAAGATAGTCTCGAACCAGAGGGCATAGATATAGAGTGAGAGGAGGTAGGTTCAAGACTCAGATGAGGAGAAGCTACTTCTCCCAGAGGGTTGTGAATCTGTGAAACTCATTGTCCCAGAGTGCAGTGGAGGCAGAATCAATCTACAGATTCAACAAAGGAATTGATATGTTCCTGATGAAAGGTGAGATGAAGGGTTTTGGGGTGCAGGCAGGAAAGTGAAGTTGAGAGCAGCTGAGATCAGCCATGAACTTGCTAAATGGCAGAGCAGGCTCAAAGGGCTGAATTGTCTGCTCCCAATCCAGATTCCTATATTTGTATGTTCCACATTGCCAGCTCTATTCACAATAGGAGAGACAGAATAATCTTAGCATATTGAAGCATCAGGTCAAAGAGAGAGGGAAGAAGGGATGTGTAATGATGGGTGATTTCTCCACGCTGTGCTACCTACCATGTGGCTGTTATCAAGTTTGGAGAAGATTTGTAGCTCAGGTTAAGGTTCTGGATGTAACTTTGGTCACTGAGCTGGAAGGTTCATTTTCAGACGTTTCATCATGATAACATTATCAGTGAACCTCCAGTGAAGCACTGGTATTATGGCCCGCTTTTTATTTATGTGTTTAGGTTTCCTTGGGTTGGTGATGTCACTTCCTGTGGTGAAGTCATTTCCAGCTCTGGTGATAGATGGGATCCAAATCGATGTGTTTGTTATAGATTTCCAGTTGGAATGCCATGCTTCTAGGAATTCTTGTGCATATCTCTGTTCAGCTTGTCCTAGGATGGATGTGTTGTCCCAGTCAAAGTGGTGTCCTTCCTCATCTGTATGTAAGAGTACTAGTGAGAGTGGGTCATGTCTTTTTGTGGCTAGTTATTGTTCATTTACTCTAGTTGTGAGGTCGGGTCTATTGCCACCTGTTGGTAAGTGTCGGAATCTGCAAGCAATGCGTTTGCTTTCTCAATGTCATCTGTTTGGTTTAAAATTACTGTCTGCAGGTAGGATAACAATGCTTTTATCTTTTTTGAGTCCTTCTAGTACTTCCCTTTCTTGTGTATTGAGTGTGTTCCCTTCCTTTTTCCTGCTTAATGTTGATGTGACTATCTTTCTGATGGTTTGCTGGGTTTCTTCAGTGAGTTGGTTGTCTTGCAGTGTTGTTGCTAATGCTGCTAAGAAATCTTTCTTGTCCGCATCCTGGAAATTGTAATTTAATCCTCTTACTAAGATGGCTTTTTCAGTTTCTGTTAAAGGTTGGTCAGATAAGTTTTTTATCCATGCTTCTGTGTTGTCTGAGTTGTCATTTTTTGTGATTTCTCTGGTTATGGGGTCAGATCTATTGCCACCTGTTGGTAAGTGTCGGTATCTGCAAGCGGTCATGATGTAGCTGTGCAGTCTCTCAGAGGTTCCGCACACGCCACCAGCTCACTGATTGGCATGTGGATGTATTGACTTCCATTCCAGCACAGAGCTCAGAAAAAAAAGAAACTATTGAGGGAATGTAGATAATGATGTAAATGCATGGGCTTCAATTGCAAGGGGACCATCCTTGAAACCTTGATCAGGAGTGTCACATGATATGTCACCTGCCAGTGGCAGTCTGAGCATCATCAAAACCACCTTAAGCTCAAGGTGACCCTGAGATAACACTGAATGAGCTGTACCCTTTGTGGTTGTGGAGCATCTTTACCCTGAGTACTTGCAAAGTGATGCACATGACTCAATAGTATCCTGCATCACAAAGAAGTCTGCAATTCTAGTGAAGCTACACTCTCACTCCATCTTCTTCTCTCTTGCTCTCAGCTGTTCTTGTAAACAGAACCCCAGTGCCATCCTCGCATTTCACTGAGGCTGCAGCTTTGCCAGTAACAGGGACCACATTTTAATGTGCACGTCATTGATGAAACTAAGACATAACACATCCACTGAACCCCACAAAGGCTGAGATAGGAGACCTTGAGTGGATTAACATTTGCTTCTGAGTGTCCTTTTTTCCTCCTTCATCCATCAGTTTTTTTGTTCCTCTTGTACATCACCATCTATTTATTAGGTAGGTCAAGGGGAGTTAGAAACGATAGCACCAATCATAGCCAGCAATGTGAGGTGAACACATGAAATCAGAACAAGGCATATACCATACACCCACGTTGTCAGCTTCACAAACTTTAAATAAGATTGCAAGCCACCAAACATTTCTATTAATTCAACAGAAAACATTAGAAATCAATTAGTAACTGACTCAAAAATAGTTGATGGTTCCTTTAAATAGAGCTATTGGATGGTTCTTCCTGATGTTGAACATAATTCAATTCTGTGAAGAAATGGTATTAGCTAGAACATTGAGGGTGAAGATAGCATCTCAAATCAACAGGACATACCAACTTGCATCGTAGTTTACCAGCTCAGCTCTCTTTCAGCACATGTTCCGACAACCTCCAGTTTTACAGCTCACTTCATTTGGTGGAAGGAAATTATTGTGATACACAGTCAATGCTAGGTCATTATAACGTGAGTGTATGACAGTAATATATTCTGTATATCTACTAATGCACTTATTAACATGACGTGGCAATTTAAGGAGATGATGCAGCTTTGAACAGAAGTCACGTTAATTTCACTAAGTTTTAAACATTTGAAATTTCACTTTTTTGACATTGTACAAATTTGGGCAGTTTTCACAAATGGCAACAGTTTCTGCTTAACTATTTCTAAAACTATTCCTCACATAAAGTATTCACTTTAAATATCAAGACTGAAAATTATAAGATAAGAAAAGCATAAAAATTTATGTTTAAAATGAGACTGTAATACCCTGAATAAAACATGCTCTCTTTGTCATGTTTAATAATACAGAGAAAATGCCAGTGTTGATCTAAGAGAATTAATCTATATAGTTCATGTTTAATTCATCTGATCTTTAAGAATGCTCAGCAATTTTTAATTTAGATAAATCACTGTTATTCACTTCCAATACCTACTATATCAGTCTCTTGATGTGTTTTTTGGGTGGGCTTCAGGAATACCTGGTGAATTGTTCTATTTCAGAAAGCAAACAAATCAAGAAATATATTTTATATGTGTTAATTTCCAGTACTTAATACAGTAATGTCCCTGAAAGATACTTGTGCATTTCTTTTGTACTGAAAAATATTATTTTGTTGGGTAATGTAGTTATAATTTCAGTGTAAAAACCATATGAATTGAGAATGCTGTATATCAGAAAGGAAAGCGGACAGTGCTGGAAAAGGTCAGCAGGTCTCGTAGCATCTATGGAGAGAAATCAGAGTTAGTGTTTCGGATCAAGTGAACCTTCCTCACACCCTTCACTCTGAGGAAGGGTCACTCAATCTAAAACTTTAATTCTGATTTCTCTCCATAGATGCTGCCAGACTGCTGAGCTTTTCCAGCAATATCTGTTTTTATCTAAAATTCCAGTGAAATTTTGTTTTGATTTGGAACTATTGTCATTATCAAACTTGAACACTTTGGCTAGTTCAGTCTTGTGTATTCAATTGTTTCTTAACTTCATTCAGAAAAATAACAGCCGTCTATGGTTTAACAAAATTATATTATAGTCACCTACATTTCAAAAGTGTTATGGCAGGACATAATACATTTGTTAATCATTTTCTCTCAGGCATTTCAACATTGATTTCCAAGTGATCCATTTGTGATTGATGTAATAATGTTATCTTTTAGCAGATTATTGATGCAAACAATTGTTCTTGTGCCTTCATTAATGTCTTATTTTTCAAAGATCACAAGAAGCTTAAATATGAAGAAGTAAAACTGACACATCAATTAATCCAGCAAAAGCGATCCTAATCTCCCCTTTCCAACATCAAATTATTCCTGAAAAGATTCTACATTATGTCCATTACTATTCCATATGTTGGTTACATTGTGAAAGGTCTATTAGAATTACTCCTAAATTTGTTCTTTGTTTGTCTGAGCCTCCATCTTCTTGTCCTACTCAACTTGACAAAATATTGGATATTGTCAATTAATACATATTGGATCATAATGCGTGTTTGTTCCACTTACACTGAAATTGATAAGTGGCAGCATACAAACGTCAAACTAACTGCTCAACTACGTGATTATGGAATTCAGTTTGATGTTAAATATGCTGTTGAGTAGTTGCTTACTTAGGAGGGAAATCAAGTTTATGAGACTCTGGGATCAAATAAAGTTAACCAGCACACCTTAAAATTGCATTCTGTTTGCAAAGCTAGTCTGCAAGGGACTGGTTACTTGAGTAGGATGAAAATGGAGCGAGAGACCAGGTTATCACATGGTGTGCTGAGGGCTTTAAAGCAGGAACTGCAAAGACCCAGGAAGGGTCATCTTTCCACAAAGGGACAAAGAACATTCCACACAGACTCTTAGAAGGACATGATAGAAAATAGCCCAAGAAATCTGCAAGGATTCCAACACCCAATGATAATGCTGGAAAATGTTCAAACACAGTTATTAGCATGAGTGAATGTATCTTCAAATATCACCACCCACCTCACACGGCATGTACTATACACTCAGGATGCAGGTCTCTGATGATCTACTTTGAGCAACAATATTGCTCCCATTGGAGCAGTATTATCTATCTTGGTTGAATAGTAGAGGATCATCAGTGGCCACCCTCTGCTTTGACATGATAGCCTAAGGATGGCAGGAACAGCAGAGTCTGTCGTATATATATTGGTCTGCCTGGTCAGATTCAGGAAGTGTAATCCTTTGAAGTTAGATACACTTCCCATTAAAATGTGCTTCCTGCAAAATTGTGTGTTGCAATCAGTGGTTCCCTACAACAATATGACAATTGGTTGAAGTAGCTGGAAGCAGATTCCCTATTATGTAAAGCTGGCAGTGTTGCAGAGCTAAAAATAGAAATTGCTGAAAAAGCTCAGCAGGTCTGGCAGCATCTATGGAGAGAAATCAGAGTTAACACTTCAGGTCAAACTTTCCTCAGGACAGTGTTGCAGAGCTAAAGTTTTGGCTTTCATTTTTAGTTTTAAATTACATTTTGTATGTAACTATTCTTGTTCACCACCTGATGTAAACTCTTGTAAGAACATTTCTCAGAAGCCATCTTTGGTTGAAAAGCCCATATTTGTCCCATCATTCCTCAAAACCCAGATTAATATTCAACATTAGTCACCAACCTCATAATTAATTCATATATTTCTTCCAATACATAAAAGTCTCCTTGCTTATCAGTGACCAGAATACTTTGCAGTACTCAAGACGCACTATAGTTACACAACTTGTTTCTGGATTTTATTCCATTACTTTTTGCTGGACAGTTCAATAATTTATTGATTGCTGCTCTGCACTGGTTATACATATTGAACATCCTGTTTACCAAGCGTCTAATTTCCATTTCAACTGCACCTTTTGTTATTGCATTGGAATTCAGGGAAAAGATCACAAGAAAGTTAAGAGTGGAATTTTTAAAAGAACTATATTTGAACTATTAGTTCTTTTTATTAAGAGTTTCCAAAAATACTTACTTATTCTGTGATTGATTCAAAATGCTGCTGTATTGTAATTTTGTTTTCTAAAATGTAAATGCTATTATGTAAAAAAGAATCAATGGCTTAAAATGTCATATTTGATCTTAATGATTTAATTTGACCTTTATCTCCATTTTACTGTGACATATCACCATACATATTGATTAAAAATTCATAGTTCTGAAATATTTGCCCATTCTCCTGCTCACTGAAGTTGTGCAGAATATTTAGAATATACATACTAGCTTGAAGCAATCATTAAAACTGATGTGGTTGGAAATAACTTGAACCTAATTCACCCTATGGAAATCTCAAGTGATCATACCAAATCATTTGGAAAAGATCAACTGCCGGATACATTTCCCAATGGGCAAATTGATTAAACAACCCCCAGACTCATTGGATTACTAAGCAAATCCATGTATTTTATAAATTTGAAAAAGTCCAGATCAAGAATGAAGTGGTAGTGAAAAGCTGAGCAAATTGCTTAATTGTCCATAGTATCCAGGGTTGTGTCTAGGCCAAGTGGATTAGCCATGGGAAATACAGGTTTCCAAAGATAGGATGGGGGAATGGATCTGGGTATGATGCTCTTCAAGAGTGGTTGGTGTGAGCTCAATGGACTGAATGGCCTGCTTCCACATTGTAGGGATTCTATGGTTCTAAGAGCAAAGTGGGAGAAAAACCTAAGGCCAATATGGGAAAAGAACAAGGTGGAGTGCCTGGTGGGACAAAAGATCCAAAGTCACAGAATTGATACCTCAGCTGGATGGCAGGGTAAGTTACAGATAAAATATTAATTTAATCCAATTATAACTTCAGCTAGATCAACTAGAAAAAAATAAACTCAAAGTTGATTAATTCCATAAACTTTAAGCAATTAAATAAATAAAACAGAGCTATACTGTGACAGCAGTGAAGATGTTATGTCACAAATGTGGGAATTGAGGAGAGTTTTGGTACGATGGGTAACAATATCTGTCAACATTTTGGTAGTCTAGAGAAATTTTAGCTCTGAGTTAAAGCCTGAGGTGCATTGTGTAAACTAAAGAATTACTGGATTACCTGAACACACTGATCAAAAACTTTGTCGTATCTCTTCAAGTTAGATCGAGGTACAGGTGTGCTTGACAATCAGGACAGGAGTGCGTAATTACTAGGGTAAGGAAGCTTCAGTTCCTAGCTGCTAGCATGAAGTCTCAGACATCAAGGCTTCCTCTTAACAGTCAAAAGGGGCAGATTGTTTATTTTTCAGGACTGGAGAGAGACCGCACGTGAGAACCAGACCTGTCTTGTCAGATTGCCAAAGGCATGATTACTGTATTAAAACAGATGTTGATTAATGATTAAATAATACATTCTTTTGTTAGGTACTTCATTAGAGTCAGGTTATTCCAACTCTTTTTTTTCACTGCAATGTAACTGTGTTGTAAGAATAAAGTGCATTTTGATTAAAACTTTGTGGTGGACTAATTGAATCTCATCTGGAACATAGCACTTTATACTTAATAAGTATAAAATCAAATAAATATAAAAGTTAGGGTTTAGGCTTTTTCCTTACAATACTTTGGGAAGGATGGGGGGAGTCTGGTCTGTCCATAACAGCATGCTATAAAATATTTCAGTGTGGGAGGAGAGAAGTGTCTTACTCTTGTATAGCCCATGACACCTAGAAATGAGCTTGTAAAGGTGGATCAGAGATGACACTTTAAACATTGCTCATATTTACTGCTGCTTCCCAGACCTTACTATGATTCATTTATAATGACCAATGACGTGATCAAGATTACTTTGACTAGGATTTTTTTGTTCAACACATTTAGTCATGGCATGATGTTATGACCGTGGTTCAGAAACCCAAAGTACAATGCACATTTTTAACTTATAATTCCAAATGTGTTTGTTTTAAAGGAAGGCTATTACAGCCAGTTATGTTTATGATGCAAATGAAGTGGCTGGCCTGAGGCAGAGAAACCCACAGAATGTCACAGCTAAAGATGCAAAGGGAAATCAAACAATAAACACTTCAAACAGGGAGGTGAAAAGGGAAATCAAAACACACTGGGTAATGATCTCTTGTGACTGCAAAGTTAATGAGGTACTGATGACACCCTGCTCAACAATAACCTACTTTCTGTGGAGTATTTCACAAATTGCAAACATATTTTTTGTTTTTCCTTTGAAGAATACACAAGGACAGGGGTTAATAAGTCAATCTGAACTCTACTAGAATTTGCTACTGGGACTGAACACTCTCAATCATGCCAGAAGGTGAAGCTACCCACTTTTTAGATTAGATTACTTACAGTGTGGAAACAGGCCCTTCGGCCCAACAAGTCCACACCGACCCGCAACCCACCCATTCCCCTACATTTACCCCTTCACGTAACACTACGGGCAATTTAGCATGGCCAATTCACCTGACCTGCACATCTTTGGACCATGGGAGGAAACCAGAGCACCCGGAGTAAACCCACGCAGACACGGGGAGAATGTGCAAACTCCACACAGTCAGTCGCCTGAGTCGGGAATTGAACCCGGGTCTCTAGCGCTGTGAAGCAGCAGTGCTAACCACTGTGCCACCGTGCTGCCACTTCTACTAGTCTGTGTTTCAGTATTAGTGTGCTATGAAGATCACAGGTGAACAGCCATCTTCTAATTCTCTAAACCCCTTGAATTAACATTCGAGATAGGACAAGTGCAACAAATTGGGATAAGCACACGTTTAGTGATCATGATTTGTAGATGCTGGTGTTGGATTGGGGTGTACAAAGTTAAAGATCACACAACACCAGGTTAGAGTCCAACAGGTTTAATTGGAAGCACACTAGCTTTCGGAGCGTCGCTCAATCATCAGGTGGGCGCTCCAAATGCTAGTGCTTCCAATTAAACCTGTTGACTATAACCTGGTGTTGTGTGATTTTTAACGTTTAGCGATAGTTGTGTTGATGCAGACTGAATGGGCCTTCAAGCCTTTTCTGTGATGTATGCATCTACTCACCTGTGTTGCAATTGAAGTGCTAGAAGCTAACAAGCTACTAAGCCTAAAGAATGGAAGCAGGAACAAGAAAATGACTCTCTCACATCCTAATTTCTGCATTCACTTACAATTAAAAGAAATCAGAACAGAATCCCAACCAACCTACAATACTAAGAATCTGAAAACAACTGCTGATGTCACTGTTATTGGTAACGTTTACAATAACGGCTGCAACGATGTACAGTACATGAGCAATTCAGAGACTGGTCTTTTTTTTAACTTTTTTCTTTTGAACTCACTTCTTATCTCTACTCCCTGTATATGTATTGCGTTGCTAATTCTGCTCAAGTTTAATAATTAATAAACTTTCTGAAATCATGAAAGCCTGGTTAAATTGGCTTCTTTTAAAACACAAATTGGTTTGGGTCTGGGAGAAAGGGAATCAGTTTGTTTATCAATTGACCCTGCAATGACAAATGGAAAGTGCGGGTTAACAAAGCAGGGAGTCAGTAGGGCTTTTGCCCGAAACGTCGATTTTCCTGCTCCTCGGATGCTGCCTGAACTGCTGTGCTTTTCCAGCACCACTCTAATCTAGAATCTGGTTTCCAGCATCTACAATCCTTGTTTTTACCTGGGAGTCAGTACATCTCTGGTCACCCAGGTACTTGGAGATTTGAGGGAACCAACTGGATCTATAAAAAACTAGGGAAGCCTGCTATAATCTTGCTTGTAACAATGGGGATTATATGATTACAGAGCTGCCTTACCTGTGTTATGTAAGTCCCTGATTAATGCAATTGCCCCTTGAAGATCTTCCCATCACATAGACATAGAATTCACTTCCTCAGGAACCAAAGAAAGGCTTACGCCCCACACTGTAATAGTTGTGGCACACATTGCATTTTTCATTTCCATTTACTATTGGGTGAGAATGGAAAACAATGGAGATTCTCAGAGAAGGTGGCAGGTACACCCTGACAATTCAGCTACGTCCCTGCCCACTCCAAGCCCACTCCAAGCCTACATATTCCTTTCTTCCTTCTCTGCCCTGTCAATCTCCTCCAGTATGAAGCTTCCCCCATATACCCACTCAACCCTTTCATTTACTCCTCATGTTTTGTCCTGAGACACGAGCCAAACATTGAAATGCACTGTGTCCCCATCAAAGCCAGGGTGCTAGTGACTGTTAATGCCCCCTCATGGAGTATCTATGTCCTCCTGCGCACCATACTCTCCCACCTCTATGTGCTGAGTTGCTCCTTTTCACAATCATTTCACGCTGTCCATCCCAACGTGCTGCTTCCAATCCCCACAACTGACTTCTCCAAAGTCTTCAGTTCAGCAGTGGCCCTGATAACAGCACCAACCGCACCTCCCTTCACTTTCAGTGAACAGAACACTTAAAATAACCATGGCCCTCCCCAACTTGAAATGACAGCGCGGATTGTTTAGTGACTAGACCCCTGACTGATCTCTGTGTGGCTCCCCAACTAGGTTAACACTAATCCCTGGGCTTGTGGAACTGGACCTGCAGGACAGACCATGGCCCAGTTCCTTGACTGTAAAGATATAAGACCCTGACCCTGACGGTCCAAGCGATCAACTCACTGTGTCCAAGTCTTTGAACTGAAATTGGATCAGCGGCAGGACTACCTGGCTGATGAGAGTTCCTGGTGATTTGCCTTCAAACTACTCCCCTTAGAGTTTGAGATGTGGCCAACTGGCTGATGCATGTTCAGGGTGTTTTCTGTGTAACCTGCTGGCACACGTTGCAGGGGGAACATTGCCACGGCACAGTGCTATACAGAAACATGTCCACCCCTTTTACAGGCCATTGTTGCTGGCAAACAGAACAGGCACTCTGCTTTAGTACTTGTGCTAAAACGCATGCCAGGACAGAAAGACTGTGACCCTGCAAATGCTGAATGAGGCAGCATTATGCAGATAGGCGGCAGCACCCCAATTCTGTTTTTGCTGTCCTTAATGTGTTTCTCCTAGGAGCAGCAGTACCAAGCCGCACAGGAGTGGCAAAGACCAGCATGGATAGACTACAGGCCCATGGCTGAAGAAAGACTATAATTTAGAACCTTTAACTTTATTTCTTATTTATTACTATAAACTGAGGAGAGCTGTAATGTTAAACTTTTACCTTATTTCTTTATTTTTCTACTTTGTACTTATGATTTTGTACCCAAGATTGCACTGTGAATGGCGACATTGTAAACTTTTCATTGCCCAGGTAGTTCTGCTGTTACATGGTAGTTTCGTCCTTAAGTGGCCCTACACCACACAAACATGTCACAATATAAATACCCATAAAGCATTGGTAGTGTAATCACGTTATAGGCAAGATGCACTTTGAACATTTGCTTTGTAAAAAAAGCTTTCCTTATTCACCCAATCACGTTACCGTCGATACATGTGAATGAATATAGCAAAACTGCCTGTATTTCCTTATCCTTGTACTTAAGTACACATGACAATAAAACCTAGTTCTAATAAAGGCAACATCCCCAATCCTATTTCTTCTGTTCTTAATGTGTTTATCCAAGGAATGAGAGGGACAAAAAGTGTTGGAATCCAAGACAGACAAGCAGGAGGCTGGAAGAACACGGCAAACCAGGCAGCATCAGGAGATGGAGAAGTCGATGTTTTGGCTGTAACCCTGCAGGACTGGGAATGGGTGTGGGGGGAGATGCAGATAAAGGGGGTGGGGGTGACAGAGTGGTGAGGGGGGGGAATTGGAGACAGGTGGAGGGTACGACCTGGTTGGTTGATGGGAGGGATGAATCCGATAGGTAGCTGAGAGGAATGGATGGGAGGGGGAGGGGTTGGGAAGGGAATCGGGGGATGCTCCTTTATCCAAGGAGTAGAAGTAACTTAATAGTTCTCAAATGATCCTGAAGAAATCAAGGATTTTCACTTTTTTAAAGTTTGTGAGATTCAGGCAACGTGGAAGTTTGGAATTGATTATAGACCTACTGTAAGTAGATGAATTGAGATCTGTCCTGATTTGATCAAAACAGACTTGATGGTCAGAATGGCTAAGTGCTATTCTCACATTATCATAGAATCCCAACAATGTGGAAACAGGCCATTGGCCCAATAGGTCCACATGAACCTCTGAAGAGTAACCCATCCAGTCCCATTCTCCTACCCTATTCCTCTGCATTTACCCCTGCCTAATGCCCCTAACTTACACATCACTGAACACTATGGACAATTTAGTATGGCCAATTCACCTAACCTGCACATCTTTGGTTTGCGGGAAGAAACCAGAGCACCCGGAGGAAAGCCACACAGACATGGGGAGAGCGTGCAAACTCCACACAGACAGTTAGGACAAAGAACAAAGAACAAAAGACTTACAGCACAGGAACAGGCCCTTCGGCCTTCCAAGTCTGCGCCATTCCATATCCTCTATCTAAACCTGTTGCCTATTTTCTATAGATCTGTATCCCTCTACTCCCTGCCCATTCATGTATCTGTCTAGATACATCTTAAATGATGCTATCATTCCCGCCTCTACCGCCTTCACTAGCTACGCGTTCCAGGCCCCTACCACCCTCTGAATAAAGAACTTTTCATGCATTATCTCCCCTAAACTTTTCTCCTCTCACTTTGAACTCGTGACCCCTAGTAATTGAGCCCCCCACTCTGGGAAAAAGTTTCTTGCTGTCCACCTTGTCTATACCTCTCATGATTTTGTAGACCTCAATCAGGTCCCCCTCAACCTCTGCCTTTCTAATGAAAATAATCCTAATCTACTCAACCTCTCTTCAAAGCTAGTAGCCTCCATACCAGGCAACATCCTGGTGAACCTCCTCTGCACCCTCTCCAAAGCATCGACATCCTTTTGTAATGTGGTGACCAGAACCGTATGCAGTCTTCCAAATGTGGCCGAAACAAAGTCATATACAACTGTAAAATGACCTGCCAACTCTTGCACTCAATACCTGTCCAATGAAGGAAAGCATGCCTGCTCCACAGATGCTGCCTGACCTGCTGTGCTTTTCTAGCACTACACTCTCAACTCAGATCTCTCTGAACATCAATTTTCCCCAGGACACTTCCATTTACTATATAGTTCGCTCTTGAATTGGATCTTCCAAAATGCATCACCTCACATTTGCCTAGATTGAACTACATCTCCCATTTCTCTGCCCATCTCTCTAATCAATCTAATGGTATTATCTGCAAACTTGCTAATCAGGCAGCCTACACCTTCCTCCAAATCATTTATATACATCACAAACAACAGTGGTCCTAGCACGGATCCCTGTGGAACACCACTGGTCACAGGTCTCCATTTTGAGAAACTCCTTTCCATTACTATTCTCTGTCTCCTGTTGCCCAGTCAGTTTTCTATCCATCTTGCTCGAACACCCTGGAGCCCATGCAACTTCAACTTCTCCATCAGCCTAACATGGGGAACCTTAGTGAGTTTTGAGAAGATTTGTAGCTCAGGTTGAGGTTTTGGATGTAGGTTTGCTCGCTGAGCTGTAAGGTTCATTTCCAGACGTTTCGTTACCCTGCTAGGTAACATCTTCAGTGGGCCTCACGCAAAGCAATGCTGAAAATTCCTGCTTTCTATTTATATGTTTGGGTTTCTTTGGGTTGGTGATGTCATTTCCTGTGGTGATGTTTTTTCCTGTGGTGAAGTCACTTCCTGTTCCTTTTCTCAGGGGGTGGTGGATGGGGTCCAACTCGATGTGTTTGTTGAGTTCCGGTTGGAATGCCATGCTTCAAGGAATTCTTGTGCGTGTCTTTGTTTGGCTTGTCCTAGGATGGATGTGTTGTCCCAGTCGAAGTTATGTCCTTCCTCATCCGTATATGAGGATACTAGTGAGAGAAGGTCATGTCTTTTTGTGGCTAGTTGGTGTTCATGTATCCAGGTGGCTAGTTTTCTGCCTGTTTGTCCAATGTAGTGTTTGTTACAGTCCTTGCATAGTATTTTGTAAATGACATTAGTTTTGCTCATTGTCTGTAAAGGGTCTTTCAAGTTCATTAGCTGCTGTTTTAGTGTGTTGGTGGGTTTGTGGGCTAAAAGTGTTGGTGGGTTTGTGGGCTACCATGATGCCAAGGGGTCTGAGTAGTCTGGCAGTCATTTCGGAGATGTCCTTGATGTAGGGGAGAGTGGCTAGGGTTTCTGGACGTGTTTTGTCTGCTTGTTTGGGTTTGTTGCTGAGAAATCGGCGGACTGTGTTCATTGGATAGCCATTCTTTTTGAATACACGGTATAGGTGATTTTCCTCTGCTCTGTGTAGTTCCTCTGTGCTGCAGTGGGTGGTGGCTTATTGAAATAATGTTCTGATGCAACTTCGTTTGTGGATGTTGGGATGGTTGCTTCTGTAGTTCAGTATTTGGTTCATGTTTTGCATTTCTGTAGACGCTGGTTTGAAGTTCCCCATTGGCTGTAGTTCCATATTTGGTCTGTATGTGTTGTTTTCCTGTAGACGCTGGTTTGAAGTTCCCCACTGGCTGTTAGTTCTACTGTGCCATTTAGGAATGGCCATCAATAATACCCTTACTGGCATAAAATTCACTAAAGAGGAGGAAAACAACAACAAACTGCCATTCCTTGATGTCACAGTAGAACTAACAGCCAGTGGGGAACTTCAAACCAGCGTCTACAGGAAAACAACACATACAGAATATGGAACTACAGCCAATGGGGAACTTCAAACCAGCGTCTACAGAAATGCAAAACATGAACCAAATACTGAACTACAGAAGCAACCATCCCAACATCCACAAACGAAGTTGCATCAGAACATTATTTCAATAAGCCACCACCCACTGCAGCACAGAGGAACTACACAGAGCAGAGGAAAATCACCTATACCGTGTATTCAAAAAGAATGGCTATCCAATGAACACAGTCCGCCGATTTCTCAGCAACAAACCCAAACAAGCAGACAAAACACGTCCAGAAACCCTAGCCACTCTCCCCTACATCAAGGACATCTCCGAAATGACTGCCAGACTACTCAGACCCTTGGCATCATGATAGCCCACAAACCCACCAACACACTAAAACAGCAGCTAATGAACTTGAAAGACCCTATACAGACAACGAGCATAACTAATGTCATTTACAAAATACCATGCAAGGACTGTAACAAACACTACATTGGACAAACAGGCAGAAAATTAGCCACAAGGACAAATGAACAACAACTAACCACAAAAAGACATGACCCTCTCTCACTAGTATCCTCACATACAGATGAGGTAGGACACCACTTTGACTTGGACAACACAATCATCCTAGGACAAGCCAAACAAAGACATGCACAAGAATTCCTTGAAGAGTGGCATTCCAACCGGAACTCAACAAACACATCGAGTCAGACCCCATCCACCACACCTGAGAAAAGGAACAGGAAGTGACTTCACCACAGGAAATAACATCACCACAGGAAATGGCCCCACCAACCCAAAGAAACCTAAACATATAAATAGAAAGCAGGGATTTTCAGCATTGCTTCGCCTGAGGCCCACTGAAGTTGTTACCTAGTAGGGTAATGAAACATCTGGAAATGAACCTTCCAGCTCAGCGAGCAAACCTACATCCAAAATGGGGAACCTTATCAAATGCCTTACTAAAGTCCAAGTATATGACAACTACAACCCTTCCCCATTAATCAACTTTGTCACCTCCTCAAAGAATTCTATTAGGTTTGTAAGACATGACCTTCGCTGCACAAAACCATGCTGCCCATTACTGATAAGCTCACTTTCTTCCAAATGAGAATAGACCCTATTCTTCAATATCTTCTCCAGCAATTTCCCTTCCACTGACTTCAGGCGTACTGGTCTATAATTACCTGGAGTATCCTTGCTACCCTTCTTAAAAAAGGGGATAACATTAGCAAACCTCAAGTCCTCCGGGATTATATCCATGTTCAAGGATGCTATAAAGATATCTTTTCAAGCCCCAGCTATTTCCTGTATTGCTTCCCTCAGTGATCTTGGGTAGATTCCATCCGGACCTGGGGATTTGTCTACCTTAATGCCTTTTAGAATACCCAAAACTTCCTCTCTCCTTGTGCAAACTTGACCTAGAGTACTCAAAGATCTATTCATAACCTCAATATCTGTCATGTCCCTGTCCTCAGTAAATACTGATGCAAAGTACTCACTAAGAATCTCACCCATTTTCTCTGACTCCAGGAATAATTTTCCCCCTTTGTCCTTAAGTAGGCCAACCCCTCCATATATTTGAAAAAAAAGGCTTTGAGACTTTCCTTAATCCTGGTTGCTAAAGATATCTCATGACCCCTTTTAGCCCTCTCAAAGCTAGAATCGAACCTGGGTCCCTGGTGCTGTGAGGTTACAGTGCTAACTATTGAGCCAGTGAGCCATATGGAATGTGATGAATGATGGGAACCCCTGAATTGTGGCAAATCTGTTGGTTAATTATGAGGGACGTAGTGACATACTGAAAAGAGCACGGTGTTGAGCAATGTGATAGTACAGTAGATTAAGAAACTGCTAGAGCAGTGAAGGCAAGTGGAATATCATGGCAGGGGAGAAAGATGTAATGAAAGACCCTCCCCTGACCTAAAAAAACATTGTTTACTTGGCTTAACCCAGGCACTTCCATCAATGTTTTGACAGATACTTTGGAAAACCAACAATGAAGTATTTCCTTAATGTTAATAAAAGGGGAAATGCTTTAACTACAATCCTTTATACAATGAATGCAGAATGCATTTTTCGCCTGTGGATAAGTGGACACTGAATCTGTTCATGTTTTGTGCAATGAGTTCCATCGCTGTTTAAAATTCAATACTAATTCCCATTTCTGCATGGCCACTTTTAATAAAGGTGCTAGAAGCAATTTACAAGCACTCATAATAATTGTCCAGCTATTATATTTGTGATTCAGCCTTTTATTGTTTTTTTGTTGTGTGCAGCAATTAAAGTCAAATCAGAGGCATCTATTATCATTCCTGGCAGCTGCACACACAATTAACAAAAAATGAATCAGACAAATGGCAATAGAAAAATTACAATGCAATTCTGCGAATCCAAATAATAGTTGGGTTTTACAGGGAAACCTTTTCAAAAGGGGGCTACCATATTTCATCAGACTGGAGCTAGTACATCACCCGAACAAAACAGAAAGGCTTGCCATAGTTACTACAAGCATTGACATTATAAATATGTTCTTCTGAATGCTATTATTCAGAAGCTGCACAGAACAAGCTCATCTTTGGATATGTCAGAAACGCTAATAATGCATGTCTGCATATTACAGAATAATTGTCGACTTAACCATCATCTAAAATCTCAATGGTTGAACCTTCATTTTTTTTTTGGAAAATCAGTTGTGATTCTTGTTGAGCCAAAGCCCTTATTGACTTTTAACACACAATTGCCATCACTAATCTTCAGCTCATTAATTATGCAATTGGCCTCTTCCAGACTTGACTATGGAACCATGTGATAGGAGAGCTCTCCAGGATTTTCATACCACTAGTGTCATATTTAATCCATGCTCCGCTGCAAGCCAGGAGCTGCTGTAAACAATGTATTCCTGACACTTTCTCCTGATTGACAGAACCTAAAAGGCAGGTAGCTCCTTGGTTGGCCAACAGAGTACCTGGATGTGATGGTGAATGGATTAGTTGAAATAAAGGCAGTGTATTTTCCTGAAAACGATGCCACCCCAGCAGATGTAGCCAGAGAGCAGCCTGGGTCAGCAATGTCGAAAGAAGGTCAGTGATCCACTGAGCTCCACTGAGGTAAATGTCAACACTTTCTCTCTCCTACCATGCACTTACAGGGTCATCATTCAATCTTATGTTGCCACTGCACACACCCCTCCCCAACGTTCATTGATTACAGCACTCAGTATTGTCTGCAACTGTACATTCAACAGTTCTCACCCACTCAACCTCTGCAATTACTAACCCTACCTGCCCATCCTACATGACACAAGCCCTCATGTCCCTACATCTCCAATAATATCTCTTCCATCCACTTCCATTCTCTCCAATCCCTCCCTTTGTGCCATTTCAGGAAAGAAATCTCTCCAAAAGGGCCAAGATCTGGTGGTATGATAGCAAGCATTAGTCTACTCATGCTTTGACATTTGCCAACCAGAGACAATCTAACCACCACCTCTTGACATTCAATGGTGTTACCATCACTGAATCCTCCACAAACAACAACCTGGGGGTTACCATTGACTAGAAACTCAACTGGACTCACCACATAAACACAGTGGCTGTAAGTGCAGGTCAGAGGCTTGGAATACTGTCCACCATCTATAAGGCACAAATCAGGATTGTGATGGAATATGCCCCAATTTGCCTGGATGAGTGCAGCTCCAACAACAGTCAAGAAGCTTACCATCATCTAGGACCAAGCAGCCCACTTGATTAGTACCACACCCACAAACATCCAGTCCCTTCACCATTGAGGCTCAGTGGCAGCTGTGTGTACTATCTAAAAGATGCGCTGTAGAAATTTACCAAAGTTCCTGAGGCAGCACCTTCCAAACCCAGAAACATTTCCATTCAGAAGGGCAAGGGAAGCAGATACATGGGAACGCACCTCCTATAAGTTCATCTCCAACCTACTCACTGCCCTGACTTGGAAATCCTTCACCCAAACCAGGGTATATGCTACCAGAGCTTTCCAGGCATCAAAATCTGAATCTGAAGGAGGCCTATGGTGTTTTACTACAGGCCTAATACAAACAGGGGCAGTATTGTATCTGTTTCAGTGTCAGTCTAAAGGTTTTGTAAAGATGCCTCACTGTGTTTGTAGAAGGCAGCCTTTTGTCAATAGCAGTCATCCCCGTATAGTCTGAGGACATTTAAAGGAAGTAGGAATATGTGAGTTCTCTCGTGTGTATACATCATGGCTGCCCTCAGGATAACTGGTGCACACCTTGCTGGTGTATGCTGGGATATGCTGGTAGTGATGGAGTTGGGGGTAGAGATTGTGGTGCTGGAAAAGCACAGCAGTTAGGCAGATTCCGAGGAGTAGGAGAATCAATGTTTTGGGAATAAGCTCTTCATCAGGAATCAGCCCTTCATAAGCCCTTCTGATGAAGGGCTTATGCCCGAAACATCAATTCTCCTGCTCCTCGGATACTGCCTGACCGGCTGTGCTTTTCCAGCACCACACTCACTCTGATCTCCAGCATCTGCAATCCTCACTTTCTCCCAATGGTGGAGTTGGACAAATGTCAGGACAAGCATCTGGAAAGCCGCCAGGAGTTAACTGATCTGATTTCATAATGAGAATTTGTACCATCTTGGAGAAGTCTTGCATGGACCTGAGGAGAGACTAGATAATATTGAGGCACAAATACATAGAAATAAGGTAGTTGTTGTTCAATAACAAGATTCAGAACTCACTACTAATCACCACTGGAAAATTTTCTCAGATTTGGGAATATGACTTTTTTCATTTGTACTATATTTTTCCACCTTTCTAACCTTTGCCCATGTCATTCAAGGCAGCAGAAAATTCCAGCCAATATATCATCTGATATCAATCCTGAAAATGTTTTCTTTGCTGCTCAAAAGTTGACCACCTTACCATAGACTATCTGCAGCCAACTGACGAGGTTAATGTATTTGGTGGTTTAAGAATGATTTTAAAAAAAAGTGCAGTAACAGCGAGCACAAACAGTTTAAGCGGGATTAAGCATGGTCATTCATGTGAAATGCAAAGACCTCTAGGGGTAACCTACTCAGTAATCTTCATTGTGCTCTGCTATGGTCATCTCCCATTTATTCCAGTGTTAACTAATTCCTTTCCTTTCAGCTTAATTGTAAAGAGGAAGCACATCCCAATTTCCTCTCCAACCCTCCACCCAAACCAGGGTATATGCTACCAGAGTGCTCCAGGCATCAAGATCTGATCTGAAGGCAGCCTGTGGTGGTTGATGATGGCCCTAATACAAGCAGAGACCCAAATCTAATTAGAAAGAAGGTAACTCCTGGCACCAGTGATTTAAAAGTAACAGCAGCTGTGAGCAGTGACAGATTCCAGATAAACAAGAGTAAAATCTCTCAAGAAATTATACACAATAGAAAGTAAGGAAATGAGTGTGGTATTAGAGCTAAATGTTTAGTTTATTATTCATCTTAATTATTGCAAAGATAATATATTTTAGATCAATGAATAGAATAAAGGGGCTCAATGACAGAAATAGATCCAAGGGCACACAGTAAATATAGTAAGTACAGGAAACTAAATAGATCCAATTTGCTTTAAATAAGTGTCTGTTCTACATAAATCAGAACCAAATAGCAATTCATTATTAAATGATTTCAAATCAAATTTAAACATCAGCTAATGAGCATTAAACTCAAGAATTCTATTAGTTCTAGATTCTAATTACAGCAATTAAAAATTAAGGTTAGCAAAAACAAAATCATGTGTTTAGGCTATGATAAAGGGGAATGCATGGATACTGAGGCTGTCCTGAGCTTCCACATCTGCAGTCAATGTCTCTGGCTTAAGGCACTCTGACTCAGAGCTATTGAGCTGAAGCATGAGTTAAGAAACATTCTGACTCATAGGTGTGGTTATGAATTTTTGGTTTGCTTTCTCCAGAGTGTAGTTGCAGCACAACAGAAAGCACAGGTGCAACAAGGAGAGAGTATGACTACCTGTCAGCATTGGGAGAACAAAGAATAACACACCAGGAGTTCCCACAGTCAGTGGTTATTTCCAAGAAAGTGCACTGTACATACTAACTGTGATTAAAAGGGCTGTGGGGCAAATGGTCACAATAGTAACCGTGGCACAATGGAACAGGAGGATGTCCAAGAGTTGTTGGGGTCAACTAGAATTTGAAGAAAATAGAGAAAAGGAGGAAGATTGTGGTTACAGGCAATTTAATAATGAGGGAGGATAAATAAAGATATCTCCCCTACCTGGTGTAGATTGGCAAAGGTAACAAAATACAGAAATTAAATGGGTTTAAAATATCTCTACAAATAATCAGTACTTTGTACAGAAATGGCAAAAAGGTATAATTCTTCTCAGAAGCAACCAAATTAGAGAAGAATGACGTGGAACACAAGTTTTGATATTATGGAGGTGGCAGTGCCTTGGATACAGTACCCCTCCAAATTAAACACTAAAACTGAAGCTGAGCAATAGAAAGGTATACTGTATTTGGTGGATCCAAATGCAGTTTAGGTTATTAACAGACAACCATTAAGGAGAATAGATGCTTTTGAAGTTGTATTAAAATATTTTTTACTTTATCCAATTTAAAAAAAAATATAGAAATCTCAAAGAAGCAAGATTTAACACAAGTTCAACTTCCAGTCGCGTCTGTAGACTATTTGAACTTTGCAGATGACCGAGAAATTGTGAACACAGAGCTTCAAAACTGAATTCTTAAGGGACAAAATTGTTGTTCGAATTCTTGATGAAACATTATCAGCTTACTTACAGACCAATGGAAAATGTAACTTTGAAGAAAACTTTCCAAATCACACTGAAGCCGAAGACAGAAATACTCAGACAGATCCTGAGAGAAGACCAACAATACCAGACTACCACCTGCTGAAGGAGCGTCGCTCAGAAAGCTGGTGTGCTTCCAATTAAACCTGTTGGACTATAACCTGGTGTTGTGTCATTTTTAACTTTGTACACCCCAGTCCAACACCGGCATCTCCAAATCATAACATTACCAGAGCAACTGAGTCTCTTTATAAGAAAAAGATACATGGAAGAGGCACATGAGAAGCTTTTAAAGGGAATAGCCTTAAAATCTGATGCAAAAAAGTGTTAGCACTAAACAGTAACAATGCCTTCAGGTGTAAAAACTTCCAACCATTACAAACAAATACTAATTTACGAAAACTGTAGATGAGTTTCAGAAATCGTGCAGAAGGGGATAATTAATTAGGCCATTGAGTCATAGAGATGTACAGCGCAGAAACAGACCCTTCAGTCCAACTCATCCATGCCACCAAGGTATCCGAAAATAATCCAGTTCCATTTGCCAGCATTTGGCCCATGTCCCTCTAAACTCTTCCTATTCATGTCACATCCAGGTGCCTTTTAACTGTTGTAATTGTACCAGCCTCCGCCATTTCCTCTGGCAGCTCATTCCACCCATGTCCCACCCTTTGTATGAAAACAATCCCCCTTAGGTCCATTTTCACTCTTTCCACCTCACCTTAAACCTATGCCCTCTAGCTTTGGACTCCTCCAATCCTGGGGAAAAAACTTTGGTTGTTCACTCTATTCTTGCCCCTCATTATTTTATAAACCTCTATAAGGTCACCCCTCACCCTCCAAAGCTCCAGCCTTGCCTGTGTCATGCTATGTAAACAAAAACAAACCTGATCTAATGCCAGATTTTGGTAGAAGTAGTAAGTGCCACAAGATACCAGCAATGGTTATCTGGGAAAGTACCAGGGAGCTAAGGTTTAAATGGGAGAAAGTAATTTGTCAAATATACAAATGAAGAAGGCTTCATGCATGGGGCAGTTGGTGATATGTGGCCTACCTACCATTGACAGGGACTGACCTGACCCACCAATCACCACTCATTTTAATTCCCCTTCCCACACCCTTTTAGACATGACCATCCTTGGTCTCCTCCATTGCCACAGCGAATCAGACCGCAAATTGAAGGAACAACACCCCATCTTCCGTCTGGGCAGCCTACAGCCCGGTGCACTCAACATTGAGTCCTCCAATTTCAAATAACCTCCCTTCCAATCCCCCGGCTCCCTTTTTAGCCCCTCCCCCTCCCTCCCTTCCATTCCTCTGGTCGACCCTTCCTTCCAGCTACCAACTGGATTCATTCCTCCCATCGACCAACCAGGCCGTACACCCTACCTGTGCTCACAGAGCCCTATCTCAGCATCCTGCCCCCTTCCCTATCCAAAATCCTCCCCTACCCCACCCTGTTTTATCTGCAGCTCCCCCACACCCACCCTCAGTCCTAAAGCAGTGTTACACTTAAAATGTTGACTTCTCCACGTCCTGAAGCTGCCTGGCTTGCTGTGTTCTTACAGTCTCCTACTTATCTACCTTGGATTCCAGCAGCTGCAGGTTTTTTTTGTCTGTCTTTGACAGAGGGCACTGATGAATGTCATTCTGTGTACCACTTTTAATGTGACACAATGCAAACAAATTTCTGCCCACTACTCAGATGAACGAATCATTTGGCAAAAGGAGTTTCACAAGGATCTTTACATCGATCACAATTATTTATTATCTATGATTAGACTTGGGAATCAGAAAATCAGGGTGGCACAGTGGCTCAGTGGTTAGCACTGCTGCCTCATAGGACCAGGTTCAGTTCCAGCCTTGGGCAACTGTCTGTGTGGAGTTTGCACATTCTCCCTGTGTCTGAGTGGGTTTCCTCTGGATGCTCTGGTTTTGTGCCACAGTCCAAAGATGTGCAGGTCAGGTGAATTGGCCATACTAAATTACACCTAGTGTTAGGTGCATTAGACAGAGGGAAATGTGTCTGGGTGGGTTACTCTTTGGAGGGTCGGTGTGGACTTGTTGGGCCGAAGGGCCTGTTTCCACACTGTAGAGAAAACAATATTACATTTCCGAAAAAGAACAAATTGGTGGGCTTTAGATAATTCATTGGAGGACTGTAACAAAACACAAGAAGACATTACTGACCTTGTAGATCAATATTGTCATTGGGACATCAAAATAAGAAAGTGTGAAGTAATGCATTTTAGGAGGAAGCAAAAGAAGGCACCATATTCCTTGGGAAACAGGTAATTAAATGTATTATAGGAGCACAGGGATTCAGATATACATATCGTCAAAAGTGATCAATGTGTTTAAAAGAGAACAAGTTATTGCAGATGCTGGAATCTGTACTGAAAGCTAAAAATGCTAGAGATAACAGCTGGTCAGAGACCTGATTAAAAGTCATCCAGAATTGAAACATTAGCTTGCTTTCTCTCCATGGATGCTACCTGACCAGCTGTTATCTCAAGCATTTTTTGGTTTCAATGTGTTTAAAAGGGTTTGGAAAAAGAAAACAGAAAACAAAGACTTATTTCGAAAAGGATAGATTTGAAAAACAGAAATACCTCTGTACAAACTTGTCAGACCGTACCGGGCCTTTGAAACTAATTAGGATATATCTTGGTTTTGTGACGAGGGTGCAGTCTGCTATATGTGTGCTATCCTGAATTAAGTTCAATGTGTCTGTCTGTAGATTTTTAATTCAGCTACCTCATTACAATTTTATCTCCAGGATTACTGCCCTTCAGGTGTTTGCTCAATTTAACTCCAGTAGTTTGAGAGATAATCCAAAGATGGAAGTTGAAGGAGTAGCCAGGCAAAAACTGTTAGCATGGAGTGTCGATGATCAAATACGATAGTCTTTTTCATTGATGTCTTGCCGGAAGTGTTGATGAAAGCGTTGATGTTAGAGCAGGCTGCTGAGACAAGGAAGGGGTGCTTGGAGGCATTAGAAGTCAGCAACAAGAATGTTAAAACAGGATGCTAGATTTATAGTATCCACAGAAAATGTTTTAATTAATTAATCTGAGTACAGGGCCACATCCACCTATAACCTGCAGTAAACCAAGTTGACATAGTCATACCAGATCTTACAGCTGCTCTCTCACTAGACTGAGAAGGCTGCTGGTCATTTAACCTTAAGACCAGCACACCTCTGGTGAGGGGACAAGTTGAGAAGGAGGGCACTTCATGATCACCTCAGCTGGTATAGGAATTGAACCCACGCCGTTGGCATCCCTTTGAATTGCAATCCTGCAGTACACATGATAACGACTCTTCCCTCCATTTGCTCAACTTAACTTCACCTCATCACATCACACTTCACAGGAACATCTGATACTTATGTATTTCCTCATATCCCATCAGTGAGTCCATAACTCTCACTCTTCCTCATCCTAAAGCAATATCATGCCCCTCCTTTACAGTCATCCTCACCTGTATTCATCCACCAGCTGAACACAGTACACTCACACATCGACTCATAGTGATGTACAGCAAGGAAACAGACCCATCGGCCCAACTCATCCATGCTGACCACATATCCTTAATTAATCTAGTCCAATTTGTCAGCATTTGGCTCATGGGTCTGTCCTCCCTTTCTTCACTTGATAAGAGAGCACAGAACACTGGGAATAGAAAAAGAGGAAGTGGGCGAGAGACCGGGATTCAACACAGCACAGATGATACAACTGACAATTGCGGAGGTAAAGGTCATTGAGACTGGTAGAGTTTCAATATCCCTACTTGTCAGAGGTAGGGAGCTCTCAGCTTTCCACTGGCCATAAGGCACTCAATCACATTGGCTTGGTTTCAAGATGAAATGAAATATCATATTCATAATGGTAACCTTCAATATACTCATACCTAATTCATGTCTTTTATCTCCAACAGAGACTAGCCGTTCAGCAGAAGGTAGTCAAAAGGGCCAAAAGTGAATCCTCAGAGGAGCTGAGGAGGGTGCACCTTCACAGGAAGCACTCAGACCAGACATCACCCTAGGATATTCATGCTTTGATAGGGCCAGTAAGGCAGATGGCTGGATTGTCACCTGATGACTCACATTTGAGTGCTGAGGAAGAGCAGATGGTAGAGCCAGGCACAGCAGCAGACTGTCTGCATTAATCTCCTTTTGGAGTTGCACAGACTGCTCTCTGCACAACAATCTGAATTGAATCTTTCAGAGACGAAGCAAGCCATGCACAGCTAGCATTCTCTTAAAATCCCAGCATAAGCAATAACTGTACATTCCACTGGCCATACACAACAACAAAAAGTGTGGAGCTAACATTGTCCTTAGTGCAAGTATCTCCAGCTCTGTTCCTGTTCAGACATCCCTAAATATTATATCCTAGAGGGAAACATTGCAAGTCATGGAGGCATTGAGCCAGTTATGAGGACCACAATGAGGCAACTTGATCCATAATTTAACTCATGTGGGATAGCATGACAGGTCTTCAAAGTAGACCCACCACAATTACTGAGAGAGTAGAGAAGTCCACGTCAAGAATGACTGGTATGATCCTTCAGACCACTAATACTCACAATGCCCCATGCTATAGCTTATTAAACACTCCAGTCATATACACTTTGTTTAGTCTCCGGATCATAAAATGTCAAGCATCTTTAATAGTTTGATAGACATCTTAGCTTTGCCCATTAATCATTTTGATGATCTGCACCAAAATGCTCTCCAACACAATTTTTGGTTTAACACAGTTTTTAGACTGATTTGTTTCAATAATAGTCCTGTTTACAAAAGAGTTGAAAAAAATTCATCATATGCTCTTAGTTGTAATTGACTTTGATAGGTTTAGTTTAGTTTAGTTCAGTTAAAACAGAATTCCAAATCTCAGCCAATAAAGAAAGAAGATACTTTTCATGATCTTAGACAATCTCAAAAGGTTTAAGAGCTGATGAAATAATTTTAAAGTGTAGCCCCTACTGTAACATAAAGAAATAAAGGAGACAATTTGCACTCAAAGTACTGAATTAGTTTTCAAACACAGCAATGTAACTTTCAGCATTTGAGCAGGAGCATATATCAAATTAAAAATCAAATATAATATAAAAATAATTTTATCAGGTGGCTCAGGGTTTACAATAATAACACAATAAAGTACAGCACAGAAACAGGCCCTTCAGCCCACCAAGCCTGCACTGATCCCTAATCCTTATTTAGACATGTTGCTTACTGCCCAGACATGGTTTCTATCCCTCTGTTTGTCTCTGAGTCATGTGTCCATCGAGATATACCTTAAACATAGCTAACGTGTCTGCTTCCACTACCTCCACTGACAGAGCATTCCAAGCACCCATTACCCTCTGTGTGAAAACCTTTCCCCTCATTTCTCCCCTAAACTTTGCCCCTCTCACCTTCAACCTGTGCCATCTTGTAGTTGACCTTTCCACCTTGGGAAAAATCTCTGACAATCCACCCTATTTATGTCTGCCATAATTTTGTAAACCTCTATCAGATCACCCTTCAGCCTCTGTGTTTCCAGTAGAAACAATCTGAGTTTATCCAACCTTTCCTCATAACTAAAACCCTCCAGAGCAGGCAGCATCCTGGTAAACCTCCTCTGCACCCTTTCCAAAGCATCCACATCCTTCTGGCAGTGAGGCGATCAGAACTGTAGGCAATATTCCAACTGTGACCTGACGAAAGGTTTGTTTATGTGTAACACAACGTGCCAACTTTTATATTTACAACTGTAGCACGAATAAGTAAAGATCGTTTACCATTCTAAAAGTTATTTTTTCTAATTTAAGCACAAAATTATATTTGCTTATTTCCCATGGGATAATCTCTTTGCACTTCACCTCCTCAGTTTTTATCTCTGTACGTTTACTCTTTTAGCATTCTTCACGAACATCTCCTCTACTTATCGATTCAGTTTTCAATATTTGAAAAGTACAATGGGACCTTGATCAAATGGGCCAATGGAAAGTGGCAGATGGAATTTAATTTTGGATAAATGTCAGGTGCTGCATTTTGGAAAAGCAAATCTTAGCAGGACTTACACTCTTAATGGGAAAGTCCTGTGGTGTGCTGCTGAGCAAAGAGAGTGCAGGTTCATAGTTCCTTGAAAGTGGAGTCACACGTAGATAGGGTAGCGAAGAATGCATTTGATATGTTTACCTTTCTTTGTCTGTGCATTGAACGTAGGAGTTGAGAGATCATGTTGCAGCTGCACAAGAATTTGGTTCGCCCATTATTGGAATACTGCATGCAATTTTGGTCTGCCTGCTATAGGAAGGATGTTGTGAAATTTGAAAGGGTTCAGAAAAGATTGACAAGGATGTTGCAAGGGTTAAAGGGTTTGAGCTGGAGGGAGAAGTTGAACAGTTTGGGACTATTTTCCCTGGAGCATCAGAGGGGTGACCTTATAGAAGTTCATAAATCATGAGGGGCATGGATAGTGTAAATAGACAAGTTATTTTCCCAGGGGTAGGGGAGTCCAAAACTAGAGGGCAGAGGTTTAGGGTGAGAGGAGAAATATTTAAAAGGGACCTAAGGGGCAACTTTTTCATGCAGCGGGTGGAATGAACTGCCAGAGGAAGTAGTGGGGGCTGGTACAATTACAACATTTAAAAGACATCTGGATAGACTTATGAATAGGAAAGGTTTAGAGGGATATAGGCCAATTGCTGGCAAATGGGACTAGATTAGATCAGGATATCTGTTTGGCGTAGACAAGTTGGACTGAAGGGTCTATTGCCGTGCTGTATATCTCTATCACTCTATGACTCCTACAAGTATGACACTAAAAGTCACATTTTTTGTATAATCTTTGAAGTCCAAATTTATGATAAGATCAGAAATAAATTGTCTGCAGGAAGTACAACATAAAATTTTAATGGTGTACATTTTGCATTTTGCTATTAGCTTTTTATGAAATACTTTGGATTCAAAAATATTGTTGAAATTAGATTTTTAATAATTTTGTATGTACGTGCAAAAATTGGGCCAGTTTCCAACAGCAAGCATGTAACTGCCATGAGGCTCTTATGAATGCATACATGAGGAGCAGCCATTAACCACTTTACACTCTGCCATTCAATATAATTATGTTTACCCCATTCCCGCCTAACCCTATTAAGCAAAGAGGTGAAAACTTATCGATAGTCTATCTACTTCTGTCTTAAAATTATTCAAAGACACTGCTTTCTCCAAATTTTGAGAAAGGCAGTTCCAAATACTCATGACCTTCTGTGAGAAAAGGGGTTCTCCTTTACTCTGGCTTAAATGGATGGCCCATTATATTAAAACAGTGGCCCCCAGTTCAAGATTCGTTCACAAGGGGAAATATCTTTTCCACATTCACCCTATCATGATGTCTTAGGATCTTATATGCTTCCATCACCTCACCTCTGACTCCTCACAGATATAAGTCCCCAGGTCTGTCCAACCTTCCTGTAGAACCTAAAGTGCCCATTCCAGGTATCAGTCAAGTAAAACATTTCTGAATTGCTTCCAACATATTTCCATCCTGGCAGGTAGGACTAGATTGGGTTGGGATATCTGGTCGGCATGGCCGGGTTGGACTGAAGGGTCTGTTTCCGTGCTGTACACCTCTATGACTCTATGACTATAGTTCTATTCACAGTTTCACCATACCAATTGCTTATGTAACTATGTGACCTACATACTTTTGTATTCAGTTTGACTCACAATAAACAATAACAATGCAGTGTTGAAGTTTAGAAATGTAGATGGATTTGAGATATGCTAAGAGGGAGCAGAGAGGGTGGTACATGTTGGATGTCAATGGGGTTGCATGGGACCAGTACCCATGGAATGTGTCCTGAGATATTGATGTCTGGTCACCAACATGGCAGTCCTTTGGAACAATTGTCAAGCTGAAATCACCAGTCACCACATTGAGAATTCTCAGCGTAAAGTTTGCCTGCAGCAGGTGGTAACTTATGTAATAATTAGGCCAGATGTGCAGTTAATAAAGTCATTAACAAACAAACGTCCACCTTCATAATCAACTAGCCACTGCCTACTGAGTGTCCCTCATTGATGCCCAAAACATATTAAGTTACAGCAAGTTATTGCTGGCATTGAGACAAGCATCGTTGGATTCATTTCTCTCATAGTTCTGCTGCATTCCTCACCATAACCTACAATTTTCAGGCACCTATAAGATTCTACCCCATATCCTTTTGTAGCCTTCTTATCTTCTCTTCACTTCTTTCTTTCCTAATTATCTTTCATCAGCAAATTTAACAACTGTATCTTCAGCCCTTTAATTCAAGCCATTCATATAAATCATAAAAAAAAGTTGAGTCTGACATTTTATGAAGTGTTTCTACTTGGTCTCTGCTGAGAACCGATTTTAGTAATCCATTTTGGGACTGTTTTTCAGTGTTACCAAAAATTACTTTGTAGCAGTTCCCTATAGTGACCTTCAAGATAGCTTTTGTAACGACAATCTGTAATTAGAAAGGACAGATAGGTAAAATCACCATGGTTCTACTCTCTCATTACAGGGAGACAACTGGCAGTGTTTTAACTGGAGGGTCACCCACACCTTATCAAGGAGAGGAGCTAAGAATGAACATAATCCCGACAGTGTGGAAACAGTCTATTTGGCCCAACAAGTCCATACTAATTCTCTGAATGGCATCTCACCCAGGCCCATTGCCCCTACCCTATTTCTACAACCCTGCATTCACCATGGCTAACACATCTAACCTACACATCCCTGGAGACCACAGGGTAATTTATCATGGCCAAACCATCTAACTTGCACATGTTTTGGACTGTGGGAGGAAACCAGAGCACCTGGAGGAAATCCACATAGTCATGTGGAGATTGTGCAAATTCCACACAGACAGTTACCCAAGGATGGAATCGAACCTGGGTCTCTGGTACTGTGAGGCAGCAATGCTAACCATTGACCCACCTTAAAGAAGAAAGGGGTTTCATAGTTACCTCAGCCAGTACAGGATTGGAACCTGCACTGCTGGCATCACTGAATTACAAACTATCCACCCAGCCAATTGAGCTAGCTGACTGTCTCAAAGGATCAATACCCTGGGCAAGAAATCAATGTGGTTTTAGATCACTCAACTTTATGTTTTAATTTTTTTTGCACTGGAACCTAATTATTTTAAGGGATCTACCTTTTTTATCCTGTAAGATAAATAATGAATGCAAGGCAGACTCATTCAATGTGACATTTAGCATTGAGCAGAACCATCTGAATATTGCACAAGAAGGATCAACTTCAAAATGCAACTAAGATTTCACTTATGCATTATTCAGATTAATCCTCTTATCATGTAAATATCATACCATGTTGGGCAGTCACTATTTATCTCACAGGATGACAAAAGACACATGAAAATGAGGAAAACATCTGTAAACACAACAAAATTTGCACGTTCCCACCTTATATTGTTTTTCCAAAAGAAACACACTTTTTAAAAAAAAACACTTATCCAACAAAAAGCATCAAGTAAGAAGAGCTCAATGAGGTTGTATGTTTCTGAGCTTCATTACATCAGGAAAGCCAAACAAATTCACCTTCTCACCTCCTAAAAGAAAGAAAACAATTGGAGCAAAGGGAAGATGTCAGGCATCAGGAGATGCAACAGCGCCACAGATGAAGGTATATTAGGAACAAAAATAGAAATTGCTGGAAAAGCTCGGCAGGTCTGCAGAAGGAGATCAAGAATTAACATTTCTGGCCGAGTGACCCTTCCTCAGAACTGGTATACCTCAGAAGATATATCAGGAACACCTACAACAGTCATTATTTATTTTCCTTTCCAGAATACTGATTAAAGTCCTGGTTGAGTTTCTCCAGCCTAACGTTTTTGACGGGGGAATGGGGCATCTCTGATCACTGGCACTTGTTCGAAACTAACAAGTTGCTCCAACCATTGTAATACCTGACCTTACACAGACAAACACACATCAGTTATGCTGTTCTGCTAGGGGTTTTGTAGCAGTCTGAGCTAAGGAATCACAGGCAATTCCAGCAGGTATTCGTCAGCTCCAATATATAACCAGTCTCTGAAGTGAAAACACCTCAGTAAAAAGAGAATGCAATTTTTTAATGACATTGTGGAGGTGATATAATTCACCCTACCTTTAGCAAGGAAAACGTTGTATGAAATGTCATTCTTTATTGACCATCTCACTTTAAGTCAAAGGATGCAATCTGGGCATTAAAAATCTAATAACTTTCTTTTTAAAATTTACTGCTAAACACCTGGATATGGGTTTATGTGTCATTATGCAGAACCTGAGCATGCTGCATAATATGGATACTTTTAATTAGCCTGTTTAAAGAGGCTAAGACATACTGATGGAGCACACGGAACTTGAACTAAGGACTCCTAGCTCAAAAAGTAGGACACTACCACTGCATCACAAGAGCCCCAGCTGCAGAAGCTAAACCAACTTTCACAAACTGTATCAGCAGGGTCTGGTCTGTTCTTAATAAATGTATTGAGAAGTAATAATGAATAATAATCAGATTGTACATTTCAGAAATGAATAACAAGTGTTTTTTTTTCACATTTTGTCCACTAATTGACATGTTTCACTTGGATATTATTTAAGTAACATTGAAAATGCTGTGCAGGAGCAAGAATACTGACACCAAAAAGTGGTCTTTTGACCTTCTGTAGAATTGCATGTGGCAAACTCAAGATTAAATCCCAATATCTTTATGTTGGGATTTGACAATTCATGATTAAGTTTCCATCAGCAGAAAGTGCCTGGCTGTATACCAAGAATTGTGAGAGTTTGAATGAGTTGAATATGCTTCAGCTTGTATTTAAAGTTATTATAGATTCACCTGTCATCTGTATTTGGATCCTAGTATCATTTTCCTCTATCTATTTGTCTTTCTGACCTTGGTAATGTGTTTTACAGAGACACCAACTCAAGTTCAACTCTGCTACTTAAAGCCAATCCGCATCTCTTAAGGGAAGATGCATTTTTACAATAGCAGGTCCTGAAGCCATTCTAGAACACAGTTCAAATTGTGAAAGAAATAAAAATCAAAGTGTCAAGCTCCAACGTTCTCCAATAGACTTCTGGAGATTTGTAAGTGATTTATGAACAGAAGTTGGAAAAGCTCAGCAGGTCTGGCAACATCTGTGAACTAGAAATTAGAGTTAATGTTTCAGGTTCAATACTCTTCCTCAGAACCCAAAACATTACCTTTGATTTCTCTTCAAAGATGCTGCCAGACCTACTGAGTTTTTCCAGCAACTTCTATTTTTGTTTCTTATTTACAGCATCCGCAGCTCTTTCGGGTTTTTTTCAAGGGATACATGTCTATTTTGACACATTTTTGAAATTTTCAAACACTTCCATGTAATATTACAAGGCTAGTGAGTTCTGTTTATAGGAGTGTCTGGATGAGTGGGTTGGGAGCAGGAAGGTGAATTGAGGGCATAGGATAACATGGAGATCTGAAAGATGTTCAAGAGGCTTGATAGGGTAAAGACATTGAGAGGGATGGGAGTGAGGAGCTCTGGGGATTGACAATGGCTTGGGTATAAAAGGATGTGAGAATGAGAAAGTGAGGGGGCTACAGGATTGAGGGGGTGAGGAGTGCTGGTGGTGAAGGTGGTTTAGGAAGAGGAGTGACTGAAGGGAATTTGAACAAAGTTAGTTGAGAGTATACTGGCATAGATACGGGCCTTAGGATGATGGTTTAACATTTTTAATGTGGTTGAGGGCTGCTATTTAAGTTCTGGAGATATGATTGACAGAGTCAAAGTGAATAATGCATGTTGATGGAAATGCAGATTGATGGAGAGGGTTGAGGGAATTTATGGTATGTTGAGATGATTAGGGAGGTTTGAGGGGCTAATGGGGGATTGGAGGTGAGTGTTTAAAGGGTTTTTAAGGGTGCATGTGGGTAAAATGGTGAGGAGGTGAGGGGAGCGATAGAAGTGAGGAGATAAGAGATGTATGAAGGGGTAAATAGTGAGGGGATGAGCAGATAGGGAGTGAAAGTAAGGTGTTCTGTAGAAGTCTCCAAGTCTCTCAGAGTGAAGGTGAGCTTTTTTATAACATCACTGTAACTCAAGGCGTTTCCATCGGCTATGACTGCTTCAGTTGATGAAAATCCCACTGCCCAACATTGCCAGCTAGGAACTGGAATCACAACATCAAAAATCTCCTAATTCCCAACTTTCATCTGAAACACGAATATCCAGCCCAATATCCAATGCAGTAGGATCTCTTCATCACTGTAGATTTGACAAGGGCAGAGATTATGAGACCTCAATTTTAAATCAGAGCAGAAATTGATGTTTGCTGAGATTCTGGGCAAGTGATTCAGAAAGGTTCAGAGAGATTTAGACTCCTCGGCTTTATTTAATTTTAAAAAATGGAAATAAAGTTTAATTTAGATAAATATGAGGTGCTATATTTTGGTACAATATATAAGGGCAGTGCTTATACACTTAAAGGCAAGGACCTGCAAAATGTTGCCGAACAAAGAGACCTTGGGGTGCAGGTTCTTGATTCCTTGAAAGTGGAGTCACAGGTAGACAGGATAGTGTAGAAGGTGTTTGATATCCTTGCCTGGTTAGTCCGTGTATAGAGTATATGAGTTGGGAGGTCATGTTGTGGCTGTACAGAACATTGGTTAGGCCACTTTTGGAATATTGCATTCAATTTTGGTCTCCCTGCCAGAGAGAAAATGTTCAGAGAGATTTACAAGGGTATTGCCAGAGATGGAGGAATTGAGCCATGGGGAGAGGCTAATTAAGCTGGAGCTATTTTCCCTGAATTGTTGAAGTTTATAAAATCATGAGGGGCATGGATAGCATGAAAAGCCAAGGTTTTTTCCCCAGGGTCCAAAATTAGGGGGCATGGCTTTAAGGTGAGAGGGGAAAGATTTAAAAGGGACCTCAGAGATATGCACAGGGAATTGTGTATATGGAATGAGCTGCCGGTCTTGAAGAAGGGTTACACCTAAAATGTTGACTTCTCCACTTTCTGATGCTGCCTGGCTTGCTGTGTTCTTCCTGCCTCCTGCCTATCTACTTTGGATTCCAGCATCTGCAATTTTTTGTTGTCTCTAAGAGGAGGTGGTGGAGACTGGTACAATTAAAAACATTAAAAAGACATCTGGATGGGTATATGAATAGGAAGGATTTAGAAGGATATAGACCAAATGCCGGCAAATAGCACTAGACTTATCTAGGATATCTGGCCAGCACGGATGAGTTGAACTGAAGGGTCTGTTTCCAAGCTGTATGACTGTATGACTCTAAACACAATTAGATTAATTTATCTGGTCGCATGAACAAGTTGGAATGAAGGCTCTGTTTCTGTGCTGTACATCTCAATGATTCTATGACTCTATGACTCTAAATCACGAGAGATATTTAATGGTTAGTCCAGTGATTATAATGAGGTCAGCTAGGTGGACCTCATAGAATTAGAGTTCCCTGATTGGGGCTGTTAACCTGGTCCAATTCGGGAGCCCTGGCTGACAGATATAAACAGGAGTGTCAGACAAAGAAAAAAAATATGAAGAGGGGTGTCAGAGGTTCTGTTCTAAGAGCTGGCTCTGAGGAAACCAAACCAATGTCAAGTATTATTCATGTGTGAATAAAGGGTGACTTGATGATGGGTTACCAATCTCTGCGGAGTTATTTCAGATAGTTGTTCCAATATTGCCCATTTTATACATTCACCCAAAGTCAAAACTATTTCCACTGTCATTCTGAAGTCCAAAAATAGTTACACTCTAGTCTTAAATCCATGTGCAACTGTTTGAGACAGTATTATGCTTCGATATTTGAAATGACAGTGTGCTACTCAATGAATAAATTGTATTTCTATTTCAAAATATGTCCATCATCACTTTTCAGTAAATAAAGCTGCTTTCAGATGAGCCAATCTACAACTACATTCTGACTTTTTGACAGTTTATGTGTTTCATCTGCTGTGGGAGCAGTTCAGTGGATATAAACTTGATTATATTGGGTGGGATAATTTATGACAAATGCAAAGGTTAATTAGTGTTAATTGTTAATTGCATCCACTGTACTAAACTCATTGTTGCATTGATGGGAAATGCTGCAATTCTGTGCCCAACTGTGCCCACCTCAGGCTATTTTTCAAGGGCCAATTAAACAATTATCATTTCCCTTGCTCCTTTTCTGCATCACATGAATCAAACTTTTTAAAGGGATGCTGCATAACACATTTAATACCCGAGCAATGACAGAATTACTGGCAGTTGTAAATGTCAGGATTGTAAATGAGTAGCAAGAGAGATACAAATACAACAATGAAGCACAGAAAAATGAACTTTGAATCCACAGTGAATCAACAGCTTAAAAAATGGATATTAGACTATACTTGGAGTTTATCAATATTTGCTATCAATGTTTGAAAGTGCTCAATTATTTTTAAATATACCTGTTCTTAATAGCTTTTTGTACTTGCATTGCTTAACGAGGTCAAATCAAAGAATTCCTACAGTATGGTAAAAGGCCATGCAGGAGAAAGTGAGGACTGCAGATGCTGGGGATCAGAGCTTAAAAATGTGTTGCTGGAAAAGCGCAGCAGGTCAGGCAGCATCAAAGGAGCAGGAGAATCGACGTTTCGGGCATAAGCCCTTCTTCAGGAATCCTGAAACATCGGTTCTCCTTCTCCTTTGATGCCGCCTGACCTGCTGCGCTTTTCCAGCAACACATTTTTAAGAAGACCATTCAGACTATTGAGTCCACACTGACTCTCTGAGGAGTATCTCACCCAGACTCAGATTCTTATCCTATTCCTGTCACTCTATCTCCCATGGCTAACCCTGCTAGCCGACACATCCCTGGACACTCTAGACAATTTAGCATGGCCAATCCACCTAACCTGCACATCTTTGAACAGTGGGAGGAAGCCCACGCAGACATGGGGAGATTGTGAAAACTCCACACAGACAGTTGCCTAAAGATGGAATCGAACCTGGGTCTGTGGCGCTGTGAGGCAGCAGTGCCAATCGTTGAACCACTGTGCCACCCTCCACTGGAGGCTTTTTAGAATTGGCTCTGTGGCACAAACAGTCACTCAGAAATGACACGATCAAAACAATCACAAATTAAAGTCAATAACCTGCATTTATTTAGCAACTTCCAATAGTCACGATGAGGCATGGACTCCACAGCCAGTGAAATATGGCTTAAGTGCAGTCAGAAGTTAAATGCAACTGCTAATTTTCACAAAACAAATCACCAGATTTGTGCAATACAACAGTGTGGACAGTAAGAAATGTTTTTTTTTGGTTTGAGAGTTGACAGTAGGTAGTTATATAATCTTGAAATCAGACATAGCTATACCAGTGTTGTGGGTTGTGTTGGACTTTTGTATATGTTGTTTATCTCTAGAAAATGAAAAAATTAAGCTAGTTCTAAATCCAAACAATTTATTTACAGAGCATTACAACATCTCAGAACTTGCAAATGTGTTAACACACATATGGTCACTACCCATTTCCTTTCAGAAACTGAGTGGAGGCAGTCACTTAACACTGTCACTCAACTCACAGGCTTAAGCAATCAAACAAGTCATAGAGTCATAGAGATGTACAGCATGGAAACAGACCCTTCGGTCCAACCTGTCCATGCCGACCAGATATCCCAACCCAATCTAGTCCCACCTGCCAGCACCCAGCCCATATTCCTCCAAACCCTTCCTATTCATATACCCCAGGGAAAGCAGCCCCAACTTCCTCGTAAATCTTTTCTGAATCCTTTCAAATTTCCTTCTTCACTGCCCTTAAAACTTCCAATTTTGGTGTTCAAGCATCAGGAAACAATCAAATGTTGAATAATTAAACCATAAAATTCGACAGTTAAAATGAATAGTTTCATGTAAAGAATAATGAAAAGTTGGGATTCTCTTCCTCAAACAGATTTTGTGGTTAAAGTAGTTGGAAAAGTCAAAGTTGTTATGGAAATGTTATATGTTAGGTATTGATGTTAAGGAATATGTGTCAGAGTGAATAAATGAAGTAAGGATGCATTCTTACAGGTTTTAAGGGATGATTCATCTGCAGCTGTTTGAGTTGACCAGATAATCAGTATTTTTCATAATGTTTCTTGAGTAAGGTGAACTATAGAATGAGTGTGGCACTGAGGTTGGCCAACTAGCCTATCATATCAGCACTGGCCTTCTGAAAGTTCAATTCACTTAGTGTCATGCCCCTGCCTTTTTCCTATAACCTGAAAATGGGTAATCTTCAGATAATCAAATTCCCTTTTGAAAACCATTATTGATTCTGCCTCTACCACATTCTCAGGCAGTACATTTCAGATCTTAACTATTCACCACGCAAAAACATTTTTTTTTGCATACCATTGTTATTTCTTTTTCTAATCATCTAAGGTTAATATCCCCTGCTTCTTGATATTTGGACCATTGTGAGGTTTCTTCTAACCAATTCTATCCAGAGTCCATGTGATTTTGTGTACCTCCATTAAATCTCTGTTCAACCCTTCCTCCTCCGAGGAAATATTGGACAAGACACTTCTGCTGTGACGGGAATTGTAATGGTCATCTGAGAGGGGAGAGATTTATCTTATTAAAAGACAGCACCAATACAGCAAAGCATCAGCTTGAATTATGTGCTCAGGGCTTGGAATGGACTTCAACCTATAACCTTTAATGTCAGAGCCAAATATTCAACCAATGAGCCAATGATTCCACTGTGTCAAACTAGAAGAAATACTGCTCAACTTAGAAAGATCTGACAAGAAAATCAGAAAATTCTACGATGGACATTGAATTGTTAAACAGGACAACAGTATAGAAATAGTGTGCATATGCTTATATTGTGCATGGTAAAAATGGTCCTGAAGGACAGCTGAATTGCAAACTCACTGTTGCAATTAGTTATCTTTTACTGCTGTTCATGGTTATTGTCAGCAACAGGTTGCGCGATTTGCATAAATGATTTCCTTTGATGCAGTTTTCAGTGAAAAAGTAAATCTCAAATCTACTGTACCCTAACAGTAGGTACATAAATTTACTTCAAAGTGAAGTCTTCTTTTCTGGAATCAAATGTTCTTGGTTTTAAGAAAATGTATAAAAATGCATATACTTCCGGTTCATAAAACAATTCAAGCCGAATGCCTTTATAACCTGATTTAGACCATGTATTAGCTTTCTTGGTGCATACATTATATATGATACTCAAAGTACAAATTTATTTCAGTTATAATATTACCGTTAAAAGTCTTAATACATTAATTTGTATCCTTCCTTTAAAGAACACTTTACTTTGCAGAAAGTGTTGAAGTGAAACATACCTTCAAAATAAAGCTGGATTAGTGAAAGTGATTCAAGCCAAATGTCAAGTAAGATAATTCACATCATTAACTAAGGATTCTTGTTTACTTCCTCTTACTTTGCAGCTATTAAATAATAGACCAAGACAATTAGCCAGAGAAAATGTCATAGGTAGACCAAGGAATTATTGTCCAAATACTGATGGTCAGTGAACAAACTTGCTGCTAGTTTATAACAGCAGGAAATTAAGACACACTTTAATGAAGGGAAACGTTCATTGTCAAGAATGCTAAACCTAACACAACTACGTATTACAGTGGTCAATTCCAAAAATGTATGGAAACTTTCAATATGTTGAAAGAAGAGCAACAAATGAACTATGAGGATAGGAAAGCCAACTTTGTGGTCACATTAGATAATGTCAGCATAGATTGATAGGAGAGTGGTCATTGGTGATTAATTTATTTGATTTTGTTTAGATGAGAAGAATGTGGTGAGTGCTGAAATTTTCAGATGTTTGATAAGGTGCCAAATAAAAGCTACGCAATGAAACAGAGGTACTCAGGAAAAGTAACATTATACACAGAGAAGTGACCAGATTGCAGAAAGTACACTGATGTTTTGCCGGTTTGTATGTTAAAAGGGGCAGTGTGTTATTGATACCTGTGTCCAGATCTCCTTCACTTTCTATTAGGCACAGGATGACTAATACTGAGGTCTGCTGATAATCTCAAATTTGGGGCGTGTCAAACTATGATAAGGAATGCTGGAGACAGCAGGATAGAAACAAGTTAATGCAGCAAATATTTGGGTAGCACTACTGAGCACAGATAACTGGTAAGAAGAATATTTTGGGAAACAATAATTAAAGAAATCATAACTTAAATGTTGAAGACTCCATTCCTTTATTTCACAAAGTATAGGGTTATAGATCGTTGAACATAGCAGCGAGTTAGAAAGGCCATAAAAAGATAAGAGGACTTAGAAATTTTATGCACAGAGCTTTGGAAATGCATGGAACTTGAATGAGACATTAATGAGGCAAAAGTTCCAGTATTAAAACATTGGTCTATATTTCTTTCCATACCATATCCCCACTCGTAAGAAGCATGTTAGAGCTGTGCAAAAAAGGATTGAACCAGAAGAAAGGGAGGTTGAGAGTGCAATGGTTGACAAGTTGAGAGCTCAAACATCGTGGCAGTGTAGAGCAATTAGTTAGAATGTGAAATAATCTATACAGCAGGAGGCACAGCTCTGAACCATAACTACCACCTTATCAACTGATATTTCTGAATACTAAACCAAAGAGTTAGGATGTATGGTTAAATGGTGGCTGATCACCAATGGTGCTAATTATCTTATAAACACCAGATTAAACATTTAGACTTCAGTTTATAAATCATGCAATAAAGTTTAACTATGTGCATTGGCTGGTAATTATGAATTAAACTAAAATACTGGGACAAATAACAGAGGAGAGAAACAACAAGTTGCCTAAAGGCTTATGTCAGCCAATCACATTGGTCAGCAAAACTCCAAAAACAACAGATCTGGAAAGAGACAGAAAAGAAGGCCTTTTGGTCCATCGAGACTGCTGTGTAGATGGTCATGTGCAGTGAGATACTGCTAAGCAGTCTCCTGTCATTGCTAAGAATCTGGCCCCAACTTTATAGAGGGGATGGTGCATGGAAGGGCAGAACAGCAATATCCCATTAGCACAGATTATACTTCATCTCCTAGATGTCGGGCAGACCCAGAGATACGCGGTTGCTAACGCTGTTGGACAGACTGCCTACTCCTCTGCTATCCTGGACTGATGCAGCAACACTTCGTGAAAAATCCAGAGGTAGATACTCTCATAGAATTGAGAAGCATCTGGATGGGCATACGAAATGCTAGAGCATAGCAGGCTATGGACCAAGACCAGGTGAATGGGATTAGTGTAGTTTGTCGCTTGTTTGTTGGCATGGCCATGATGGGCTGAAGGGCCTGCTCCTGTGCTATCTGACTCTCTGACTCTCTCTGAATGTTCATTGTGAAGCTTGTGTACTAGGGACTGTTACTGGGTGAATGGTGGAGTTGAATTACACTGAGTAGTATGAGAGGTTCCTTGTGATCATGGATTCACTGGCCTTGTCCACTCGTGTGAGATCATTAAACTTCTTGTGGCCAGGTTGTCGGATCCAGATTCCTGGCATTGATTTCCTTGGTCACCTGCTCCCAATTGCTTTGGTGAGTGGCACTTGACAGTCTCATGGCTCTACATGGAACTCTGCCTAGCTCTTACCCTTCTTAGCTTCAACATTAAAGCTATGGCCACCACATCTGAGAATTCCATGTTCCATTTGTCAAATTCTAGCCACATTACTCAGCGCAGCCTCTCCTTCACAGGGGAAGACTTCTAAGAATAGCAGACTACTGCACTGTAGGAGAGCTCTGCTGAGTACAGAAGCAACTGGCAATATGAAGGGGATGTTAACAGCTAGGAGCCTGCTCAACCTGACGATGCCATTAGATAAATGAGGTCAAACGTCAGGTTTGCCTGATGGCCACCTTGAATGGAACCAAGAAGAGTGTGGTAAATTAATTTCTAGCCGTACACATCGTCCTCCACACCCAACAACCTGGAAGGAAACAAAAGCAGTGTGATGTCGACAGCACATCTATATGTGGCAGATCCAATCAAGCCAGAGGGGAATCACTTTCTTTTGCCATTGTTATGTGCAAAAGTCCCCGCAAGACAACTATAGATACAAGTTGTATTCTAAATTTATTTTATGTTTCGGTGCCATTTTTACATGAGTAACTGTTGCCATTAAAGCATATTTAATCTGAGTATGACCTTGCAAGTTCAATATTTTTGCGGTTGTTTATTCAAATTAAAAGCATCAGAACTATGTTGCTGCTTATAAAATTAATTGTGTAGATAATTTTTACTTGTCTGTTGCACAAGAGATAACAGATCTATCCATCCTAACCAAGACAGGAAAAGGTTCAATGCATCTTGGCATGTCGCCAACATTAGTGAAACACATCCATCATTGAATAAAGAAGTGCCTCTTTCCTAACCTTTACTGATTGTGACTGCCATAGCTGGGAGAATCCATGGGTAATAGCCAGAGAAATACCAAAGATGGTATGAACATGAAAGCAAACTAATTGAATTGCTAACGAATACAGAATTTAATTGGTCTCTTGACACCTTTGTTGTCTCTGATTTGTCACTCTACTGGTCCAACTTTCAGCATTGCAAGAGCCAAAGTGACCCTTCATTAGAATTTGGGAAAACCAAAAGCATTGTCTTTAGGCCCCACTATTCACTAGTCATCAACTAATTTATAAGCTCCATTCCAGATTCTCTTCTTGATCTGTGTTTGAGGATTAACTGGACCCTTTGCAATCCTGATTGATTAGTGGACCCTGAGCTCAGTTTCTGAATCCATAACCTCCATCACCAACATCATTTCACATACATTTTATTTCTCACCTCTTCTCTATCCCAATCCTCCATAAGCCTGAGCCTCTCCAAAACCCAGATATTCACTCTCTAACTTGTAATAAAACTGTTTCACCATGTGCCATTGACCTTTATTGGTTCCTGATGTCATAATGTCACAATTGCAAAATGTGTCTTCTTCTTACATGTGCTTCTTTACCTCTGTAATCTCCTTCAATCCTTCAATCCTTATGACACACTTTTCTCTTTGGAAGTTAATAATCCATTTGGGTGCACAATCAAGATGCATCTTTGCTGATGGTTGAAGGAACGAACCTTTGAAAGGCGGTTTCCACCACAGATGCAACGTAGAAAACATACTGTTCGGGTGCATAATGGCCTGGTACGGCAACTACTCTGTGCGAAACTGTAAGAAACGACAGAAGATTATGTGCACAGCCCAGACCATCACAGAAGCCAACCTCCTATCCATGAACTCCCTCTACATTTCTTATTGCTATAGAAAGACTGCCAACATCATCCAAGACCCCTCCCACCCAGTAATGCCCTCTTCCAACCTCTTCCATCAGGAGGAAGATACAGAAACTTGAACACATGCACCAGCAAGTTCGGGAACAGCCTCTTCCCTGCTTTAATTAGATTTTTGAATGGACTTTCAAACTTCAAATGCCATTGATCTTGTTAATGTTGATCTGGCTTCACGCGTGTAAATTATATGCCTAATTCTGTCCAAGTTTTCTTCACCCTATGATCTGTATGTCCTTGCTTACTACGACCTACCTGTACTGCTGACAAAACAAAGCTTTCCACTGTACTTAGGTACACATGACAATAAAACAAATCAATTAATCAATCAATTAATCTATCAGATTTTGCCACTAGCGCTGCCTATAATGTCACGTGTCATTGTGGTGTGTTGTTTCCACATTGGATTTCTGTTGCCAAGTCAATGCAGTCACTGGTCGTCATGGTGATGGATGCCAGAACACAGTAGCATCTCTGACTTCTTCCATCATTTGCTTGTGACTCTCATGTCTGATCATCGATGTCGAAAGCCTTCATATCATACATGCAAGCAACGATAAAGAAGAAATCTGTGGGTGCTACCGAGTTGTCTGGCTCTGGTTCCCGCACTACACAGGAATTCTTTGTGAATGGGACCATCTTCCAACCTGTAGAGTTTCCACAGGTAATAAAACTGCCTCTAACAAAGGCAGAAATGGCTGAAAAAACTCAGCTGGTATATAACATCTGTGGAGAGAAAGTAGATTTAACATTTCAGGTCCAGTAACCATTCCTCAGAAGTGAGTTGCCTCTTTTTAATGAGTTTGAATAAATTTGGGATTTATTCCCTCGAGAAGGCTTCCATAGTTTTATTTCTATGATTGGCAGGAGAGTGAAGGAGGAAGGAGTGTTGCTAAAAGCCCCATTATGACAAACCCAATAACAAACTAATTAGAGAGAGGGACAGTTGGGAAAGAAGGAAATGTAGGCTGACAAAGCAAGAGGATATGGTAGCATTGCAAAGCAGCTACCCAGATAACAATAAGTCCCAGAGTGGGACAGGAAGGGACATCAGATACAAACATAGAAAAGCAGCAGTAAAGAGAGTCAAAAGGGCTGTTACAACACTGGAGATAGGCAGCTAAATAAAATCAGCCTCTGTATTTGTAAGACAGTAAAATTAAAATCATTGAAGAGCCCCCAGTAGTTACTCCAATGGTTCCCTAGCAGACTTTTGAATAACCACCCTCAAGCAACTGTCTCTGTGGAATTTATACATTCTCCCTGTGTTTGTGTGGGTTTCCTCCGGCTGCTCCGGTTTCCTCCCACAGTCCAAAGACATTCAGGTAAGGTGGATTGGCCATGCTAAATTGCCCCGTAGTGTCCAGGGATGTATAGGTTAGCTATGAGAAATGCAGGGTTACAAGGATAGGGTAGGGGGAATGGGTCTGGGTGCGATGATCTTCTGAGGGTTGGTGTGGATTTTTTGAGCTGAATGGCCTATTTCTATACTGTAGGGATTCTAAAAAGATTCTATTAAAAAAACCAATCCCATACTTCGCAAATAATGATTTCTTGACACTGGTTTTGTACCTTAAAGAAAAGACTTAACAATTAATTAAACACACCATAGCTTTAGCAGAGAAAAATTGAACACGGTAATTGAATTGTACATTTTCAACATGAAACATTTTTTTCAGTCTCCATTTACACAAAAGATTGACAGACAAACAAAAACAGTTAGGGAATAAATGAAAAGAAATAACAAAACTGACGAGATTACTTAAATTGTTTAACAATGCATTGTCTCACAGGTATAGTTGTGGACTCCTACATTGCTTTCCTAGAAACATTGGATTAGGTGGATTAACCCATGCTAAATTATCCATAGTGTCCCGTGATGTGCAGGTTAGGTTGGTTAGCCATGGGAAATGGAGAGTTAAAACAGTAGAGTAAGGGGATGGGTCTGGGTGGGATGCTCTTTGGATGGTCAGTATGGTTCAATGGGCCAAATGGACTGCTTCCACACTATAGGGATTCCATGATTCTGTGACCTATGATTGATCAGGGTCACCTTTTCAGTTCAGTCAGGGGCAAGACTCTGAACTCAACTTCCTGCTCTTCTGGAAGCTGGTGTGCGAGATTAGGCAGGGAGGTTTTAACTCTTCATGTTGTGTCACCAGCATCCAAAAATCTCCCTGGAAAACACATCCCAAGCCCAATAAGTTCAACTCAGGATCTGCCCTGAGAAACTGATCAGGGTAACTGAAGTCTCAGTTACTACTTATCACCATTGCTTGAGTATAGTGTTTTTTCCAGACTTGCCAGAACCAATTCCCTGGTACTGTGTTTGTTAATAGCTAACTTCTGCTGTCTGTTTAACCACAATACTGTTCCCAGAGTCGCTGTGTCGGAAGGAACCTTTTTAATGAAGAATCAGCTGACAATTAAACTCCAGATCTGAGCTCACAAACAAAACTTTGTCTGTTCTGTTCTTTTCCTTTTACTACAAGCTGGCTCATTAAAGCCCACAGTCATCTTCTGCTCACAATTCCCAGTTCGCATCTCCCAACCAGAATTGACAAAAGAATAAAAATAAAGATAAATCAACAAAGGTTCTAACAGCAAAAATTGGCAAAAAGGCAAACTTAGTGGATCAATACTTAAATGCGTATGGAATGTTTTTCATTCATTCATGGTACATAGGCATTGCTGGCTGGCCAGCATTTATTGTCTGTCCCTAATTATCCTTGAGAAGGTAGTGATGAGCTGCCTGCTTGAACTGTTGTAGTCCTTGTGTTGTAGGCTGACCTACAATGCCCTTAGGGACAGAATGTCAGGCTTTTAACCAAGTGACACTGAAGGAACAGCAATATATTTCCAAGTCAGGATGGTGAGTGACTTGGAGAGGAGCATGTTGATGGTGGTTTCCCATATATCTACTGACCTTGTCCTTTTAGATAGACGTAGTCATAGGTTTAGAAGAGGCTGGGTTGAGAGTGTGGTGCTAGAAAAGCACAGTAGGTTAGGCAGCATCTGAAGAGCAGAGAATCGACATTTTGGGCATAAGCACTACATTTGGAATGATGAAGGACTTATGCCCAAAACATTGATTCTCCTGCTCCTCGGATGCTGCCTGAACTCTGATCTACAGCATCTTTGGTCCTCACTTTCTACCATTTGGGAGATGCTGTCTGAGGATCTTTGGAGAATTTTTGCAGTGCATTGTGTAGCTAGCAGACACTCCTGCTACTCAGCACCAGTGCTAGAGGGAGTGAATGTTTGTGGATGTGGTGCCAATCAAGCAGGCTGCTTTGTCCTGCTTCTTGAGTGTTTTTGGAGCTGTACCCATCTAGTCAAGCAAGGAGTATGCCATCACATTCCTGACTTGTGCCTTTTTAATTGTGGACAGACTTTGGGGAGTTGGGAGGAGAGTTATTGGCTGTAATATGCCTAGCCTTTGGCCTGCTGTTGTTGTCACTTTGTTTATGTAGTGAGGCCAGTTGAGTTTCTGATTAATGGTAAACCCAAGGATGTTGATAGTGGGGAATTCAGTGATGGTAACACCATGGAATGTCAAGAGGTAGTGGTTAGATTGTCTCTAGTTGAAAAAGATCATTGCCTGCCATTCGTCTACCGTGCATGCTACATGCAACTTGTCAGCTCAAGCCTAGATAATGTCCAAATCTTAATGTACTTAAGTATGGACTATTTCAGTATCAGGGGAGTCGTGAATGGTGCTGAACATTGTGCAAGCATTGGCGAACCTCCCCACTTCTAACCTTCTAATAGAGGGATGGTCATCGATGAAGCAGCTGAAGATGTTTGGATCTGGAACACTACCCTGAGGAACTCCCTGCACAGATGCTCTGGAGCAGAGATGACTGACCTCCAACAACCACAACCATTTTCCTATGTGCCAGGTATGACTAACCAGTGAAGAGTTTGCCCCTGATAGCCATTGATTCCAGTTTTGCTAGGGCCCCTTGAAACTACACTCAATTGAATGCAGCCTTGATGTCAAGAGCGGTCACTCTCCCCTCCCCTCCCCTCTGGAATTCAGCTCTTTCATCCACGTTTGAACCAAGGCTGTAATGAGGTCAGGAGCAGAGTAGCCCTAACGGAACCAAACTGGGTATCACAGAGTCACAGGGTCACACGACACGGATTCAGATCCTTCATTTCAACTCATCCATGGCAACTAAGTTTCCTAAAATGAACTAGTCCCATTTGCCTCATTTGACTCATATCCTTCTAAATCACGGGAGGGAAGTACCTGTCCAAATGTCTTCTAAATGTTGTAATTGAACCAGCCTCCACCACTTCCTCTGACAGCTCAGTCCATATATGCACCAACCTCCGTGTGAAACATTTTTCCCTCAGGTCCCTTTTAAATCTTTCCCCTCTCACCTTAAATCTATGCCCTCTAGTTCTGGACTCCCCTACCCTGGGCTATTCACCTTGGCTATTCACCTTATATTAGATTAGATTTATTTATTTATTTATATATTAGATTCCCTACAGTGTGGAAACAGGCTCTTCGGCCCACCAAGTCCACACCGACTCTCCGAAGAGCAGCCCACCCAGACCCATTCCCCTACATTAACCCCTACACCTAACACTACAGGCAATTAAGCATGGCCATTTAACATAACCTGCACATCTTTGGACTGTGGGAGGAAACCGGAGCACCCGGAGGAAACCCACGCAGACACGGGGAAAATGTGCAAACTCCACACAGACAGTTGCCCGAAGTGGGAATTGAACCCGGGTCCCTGGTGCTGTGAGGCAGCAGTGCTAACCACTGAGCCACCGTGCCGCCTCTCTGCTCCTCATGATTTATCCACCTCTATAATGTCATCCCTCAGCCTCCAGCACTCCAGTCCTTTCCAGTTTCTCCTTCTAACTCAAATCATTCAATCCTGGCAATATCCCTGGCAACATGTTTCTGTACCTTGTCTGGTTTAGCAGCATCATTCCTGTAGCATGGTGACCAGAATTGTACGCAGCATTCTTATTAATGGCACAAACATTGATTGATAACTAGAGTCTTATAGCATTACACATACATCGTTAAAAGGAGATCAAAGAGCTAAATATTCAAGGATATGTGAATTTTTAAAAGGACAGGAAGGAAGGAAAGGCTGGAGTGGTAACGTTGTTGTCAAGGGATGGAATAAATATGATAGCAATAAATGATCTTGGATAGCAAAATGTAGAATCCATATGAGTGGAAGTAAGAGATTAAAAAGGAATGACATTGCTGGTGGAAGTAGTTAATAGGCCCCCTAACAGTAGCCATACAGTAGGACGGAATAAATAGAGGACATGTACAAGACAGCACATGAATCTTGGATGATTTTAGTATTCAAGTAAGTTGGGACAGGCCGAGATAGCTGTGAGGCAACATTCAGAATTTAGAACAGTATCCCAGAAAAATATGTTGTCAATCCAGAAATCAGTCTTTTGTTTAAATCTGGTAAAGCGGTTGGTATAGTAAATGATGTCAGAATCAAGGACCCCCTAGGGAACAATGACCAGAACATGGTGGAATTTAGCTTTCAGTTTGAGAGAGAGGAACTTGAGTCAAAAACAACGGTGCTAAACTTAAATAAAGGCAAATATTAAGGAATGAGGGCAAAGCTGGCTGGAGCGAACTGGGAAAGGAGTTTAGTTACAATGCTGCTTCAGAAACAATGGCAGACATTTCAGAAAATAGTTCATGATTCACAGCAAAGATATATCCCAGGAAGAAGGATTCTAGGAAGAGGATAAGCCAATGATGAACGTTAGAGAAAGCATCAAACTAAAAGAGGAAAAACATATATTTGGTAAAGATCAGTATGAGAGGATTGGGAACATTTTAAAAACCATCAACAGATGACCAAATAACGAAGTGGGAGAAGTTAAACTTTCAAGTAATGTCAAGATGTCCAGTGACAACTTCTTTAAATGTATAAAAAGGAAGGAGAAGGCCCTCAGAGAATGAGCTTGGGGAAATAATAATGGGGAGCTCGGAAGTGACAGAGGCATTCAATAAATATATTACAGTAATAATATTCCAAAATGACTAACCAAAGAAGGGACAAGATGAAGAGAGGAAAAAAAATGATTGCCTCACTCGATAAATGCTGGACAGTTAGTGATACCTACATCCTAAAACAAAAAAGAACAGAAAAGGTGTGAGGGAAATGAACAGAACAAAAGGTCTATATGTTCCCTAGACCCAAATATGATGCATTTTACTGTATTAAAGAAAACTGCTATAGTAATAATAATGTACTGGTAGTAATCTTTCAAAAATACTTAAATTATGGAAAAGTATTTTCATATTTTCCAATATGAAAACTGCTAATGTAAAACTTATTTAAAAAAGAAAGAAGATTAAAAAAAGGTTAACTACAGTTCAGTTACCCAGACTGTTATTCAGGAAAATGTTAGAGTCTGTTATTAAGCATGTAATAGCAGAGCATTTCGAAATACATAATATGATCAAGTGGATTCAACATGACTTTATGAAGGGGAACTTATGCCTGACACATTTAATGGAATTCTTTAAGAAGGTAACAAGCAGAATAGATAAAGGGGAAACATTGGATGGAATATATTTGGATTTTCAGAGCGCGTCCAATAAGTTGCCACGCATTAGGCTACTTAGTAAGATAAATAGAATAGCCTTTGTTGTCACATGCACTCAAATGAGAGCTGTGCAAAGTTTGTAATGGCGCCACTTTGCACCATCTTAGGTGCAGGGTACCCAGGTATTCGATATCTTAAGCGTTTGTTATAGAATTGGAAGAGTTCAAAAAGAATTGTCTCAAATAGGAATACAAAGTTTTAAAAAGTACTCCAAATTAGGCAAAATCCAGAATAGGAATAAAAAAGTATCTTTGGAAAATACTTAAATTATAATCCTTTTCACTGAGTCCGAGCCATGGTGTTGGAGGTAATTGCAGATTGGTAGAGAACTGACTAAATAGCAGAAGATAGAGTTGGGAAAAAAGGGGACATTTTCCCAATAGTAGGCTGTGACTAGTTGCAGGCGACAGGGATCGATGTTGTGCACAGTTATTTACAATATATATTAATGACTTGGAAGAGGAAACTGAGTGTTCAAAGTTTGTGAGAAGATTTGTAAGTCGGGTGCTCGTTGCTGTGGTTCTGTTCGCCGAGCTGGAAGTTTTTGTTGCAAACGTTTCGTCCCCTGTCTAGGTGACATCCTCAGTGCTTGGGAGCCTCCTGTGAAGTGCTTCTGTGGTGTTTCCTCCGGCATTTATAGTAGCCTGTCCCTGCCGCTTCCGCTTGTCAGTTTCAGCTGTCCGCTGTAGTGGCCGGTATATTGGGTCCAGGTCTATGTGTTTGTTGATGGAGTTTGTGGATCCACAAACTCATCCACAAACTCCATCAACAATCACATCGACCTGGATCCAATATACCGGCCACTACAGCGGACAGCTGAAACTGACAACCGAAAGCGGCATGGACAGGCCACTATAAATGCCGGAGGAAACACCACAGAAGCGCTTCACAGGAGGCTCCCAAGCACTGATGATGTCGCCTAGCCAGGGGACGAAACGTTTGCAACAAAAACTTCCAGCTCGGCGAACAGAACCACAGCAAACTGAGTGTACTACCAGCAAGTTTGTGGAAGACATAAAAATTCTGGGAAGGCAAGTGGTGCGGATGTCACAAAGAGTTAGCAGAGGGACAAAGACAGTTAAGCAAGTGGGCAAAATTTTGGCAGATAGAATATGATGTGGGAAAATGTGAAGGTATCAACTTCTGTAAGAAGAGAAGTTGAATATTATTTAAATGGTGAAGAACAGCAGGATGTTTTAGAACAGAAGGATTTGGGACTCCTCATACATTAATCATAAAAAAAGAATCATCCAGGTTCAGTGCGTAATAGAGAACAGAGAAGGTAAATGGAATGTTGGTCTTTATTCAAAAGAGAGTGGAGTATACATGTATGAAGTCTTGCTGAAACAAAACAAAGCACTGGTCAGAGTACAGCTGTAATATGGTGAACGTTTTTGTTGCCCTTCTAAGCAAAGATATACTAGCATTGAAGGCAGTCCAGAGAAGGTTCACTAAGCTGATATCAGGTATGGAGGAACTGTCTTACGAGGAGAAGTTGAGTAGATTGGGCCTGGACTCAATGGAATATAGAGGAATGAGAAGCAATCTTATTGAAACATACAAGATTCTTGGCAGGGTAAATGTTGGGAGTTTGATATCCCTTGTGGGAGAGTTTAGGTGTGTGGTTGAAAAGAGAATACTTGCCTATTAACTGGAGCAGAGTGTTTAAGAAAAGAGAGGTTAAGCCGGATCAATATAAAATGTTGGTTCAGTCACACTGAGAGTATTGCACGCAGTTCTGGAATCCACGTTTTGGAAAGGATGTGATTGCACTGGAGAGGGTGCAGAGCAGATTTCCCAGATTGTTGCCTGGGTTGGAGGGTTTTGGTTATGAAAAGAAATTGGCTAGATGGGAGTTGTTTCCTTTGGAACAGAGGAGACTGAAGGGAGATGCAGTTGAGTTGTATAAAATTCTGAGGGGCAACGATACAATAGACAGAAAGAAAGTTTTCCCCTTGATGACCAGTGGCAGGTATTTAAGGTAAAAGGCAGAAGGTTCAGAGGACATGTGAGGAAAAATGTTTTCACCTAGAAGGTGGTGGGAATCAGGAACTCACTGCCTGTAAGAGTGGTGTAGACAGAGACCCTTCTCACATTTAAGAAGTATGATTAATAGTGGCCGTCTTCTCTCTAGGATGAGAGATTTTAAAACTAGGGAGCCTAAGGTGAGAGGAGAGAGATTTAAAAAAGACATGAGTGGCATTTTCTTTTACCCAGAGGGTGGTTTGCATGTGGAATAAACTTCCTGAGCAAGTGATGAATGCAGGCGCAGATATAATGTTTAAAAGACACTTAGATAAGTATTTAAACAGGAAAGGTTTAGAGGGATATGGGCCAAGTGCAGACTAGTTTAGTTTGGGATTATGTTCAGCATGGACTGGTTGGACTGAAGGGTCTGTTTTTGTGCTGCGTGAATCTATGACTCTGTAAGTATTTAGTTGTAAACTTGCAAAGTCATGTCATACAAAACTCATGATGAAGTGCAGGAAAATGGGATTGGAATAGTTAGATGTCTGGTTTTAAATCAGTGCAGACTCAACAGATGAAGGATCCTTTATATGCTGTAGATCTCTTTGACTGTGGGGCAAAATCTCAGAATAAGGAGTCACACATTTAAGACAGAGATGAGGTGGAATTTCTTCTCTCAGATGGTCATGAGTCTGTGGAATTCTTTATCTCAACAGACTGTCGAGGCTGGGTCACTAAGTCAAGATAGACAGATTCTTAATCCATAAAGGTTATGGAGAAAGGGTAGGAAACTGGAATTGAGGGTTATCAAGTTATCCCTGATCTCGTTGAATAATGAAGTAGACTCGATGGGATGAATGGTCTATTTCTGCTCTTATGTCTTATGGTGTTAAACCTGCTGAAAGCTAGAGGATCACAGGGCAAGTAAACTTTTACAGTTTTCTTAAGTTACCTTGCAAACCAGTCCGAGCAAAACTACTTCTCCAAGTCTGCATACAATGGGCTGATGATAAAATTATTGATGATATCAGACAGCTGCATGACCTTGAATGAGACCCTGTGAACATTCCTGTATGTGCCGAAGACAGCATAATTATAGTTGTTTTTCTGTACTTGCACAATTTGTTTTTGGTTCTGGTTGTTTGTTACATTGTATAAGAGAGAGAGTTTCATACCAAGTTGTCGGACTTCACCTCGGGTCGTGAACAGTGCCAGGAATGAACCTCAGCTCCCAGAGCAGCCATCAATTGAGGGGTCCCTGTTGTGCTGGGGAACACAAGACTTCTTGCTCTCCTTTTCTTTCTTTCTCATCTTTCTTAGACTGTAGATGGTCATATTTCAATCTTTTTATTTACTTTCTTTTCCTTTTTTTATTATTCGTATTTAAGCAAATTGCTATTAGATTAGATTACTTACAGTGTGGAGACAGGCCCTTCGGCCCAACAAGTCCACACTGACCCGCCGAAGCGCAACCCACCCAGACCCATTTCCCTCCACCTAAAACTACAGGCAATTTAGAATGGCCAATTCACCTAACCTGCACATTTTTGGATTGTGGGAGGAAACCAGAGCAAACATACACAGTTATGGGGAGAATGTGCAAACTCCAGACAGAGAGTCACCTGAGATGGGAATTGAACCCAGGTCTCTGGCGCTGTGAGGCAGCAGTGCTAACCACTGTGCCACTGTGCCGCCCATTGTTGAGTCTTCTCTTAACTACATTTAACCGAATCTGAAAAGAACCACTTGGATGCACTCTGTGGGTTTCCAATGCCCTGTGATGCTCTCTTCTGCTCCCAGTCATGGACATACTCTCCACCCAACCAACTGCGAGGAGGAACACTCCTCATGAATCTCAGGCAGTGCCCTCCTGCTCCATGAATTATCACTTCCATCCAGCACAGAGCTAATGAAACTTTCTGGATTCCTGTGAAAGATTGAGAAATGAAATAAACCCCAGGTCAATGTCTAAACTGGATGAGGAATCATTTCATTCAACCTGGGTAGATCAGAATCTTCACTCTCCATCACAAGCTCTGTTCTTGAGTCACTTATTCACTTCCATTCCCTGTCTGAAGTAATTGCCTGAGGCTGAACCAGACATTCCACAACCTTGGCATCACATTCACACCTGACAAGAGCTTCTAAACATAAATCCAGAGGAGACCACCTGTTAAAAAAAGATAATACTTAGAAATGATTAGGACCAAAGACCAAGGGTAATAGGAACAGGAGTAGGTCATGTGATCCCTTGAGCCTGCTCCACCATTCAATAGGATCCAAAATTCTTCACGTCCACTTTCCCAACCTTTCCCCATAACCCTTGGGTCAAGAATCTATCTCAGCATTAAATATGCACAAGGGCTCTGCCCCCACAGCTCTCTGTGGCAAGAAGTTCCAAAGCCTCACAACTCTCTGAGAGAAGAAATTCCTCCTTATCTCAGTCTTAAATTGGTGCCCCTTTAATTTGAGACAATGCTGTCTGGGCCTAGACTCTTCCATGAGGGGAAATGTCCCCTTAGCATTAACAATGCCCGTAATGAATCATGTATGTTTTATACTGAACCTCCATTTTGAGGTACACAAGATGAGTGAAACCAGAATACTGTATTCGCTGGTATGACATTTTTTTCCTTTCTGATACCCACACCATTGCTAAGATCACCTATTTCCCCCTCCTTTACATTGCCACACTACCCCTACTTCTGCTTGTTTGCTGCAGAAACTCCTTTCCACCCAGAACTAACTGTTCCAAGACCCTTCTGGGCAGGCTTTTTATACTCTGGTCAATTTAAGGTCATCAAAACCCATGCTCACACCAAATCCTTTTGACCAATCAGCCCTGTACTTGGGAACAAACTGTCTTTTATGCATCAGCTCAATTTAAAAATTCTTCCTTTCTCTCCAAAACATTCCAAGGCTTCATCCTTGTCTATTTATGGGATCTACACCAGCCATAAAATCCTACAAGAGATTGACATTTCTCCATATATAGTCTGTTGGTCATCCCCAATTTTGACTACTCTGGTGGCTCAGTGGTTAGCACTGCTGTCTCACAGCACCAGAGACCTCAGTTCAATTCCAGTCTTAAGTAATGGTCCATGTGGAGTTTGCACATTCTTACAGTGTCTGCATGGGTTTCCTCCCACAATCTGAAGATGTGCAGGTTAGGTGAATTAGCTATGCTAAATTGCCCATACTGTTAGGTGCATTAGCCAAGGGTAAATGCCAGGAAATGGGTCTGGGTGGGTTACTCTTTGGAGGGTCAGTGTGGACTTGTTTGGGCCAAATAGCCTGTTTCCACACTGTAGGGAATCTAACCGAGCTTTGACACGTTACAAGTTTTGAGAATACTCCTGTGAAGTGCCTTAGCAAATTTACAGGATTAAAAAAAGCTATTATCTTTGTAAAATTGCTTCACTGCTCATTTCAAGGACAGAATTTTACATTCTGTTGCCAATGAGATTTAAGGGTTTGGGGAATGTGCAGTTCCTCAGATAGCCTTCCCTCCAACCTGTTGTAACCTCTCCACTGTTTTATGGTGAGATGGCCATGTTCTAGGCCACCTTTTCCAGTTGATGACCTTAAGGAGGCAATTAATGATCACTTAAAAATTGGTACCCACCAAACATCAGTTTTTCAGTCTGACCATTGGAATTCAAGGCTATGACATGTGTTAGTAAGGTGACCCTGCTTAGCTTTTTCGCTCCCACAAGATCTCAACGGCCTGTTTGCTCTCCCTAGCTACCCAAGTCTCTCAACCAGCACTCTCCTCACTTCTCACGCCTCGTTTCTCCATCCTGAGATGCCTGCATGGTTATGAACTCCTGATATCGAGGCTCTGAGTAGTCCCAGTCTTATCTGAAATAACTCTATGAAGGCCGGTACTCTGTCACAAGTTACTGTTTATTTCCACATACATAGCACATGACACTGACCCAGCTAGCTCAGAACCAGCTCCTAGAGTGAGCAGAACCTCTGATGTTTCTGTATATAGCTGTCAGCCAGGGCTCCCTAATTGGACCAGATTAAAAGCCCCATTCAGGGAACTCATATTCCACGAAGTCCACCTCGTTCCAATCACTGCATTGTCCGCTACAGACGTTGGCACTGCTGGGATTACAGAGTTGCAGGCAGCTCGCTGAGGTAGGACTTTGTCTTGCAGAAAGAACTTGGAACATTAGCGAGCAGTGGGTCATTCAGTGTCAGTGGTGATGCATTGGTTACTGCTCTTCAAGTGTCATCCTAAACATTCTGGCCTGAGATTCACAGTCAATCATCCTGACAGCTCCCTCACCTTACAACTGAGTTAAAAATCATAGTTTCTGGCTTTGAAGTTTCAGTGATTGCACATGCACGGTAAATTGTTTTATTGGTTCGAACTGGTGATATTCTATTGGGTGATTTATTTGGGAAATATTAGCAATTACATTTTTAAAAGCCTGGTCTTCCAGTAATGCAGGTTATCCATGAAAACCAAATGAATAAATTCACCTGCTCAGCTATGTTACTGGTTTTCCTTTTCACATTTTATTTCAACATGCTGCTTCCATTTTTTTTCGAAATGCATCAAAGTGTGCGCAATTCTTCTCTAGGTAAGGGAACTGAATCATTCGGAATGATGCCTGTTTAGTTCTGCAGTCTTTATGCACAAATCACTTCTGCCCTTCCTCCTCCTGGCAATGACCACTTCTGGAAGAAAGCCATGAAAAATTTATTGCACTAAGAATGCAAATTGCAACCATTGCGAATCTTTAATCCGTGGGCGTCCTCATCAATAGACATTGTCAGCAGAGAATTCCACGAGAATTTGTTCTGCTTCACACACTATAACAGTTTCATTTTCATCTCTTTCATAGCGTTAAGTTTTATTACAAGTCCTGTTTAACAAACTGTGTGTTAGAGGATTGTGACTGTCCTTGTATGGATTATAATGTGAAAGAAATCATATTACTGTCATTGAATATGCATATGCTGTGAAATGAAACCGGTTATTCAGTGACAGCCAATTCAGGGAAAAACATACATAAACCTGAATGATTTTTTGATAAGATGTCACAATATTCGAAATATATCAAGGCATCTTTCATAAATCTGTTACTCCACATTCTAATCTTATTTCTGCATTATGACACGAAATATGCTTTTGTAGACCTTCCAACTGATGTTTTTTAAAGCAAGTAAGGATCCAGTTGAGTTGCAAGGACCTATTGAGGAATCTGTTTAAATAAACAACACCTTCCATTTAGATAGTGCTTGTAATGCAACAGAATATCCAAAGATGCTTCACAATTTTAATGATTAGGAAAACAAAACTGACCCGAATCCACAGATGGAAATGTTGAGATAGGGGAGTAAAATATTGGTAAGAAATATAGTTTAAAGGATTATCATAAGAAGGCTACAGTTGGTAAAAAGCAACATTCAGGTGTGAAGAGGGTTCAAGGATGCAAGGCTATGGAGGCTTTAAGCATAACAATGACCTGCCAAATGCAATAATCCTATGTATGAATTATTTGTTCACTCCATGCTTAATATTTAGTGAACTTTAAATAAAAATTCTACATGGCGAAATATTCCTGGGCATGCAGCTTTACAATTTTCCACATATTTTCCCATTAAAGTAGCCTAAGATTAGTTTTGCATATATTTTCATATGTCACATAACATGCTGTAAGGGACTCACTCAAATTCATAACAGGGGTGTAACCAGCAGAAAGTCAGCCAGAGCTGCTGCTGAAAAATAATGCACACCTGCAGGCAAGCAATCAATGCTAATGGGAACAATGCAAGAATCAGCCTTCATTTAATTATATGCAATCCACATTCAATATATCGCTGAGCCAAGGGTGCTTGTTCTAGATTCCTGATTTTGTTCAAATTATCTTTCAAAAGGCATGGCTAAATTCCAGAGAGGAAAAAGAAACAGGAGATTACTTTCTGATTCTGGATTACCATCTCAGCCCATCTCAGTAAACTCATTTGAAAGAACAGACAATACTGTGAGGAACCGGTTTTACTGAAGTTATCTTCTGACATCGGTTATACACGATCAAGAATGTTGGGCTAAATGTTGCCAGGTACTGACTGGCACAGGCAATGGCGAGTCAGTTGGGAAATCATGGCAAGCTCAGAACGGTTAGGTTTTCAAAATCAAGAAAAGAAGTCTGAGTTTCATCACACGCATTTATTGCCAAGATGAGAATCTTACCATGAAGTGGTGAGAGGTCTATTTGCATGCGTTAACATCTCATTACTACATGTTGTCAACTCACTGATGCAAAGGTTAGAGGGTCTGTTAGCTGGATGGTGGGTCTCTGATGAAGAATGATGCCAACAATGTGGGATCGGTTCCCATGCTGTCTGGAGTTATCATGAAGGATTCTCCTTCTCAACCTCTCCCCTTGCTTGAGGTGTGGTGGCCCTCAGGTTAAACCAACACCAATCATCCCTCTCTGTGTTCCAGTAGAACTAAGGTGATACTGCCTTTGCTATTCCCCAGTGTGGGAGACAGAGAGGGGGGCAATTCCTGATGTGAAAGATCACGTACTTGAAGGCTCCAGCTCACTGGTTGCTCCTCCATGCCCTCACCTTGGTCTTTAGTCCAGGTAGGCCCCATTGTCAGCAATGAGCTGCACTTTCTGCTAAACAAAATTGGAATCAAAGAGGGACCGACCAGATTAACATCATCAGGGCACACCTCCAACTCACTTGTAATCCATTTCACTTTGGAGCACACTTTGCATTCTAACACTTTTTTCATACCTCTTGGCTTCCAGGACAAGCATCCATCTCATATATTGGAGGACAGAATATCTCAGGGCCTCTTGATTAATCTTTTCAGATTGGGGTTAAGATTGTGCCAAATTGGATGCTGTCACCATATCTGCCATGCCTTGCTTTTGCCTTTCTGCTCCCTCCATCAGGGTTCAGGGGTTTGCAGTCCTTCAGTCTTGCTGTTTAGTGCAGGCAGCTTGTCATGACTTGTCAGCAGGCATCAGTCAAAGGATGAGGATGCGGTTGTATGGCGCAGTGCTACATCAATGCCACACCTTCAGAATGTGTCAGCAGCTTCAAAACACACTGATTATGTTTCAACCAAATGGCTATGAGTCAAAATCAAAGAAGAGTTGTTCCCAGTTAAGGGATACTGCCATTGGTCAGGAATTCTGCTCCATTACAGTACAGACCATCAGTTCTGCAGGTCCAGTACAAGTCCAGAGATGAGCAGTGACCTGCACAGAGATCCGTCATTGATTTGGTCACTTTGCCAATCACGGTTTCCTTCCAAGTCAGTCTGGGTAGGTTGTGGTGATCTCTGGGGATCTGTTCATTAAAAGTCAAGGCAGGCTAGCAGGAGCCAATTCTGATGGTAGGGAAGTCAGTTTCCAGGGATTACAGGCAACATGCAGACAGCAGAGGAGACTATACTTACAACAAGGGGTAGATGAACTTATAAGAATTAGCAATGTTACTACATTGGAGGTCATGAGTTACTGCAAAAGGAAGGGATCAACAATGGTCACCACAACACTAGCTTTGACAGAGGGGAGGGAAGTGCTTTTGTATGGCTCAGCTGAAGGGCTTCAGGAGGTATTGGTGGGAGATGAAGACTTAAAAGAAAGAACCAAAACAGATATTGCTGGAGAAAATCAGTACAGTCTGCAAGCATCTGTGGAGAGAAAGCAGAGTTTTTCCTTCGAGGGTCACTGGACCTAAAATATTAACTCTGTTTTCTCTCCACAGATGCTGCCAGACCTGCTGAATTTCCCCAACAATTCCTGTTTTGGCTTCAGCTTTCCAGCATCCACAGTCCTTTATTTTACGTAAGGAAAAAAGTTGGGCGCCAATGTATAGAACCTCATCACTGATGGAGTTGACACAGAGTGCACGACAGAATGGAGGATGACAGTTTGGGAGAGGTTTAACTAGGTGAATGAACTGAGCCAACAATTCAGTATGCAACCTGAGCTATCTGCCACTGTCATCCGAATTGTAAATGCATACTTGGATTGGAGAAGGTCAGTGATCATAGCTGGAGTGGGTGGAATAAGTGTCCTGCTTTTGTCTGAAGGTGAGGGCCCTAATTGTGAGTGATGTGAGGCCTCTCACAGAAAATTATATTAGTTAGGCAGCTACACAGAGCAAGTTAAAGACATCTGTAATCATAGAATTCTGCAAATAAAATATACGCAGTGTCCAACCACGTGGGCGACAAATCCCAACCACTAGCAATCCTGACCATGCCATCGGTCATTACAAATCGATCATAGACATCACTGTGGGCAGGAGTAATAACAGGTGACCTGAAAAATGTCAGAATTCACAAAGACAATCCAAGTTCGCAAAGACTGCACAAGAGTACAGAGCTGAATTCCTCTCACCTTGAACTGCAAATATTTAACAACACACTTTTATGCAATGCTACCTTTCCTGGGTGATGTGTCGATGCAAAGTTTCAGAAATGCCTTTGCACTTATGGTCTGGTCTACTGTATTTACATAACAATTCTTATGCTTTGTATATATCTGAATAATGCCCACTATGTCAGATGTACAAGCATTCAATGACCTTCCTTGTTAGAATTCTCCATGTCCACTATACTGAGGACTATATTAGACTATCATCTGCATGTGATGTAAGTGCTAACTGCTGACATTGCTAAGGACCTGTTCTGTTTAAGAAGGGCATGTGCCCGAAACGTCGAATCTTCTGTTCCCTAGATGCTGCCTGACCTGCTGTGCTGTTCCAGCAATAAAGTTTCAGCTGTTTCTAATATTCCCATGAACAATGGATCTATTTAAAGCTGGGGACAATCTCATTGTACCATGAATTTACAGGGGAATTGAAGGAAATCCAGGACCAGTAGCAAGTGTGAACATCTGCCAAACATGAACAATCACAGGTGATGCCCCCTTCTGGATGAGGACGATGGCCAGGACCACCAGTGTCTATCGTCCGTGATGCCATTTCTCCATCATGAGCAGGGCACATTTCCATAACAGACTAGGAAGGTCCCCAGACACCATCACAGAACTGTTCATCTGCTGGTGTGGGACTGGCAGGGTAGACAGGCAGGAGGCTGGTAGAACACAGCAAGCCAGGCAGCACCAGGAGGTGGAGGAATCCACATTTCAGGTGTAGCTCTTCATCAGGACACCCAGAAGGGGTGGGTGACCATTATATCTCAGTGGTCATTGAAGAGAAAACCATATTAGTTTTTTTTAATGCAAATAGCTGCTTCCAAGGATTCACTGGGGACATATATAGAACGTCTCAATACTTAGCCTACAGTGATATAAGTCATAGAATCACAGAGTATACAGCACAGAAACCAACCCTTCACCCCAACCAGTCCATGCTGAACATAATCCCAAACTAAACTAATCCCAACTGCTTGCACTTGGTCCATATCTCCCCAAACCAGTCCTATTCATGAACTTATCCAAATGTCTTTTAAACATTGTAACTGTACCCATGTCCACAACTTCCTCTGGCAGTTCATCCCACACATGAACCACTCTCTGTGTAAAAATGTTTGCTCTCATGTCCTTTTTAAATCTTTCTCCTCTCACCTTCTGGTCTTGAAATTCACCACACTTGGAAAAAGAGACCTGCCATTCACCTTATCTTTGCCCCTCACATTTGTAAAAACCTCTCCAAGGTCACCCCTCAACCTCCTCTGCTCCAGTTTATGTCACTACAACTCATTTTCTCATGATGGAATCAACCCTACAGCCCAGGTGGTAGGCATGACCAATATAGCTGCAATCCTAAGGACACTGCTTGTCACTGGCAACTCGGGAGTTTTTTTCTTCCTGGCGGTGGAATATGAATAAAGTTTTCTGCACTCATTGTTTCTTCACGATGTGCTACACCTACAAGCACACAACATGGGTGCTGGGGAGAAATAAGCTCCACTGCTGTTTAGCAGTGTTGTGAGGGTCTTTTTAAAAAGTATGTATATAAACAGGAGATTAAGAATCTCCTCAGTTCAGGCAATGGACTCTGAGCTGACTGGCCATAGCCAGTGTACTGTGGGGGAAACGTTCTCTTGGTCTGGGGCATTAAAAAAAAATGTGTTTTTATTTAAAAAAAAAGCTACATTCCTCCCAGGGGCGTAACACTATTGATGACACACACACACAAACACACACATGCACACACACTTCATTGGTGTGCCATATCATAACACGGCTGAGGTCATATATAGAAAGAAATATGACAGAAATCAATGGACAGCTCCCTGATTTGCAGTAAATATGTTTAAAGGCTCCTGTGGTGGTGGTAGATTCCCAGCCTCTGAGCCTCAAGGCATGAGTTCAAATTCCTCCCGTTCCAGTGTGGATCTTAGCAGCTCTCTGAGCAGAAATGTATATGAAATATGCACAAGTTACCAGTGACCATCAGTATGACATCCTGGAAGCTACCATGGTGCTGCTCCCTTTGAGAAGCAAACTTCTGCTCTCTTTCAGTAGCCACATGCCTTACTGAGAGGTCAAGGGCTACTGTCTGCAACCGTGACTGATGACTCCATTATGCAGCCCCTTGACTGAGTCAGAGCTTAGATACAAAGCTGCCCATTCTTCCATTAATGTCATCTTGAAGCAGAGGATAGGCCTCCTCATGATGAGGTTGTGATGCTTGGTTTGGCCTAGGGAGTCCTCTAGTGAGAGAAAGTGCCACACAACGTACTCTACATTTCTGGAGCAGGCAAAGAGGGAATGTGATGGCGACTGAACAGTTGGGAAGGCAGCAGCAAACCTCTGAGGAGGAAAATGACGATGCTGAGCAGAAGGAACATTGTGTTCACTATGATAGAGCGCTACACAAGGCCCAATTGACAGCTGGTTCCAACAGGTCTGAGTTGGGTGAAGTGATCATTCATGGACTATCAATTTGTTTTTGCTTGAAAGGCAAGCTGCTTAATCCAAGTAGCAAAAGCAGATTTTTTTTAATCACTTTTCTGCACTTTTCTGTTTTCCAATAAAAGTTAACTCTTTCAACTGTTTGAAAGCTTTCCACAATCTGATATTGCTGCATTGGACAATGACAAGATGCTATACTATGAAGGGCATTGGGATTCCCACAGATAGGGTTCCAGCATGATATAGTATGAGGAATGCGGAGCTTACATTGCTTCATTTTTGTAGTTGCAGTTACAATGACAGTCCATCAGAAAGATGATGATGTTCAGTAGCAATACATTGACAGATGTGAGCTTCTCTTCAAGTGAAATATCACAAATACAACCCAACTATGTGTCCTCGCAAGCTGTTTAGTTTTTGTTTCCCTCCTACTAGGTGTGCTGTGAAGAACAATCTATACGTGGCCAGCATAGAATCCCCACAGTGCGGAAAGAGAACATTCAGCCTAATACTACCCAACTTCCCATCCAGACTCAGCCCCCACCCTGACCCCCATTTCCTGAAGAAGGGCTTATGCCCGAAATGTCGATTCTCCTTCTCTTTTGATGCTGCCTGACCTGCTGCGCTTTTCCAGCAACACATTTTTAAGTCCCATTTCCAATGGCCAATCCACCTAACCTCGCATCTTTGGACTGTGGGAGGATACCAGAGCACCCGAAGGAAACCCACGCAGACACGGAGAACGTGCAAACTACACAGACAGTCACCCAAGGGTGGAATCAAACCCAGATCCCTGATGCTGTGATGTAACAGTGTTAACCAATGAATCACTATGAGGCCCATTGATTGTGATTGACTCGCACACGGGTACATTTAAAAATGATGCTGGCAGTAGAAAGCTTGGAAAATCCCAATTGTAGCGAGTACAAGTTTCATTGAGGAGAGTCAGGTAGTGTGAGCTGATAGCGTGAGCTAATGCTGTGAGCTGATAGTGTGAGCTAATGCTGTGAGCTTGTAGTGTGAGCTAGTGCTGTGAAGGTATGGTGTGTGATACGCAATCAATGGGTTGCAAATGAGATGTGTAGCTTTACTCAACATGCCATCATAAAATATCTTTCCCGGGACAGCCCACAACAGGGTTTCAATGCACAGGGAATCTATTTTAAGAACATGGTCTCAGAAATAGGAGCAAGGGAATACGTTTTAGTCAATGTTTTGATAAAATTCATCTCAAAGATGTTTTTGATTTGTTATTGAACATTTGATTATTATTTAAGTTTTTTTTTCTGCGCTTCTTAGGATGTAAAAGAGGACACACAGCCTCAGGATTTTACCTCTGGGCAAGTCACATGTCAGTATAATATACATCTCTGATTCACATCAGGCCATTCACAATACTGGTTCAGAAGAATTAACAAGAAACACTATCTGTGGTCATTTTAATAGGGTCAGAACACATCAATCTCAAACATCTAAATTGGTGATTTTCATTCTTTCCTTCCCGTATCGTTGTCTTGAAGTGAAAGGTTTTCCTGGAAGATACTGATCTTCATGCAAACACATTTGGCATTTTAGTTTTCATTTCTTTTCCTGGCATGCATTACAGTGACATGAATCATGTTAATATGTTTCCTTCCGATCACTTGCATATCATGTCCTGCTTGTAACAAATACGGCTTTCTCTGGCTTTTCTTCTACTCCTCCAGCAATGTTTGACAAAACACATTTTCCTGAAAACATTGCAATCTGAATATGGGAAATTGCTCTTGTCAATCTAGCTCAGCGATGAAAGCTTAGCATTGTGACAGTGAGCTGCATCACTTTTAGCAGTTTTCGCGAGGAAAAGACAAGAGACATCTGCAAAATAAACAAATCTCCACAATTTCTGCCACAGGAATTTTTCAAAAAAAAACTGTCTTGTATGTTTTACATGCCTTTGGCTGCATTTAAATCATTTAAATCGTTGTGGAATGTGCACACTGCTGGCCAGTGATGGAGAAGAAACAGAAAAGTTGGCAATGATTCTGAGAGGAATCAATGAGACCAACCAGTGCCAGCATGAACATTAGAATGTCAGAAATAAGCCTCTGACCCATCAAGCCTACTCCACCCTTCAATAAGATCATGGCTGATCTTCTCGTGGATTCAGCTTCACTTACCCAGCCGCTCATCATCTCCCTTACTCCCTTTACTGTTCAAAAATCTTTTAATTTTGCCTTAAAAACATTTAACGAGGTAGCTTCAACTTCTTCAGTGGACAGGGAATTCCACAGATTCACAACCCTTTGGGTGAAGGAGTTCCTCCTCAGCTCAGTCCCAAATCTGCTCATCTTTATTTTGAGGCTATGCCCCTTAGTTCTAGTTTCAACCAACAGTGGAAGCAACCTCTCTGCTTCCATCTTATCTATTTCCCTCATAATTTACATGTTTTTGTAAGATCCCTCCCTCATTCTTCTAAATTCCAATAAATTTAGTCCCAATCTACTCAATCTCTCCTCATAAGTCAATCCTGTCAACTCAGGAATCAACTCAGTGAACCTCCTCTGCACCCCCTCCAGTGCCAGTGCATCCTTTGTCAAGTAAGGAGACCAAAACTCTACACAATACTCCAGGTGTTGCCTCACCAGCACCCCATACAGCTGCAGCATCACCTCTATGGACACAGCTCCCTTATCCTCTTGTGCAAAGCCACTATCCTGGTCTTCCAAGAAGTTGTCTCCGATGGTAGCTCTCCCAGTGATAGCACAGACATGTACGTCCCCTGCCTTTGTCACTGGCACTAGGCAAGTGATTTTTCCTACAGAGGCAGAGAACACAGGAGAAGCTCAGCAGGTCTGACACCACCTGGGGTGAGAGAAACCGAGTTAGCATTACCAGTTCTGCAGTTCTGAGAAAGACTCATACTGGACTCGATACGTTAACTCCGTTTCTAACTCCACAAGTAATGTCTGTCCCCTGAGGTACTTGGCATCTCTATAAGGGCAACAAACCTGGCATCTGGCCGCTTAAGCCTTATGCAATTGGAGATGGCATTGCACATGGGTATAGCTTGAGTGTGGGATGAAGACCCAGAATTCAACTAGGTGTTACATTCCAATTAGAAATGCAATCTGATATATCTGAGAAAAAGGCAAGGTGACAAGTCTAAATTTTGCTGCTGATTAGTTGGAATATTTTTGTATGACCAGTAATTACTAATGACATCACTCTGATAAACTAGGTGACAGTAGTTACTAAGCTTAATAACACATGAGAGCTGAGCTGGAAAGAACCAGATCAGTTCATGCAAGCTGCAAGGATTATTTATTTTGACACCATTTATTGTACCAGGAGTTGGAAAAATAACAATAGTACCTTTTCACCCTGAGGTGCTTCAGCATTCTTGCTGTTTCAATTATGCTCTAATTCAGCTTCCTCTGAAGATCCTGTTAATAATAGCTCCAAACCAGTTTACTAATTCTGTTATTAGGACTGCAGAAATAAAAAGAAGGCCATTCAATCCATCATATCTATACTGGAATATTTGCTAGAATAAACAAAAGCATAAAATTTAAAACTGGAGTTTGCCAACCAAATTTTCCTTCTTTTTTAACTATTGTGTTCTAAGATATCAAGTAGCGATGCTGCATTCTTCGTAATCTCTTGGTATTTCAGACTAGTATGAAGTTACTGCCATCAGTTATTTTTCTTTGAAGCACAATCGATGGGTTACAAATGATAGATTCTGCCTTCATCCGACATGCCATTAAAAAAGGAAATGTTCAAGAATCTTTCTCTGGACGTTCCACAACGGGGTTTCAATACGCAAACAACTTATTTTGAGAACATATTCTCAGAAATAGGAGCAGGGAATAGGATCAGTCGAATCTTCTCAACTTTTCTGTATCATCTTCAGTTTCATCTTCACTATCCTTGATTTAAGAGAAATAAAGAACCTGTCTATCTCAGCCTTCGATATATTAAACAAGGGCACATCATCAATCCTCTGTGGTAGAGAATTCTAAGGATGCACAGACATTTGACAGAGTGAGCAGCCCTATGGTCCAGTAGGACTTAATTTCACATCAGCCCCAGCTCTATGAGCCCTAATTATCATCTTTTGATCGTATCTTATTGAATACATTTTGGAAATCCATGCACTTGTATGTAAAGTTCCTCCTTTATCAATCCTACTGACCACATCATCAAAGCACTAATAAATTTGTCAAACACAATTCTCTGTTCACAAAACCTCACAGCGCCAGAGACGCAGGTTCAATTCCAGCCCCGGGCAACTGTCTGTGTGGAGTTTGCACATTCACCCCATGTCTGCGTGGGTTTCCTCCAGGTGCTCCGGTTTCCTCCCACAATCCAAAGATGTGCAGGTTAGGTGAATTGGCCATGCTAAATTGCCCATAGTGTTAGGTGCATTAGGCAGGGGTAATTATAGAGTAATGGGTTTGGGTGGGTTACTCCTCAGAGGGTTGGCGTGGACTTGTTGAGCCGAAGGGCCTGTTTCCACACTGTAGAGATTCAACGATTTCTAAGTAAAAAAACCAAGGTATGAAGCTTAGCAATCTTGGATAGGCACATGAAGATAATACAATGAAGGGTATGTTGGTTAGTTTGATCTTAGAGTAGGATAAAAGGTCGGTGCAACATTGAGGGCCGAAGGGCCTGTACTGTGCTGTACTGTTCTATGTTCTATGTTCTAAAACTCAGCTCAAGGATGAGTGATTAGGTGGCTGTTTTTGACTGACATGTATGAACCAAAGGGCATCGTATTTTTGTGCTGTAGATCTCAATGACTTTAAGTGTTAGGTTTGGTGAAGTTTACAGAAAGTTTTTCTTGTTGAGCCCTAGTGACGTTTTCCACATGAATTTCCCAAATCAGTCTCAATAGCTATGTACCGAACCTCTGTGGTATCACACTTGTCATATTCTCTGTGCTCCATGGGCTGAAGTGCTGCCCCCTGGTGGGATTTGTTTTACCAGTACCATCTTTAAATCCCAGCTTTGCACCAAGTCGAGTGCTAGCAGTGTGCAACCACCCTGTATAGCTCTTGTCACAGGATCATAGAGTCGTTCAACATGGAACAGACCCTTCAGTTCAACCAGTCCATACCAACCATAATCCCAAACTAAACTAGTCCCACCTGGCTGCACTTGGCTTACATCCCTCCAAACATTTCCTATTCATGGACTTATCTAAATGTCTTTTAAATAATGTAACTATACCCGCATCTACCATTTCCTCTGGAAGTTCATTCCACGCATTAACGATATTCTGTGTAAAAAAATTGCCTCTCATGTCTTTTTAAAATCTTTCTCTTCTCACCTTAAAAATATGCCTCTTAATCTTGAAATCCCGCACCCGAGGGAAAAGACATCTGCTATTCACCTTATATATACCCTCCATGATTTTATAAATCTCTATGCGGTCATCCCTCAACTTCCTACGCTCCAGTGAAAAAAGTCCCAGTCTATCCAGCCTCTCCTTATAACTCAAACCCTTCATTTCCAGCAACATCCTGGTAAATCTCTTCTAAACCCTCCCCAGCTTAATGACATCCTTCCACTAACAGGGTGACCAGAGTGGGACACCGTACTCCAGAAGAGGCCTCACGAATGTCCTGTCTAATTTCAACGTAACATTCCAACTCTTATATTCGAAGGTCTGAACAGTGCAGGCAAGAGTACCAACTACCTTTTTAACCATCTTGTCTGTACATGACACACATTTTAAAGATTTATCATCGATTCATAGAATCTCTACAGTGTGGAAACAGGCCCTTCAGCCCAACAAGTCCACACCGATCCTCTGAAGAGTAACTCACCCAGACCCATTCCCCTACCCTATTATCCTATACTTACCCTGACTAATGCACCTAAACTACACATCTCTGCACACTATGGGCAATTTAGCATGACCAATTCACCTATCCTACACATCTTTGGACTGTGGGAGGAAACCAGAGAAAACCCACGTAGACATGGGGAGAATGTACAAACTCCACATAAACAGACACCTGAGGGTAGAATTGAACCTGGGTCCCTGGTGCTGTGAGGCAGTAGTGCTAACCACTGAACCACCATAGCTCTTGGTCCCATTGCATCAGTCAGGAGGAAATTATTACCCTGTTTTGCCAACAGATGCTGGTGGTTGGAGCATGTGTACAGTCGCTAACCATGGAGTGTGACCCACTCCATATCAGTGACTGATGGAAGTCAGGAGGAACAAGTCGAGAGTTGGAGTCACCAGGTTACAGCTCTAAGTTTCATGTCAGGAATTGTCAATGCCTAGTTTCCAATGCCTGGTGTTGGGAAAATGGGAACTCACATGTCAATGTGGTGAGATGACATCCTAGTGACGATGTTAATGCAGGTTCAAATGTGCAAATAGGTGTCTCACTGCTCACTAGTGAGAATCTCATCTCAGCATTCAACTTTAGACTGAAAACAGGACTTATCGTTCTCTAATCACTGACATGGAGTGGGCAACACTCCATGATTAGTGACTGTACACATCCTCCAACCACCAGCACTCTGTTGGCAAAACAGAGTAATAATTTCCCTCTGACTGAATCCTAATTTTAGACTGCAGCACTTTTCCAATGACAGATATCAGACTAACTAGCCTGTTGTCCCCTATTTTCACTCTTCCTCCTTTCTTGGATAATGATGTTACATTGGTTAATTTCCAAACTGCCAGGACAGGTCCAGAGTCATGGAAATTTTGATTGTAGTGAATTCCCTATCTCCACAGCAATTACTTGGAAAACCTGAGAATGTATGCCATCAAGTCTTGGAAATGTGTCAGATTTTAGTCCCTTGAGCTTCTTATACGTTTCCCACATTGATATTAATTACTTTAATTTTCTCACACATTTTAGCCACAAGGTTACTGTCTGTATGTTACTTCATATGAAGCAAAAGAATATGTGTTCAATGTCTCTGCCATTTCTTCATCATTTGAGATCATTTCTCCTGACTCTGCTTTTAAGTGGCCAACAGTCACTTCAATAATTGTCTTCCTTTTCATAAATTTGTAAAGGTTCTTATAAAATATTGATATATTCCTTATCAGTATATGCTTAATGTCTTTATTTTCCATCTACCTTTATTTTTTTTTGTTGGAAACTTTTGGCTGTTGCAAAAACTTTAGAGAATGATATTTTCTATCTGAATCGTTTTTGATTCCAAATGCACAATGTGGTTGCCTTGTGTCGAGTTTGTGACTTTAAAAGGTGTATTTTGTCCTGGCTTATTTTAAGAGGGAGAGTGAGCAGAGAAGATGAACAGCCTGTTGTAACATAAACAGCTTGTGAAGCCTTGCATTTTTTTAAAGGTTGGAACAAGAGAAGCCTGACTGGGTGTGGCCAGCTCTCAGAGACCAGGATTTCTAGTTTTATTTAGCTTTTAGATTCAGCATAAGCTGCTGGCATCTTGAAGAGGTAGAGGCTATATTTTCCCCTCTCTCAGTTATAGCTAAATGCTGGAGGTTCTCTTCCTACTGTGGGCAATACATGCAAGAAATCTATTTTCTGAATTTGCCTATTTGCCAAGGCTTGTGTTTAAGGGATGTTACTATATTGGGACAGTTAATTAATAATAGTTACTGTGTCTATTATTCTGTTAAGTTTTCCAATAGAGTTAAGTTATTCGAGATTCTTCTTTCTTTCATTGCATTTTAACTATCGTGTTTAAATAAATTGTGTTTTGCTTAACATTGAGTAGTTTGACATTGCATCTGGAACACAACACTGTACATTTGCCTTTAAGATAAGAAAAAGTTAGGGTCTAGGCAACTTTCTTAAAATATTTTGAAGTGACCTGCTCTGGTCCATAACAGATTCTAAAATGGCCTTTGCTAAATGGGTAAAACAATTTACTTTTCTGAGGCCTCTTCGCAAGACATTCTCAAGGTTCCCTTTGGATTTTCAGAGGCCACCTTTAAGTTTTAGGGGTTCATTTCCATTCTAACCAACTCCTTCACTGGCTGATGCAGGCACATAGTGAGACATGCACTTGGTGAAATCTTTGGGTTTATTTGTATTCATGAAGATAAAACAGGACAAATACCAAGCATAGTATGCATACAATATTCTTAAAACTTCTAACTTTGAGTCTATACATAAGTTAAACAAATCTCGCATCCAGACAGTTCCCAGGTTGCTGTTCTTGAGATGCAAATGGATTTCATTCTTGAGTGCATTCCTCAAGTTGATTTGTACACAAGTCGGAACACAAGGCAGGACAATGTAAAGTTAGCTGCTCATAAGTCCAAGGAAGACTTTGCATGTTGGATGGTTAAAACTAATATTAATACAGCCTTGTATGGGATCTTGTTAAGAACTATGGGCACTGTAAGACAGATATTTGTAACTCAGGAACTGCATGTACCCTGTTTCTGAGATCGAGTCATGTACAAATTGCAATCAGCACCTGTTCATCCACTATGCACAAGACCCATCCTTGTTCCAGGACAGACTGTTAATCTTTTGCAGAAACACCATCAATGATGATAAAATCCCTGAGATTGGAGTTAGTAGTAGATGTTATTGAGTGTTTCCTCAGCCATTGCATTGTTGGTTCAATACTGAGTGCTTCTGAAACATTTGCTAAGTTTTAGATGAAACCCCTGCGCAGTTTTGGCTTTGCACTGTAACCATCAATAACACTGTCTGGTGCCATAAAGCCAGCTTTTGGAGAGAAGTCACATTACTCTTTATCTGTGGAATATTTGAGCTCAGCATTCTTTAAAAAATGGGAGACATGGAAGGTTAGATTTTTTAAAAATATGTGGATAATAATCAAAAGGTGTCTCCTATGTTTTGAAAATTTTACAGATCCTTTAACAGGAGGAACGTAGCTGCGCATTGTAATCAGCCCATCTCCTCCCATTGGCTGGCACTGGGCAACACTTGGGCAACACATTAGCAACTTTCAATCCAAATTTCATCAAGGTATCACCATAAATACATTACGTGTTTCAGTGTGACATTTCTACAAAAATTATTTGAGCCATGAGGTGAGAGAGAAAAAAGTACATTAGAATAGGCTTGTAAACAGGAGATGCCAGATAGGGCATATGAAAGTAGCAGCTTCTAATCCTTCTGAATATTTTTGGGTTCACATTCAGTTCACACCTGTCTCATCCTGCTCTCCCACACGCCAACACTCGGGCCTGACAGTGCATCTTGTTGCTTTTAAGTGGAGGGAGTGGATGCTTGTAGATGTGGTGCCAATCAATTGGGCTGCATTATCCTGGATGACATCAAGCTTCTTGAGTGTTGTTGGAGCTGCATTCATCTAGGCAAGTGAGGAATATTCTATTGCATGCCTGACTTGTGTTTTGTAGATGATGGACAGGCTTTGGGGAGTCTTAGCCTCTGACCTGCATTTGTAGCCACTGTATTAATGTGTCAGGTCCAGTTGAGCTGCTGATCAATGGTAACCCCAAGAATGTTGATAGTGGGGGATTCAGTGATTGTAAGACCATTGAATACCAGGGGGTGATGGTTAGATTGTCTGTTATCAGAGATGGTCATTGCCTGGAATTTGTCTACCATGAATGTTACTTGCCACTTGTTCGATATTGTCCAGATTTTGTTGCATTTGAACATGAACTGTCTCAGTTTCTGAGGAGTCATGAATGGTACTGAACACTGTGCAGTCGTTAGAGAATATCCCCATTTCTGACCTTACGATGGAGTCAAGGTCACTGATGAAGCCGCTGAATATTGTAGAGACCAGGGCATTACCCTGAGGAACTCCTGCAGAGATGTCTTGGGGCTGAGGTGCCTCACCTCCAACAGCCACAACCATCTCCTTATGTGTCAGGTATGACTCGAACCAGGGGAGAGTTGGCCCCCTGATAATCATTGATTCCAGTTTGGCTAGGGCTCCTTGACGCCCACACTCGGTTAAATGCAGTATTGATGTCAACGTCTGTCACTCTCACCTCAACTCTGGTCTCAGCTCTTTCATCCACATTTGAACCAAGGCTGTAATGATGTCAAGAGCTGAGTGGCCCTTGCGGAATCATCTTCCATTTGATAGTAATGTCAATGAACTCATCTGTCATTTTCTGATGATTGAGAGTAGACTAATGGAGCATTAATTGACTTCTCCACCACCTGATGGTACCTTGCTTGCTGTGTTCTTCCAGCATTCTGCTTTGGATTCCAGTATTTGCAGTTTTTTTTTGTCTCTAACATTAATTAAACGGGCATACCCGGATATATCAATTCTCCAAATTGTTGAAGGGATGTCAGTGTTGTAACTGTACTTGAAAAACTTGGCCAGGGAAGCTTCTTCTGAAGAATAATTCTTCAGTACTGAAAGCTATCAGGACCCATAGTCTTTGCAGTATCCAGTGCCTCAGCCCTGTCTTGATATCACATGGAATGAAGTGAATTAGCTGAAAGATGGTATTTGTGATACTAGGGATCTTCGAAGGAGGCTGGGATGGATCACCCACTTGGCACATCTGGCTGAAGATTGTTACAAATGCTTCAATCTTGTCCTTTGCCCTGACGTGTTGGGCTCTCCCATCATTGAGTGAGATGGATGTGGAACCTAATGAAAGGATTTTGCCTGTAACGTCGATTTTCCTGCTCCTCGGATGCTGCCTGACTTGCTGTGCTTTTCCAGCACCACTCTAATCCTGATTCTAATCTCCAGCATCTGCAGTACCCACTTTCACCTGGATGTGGAACCTCCTCATTCAATGAGCTTTTCATTATCCACCATCACTCAAGGCATGATGTGGCAGGACAAAGCTTGGATCTAAAGCCTATCGCTTACCCCTGACTATCCCATGCTGATTTCGTGCATATGTAGTCCTGATTGAAGCTTAGTTTAAGAATAGAATAGAATATTCATTTATTGTCACTTGCATTTTTTTACAAAACAGTGAAAAGTGTTTCGGTCACCATACCATGGCGCCTATAAAAATAACCAAAGGCATAGATAAGAAAAAAGTTTAAAAATTAAGACAAAGTCCACCTTAGTTCAATTCCTGGCTCCTGGATTTGGGAAAAGACAGTGCCTCATTAAGACTACCACTCTGGGCCGCTGGAATACTGGGCCAAAACCATCTCATCACCAAATCCGCTGATGGAATCCTGGGCCGTAATAATGAAGCAGACCACCATGCGGCCCCAAGAGCCCTGAGGAACTGTCATCACTGCTGCAGCAGCCGCCCGGACATCCCTCCTCCACTTCACCTACGTCACCTCCGCTGATACTGTGTCCCCATGCTCACCCTCTGCCAGCCACCTCCTCCATGCCATCCACAGTGTCCCGTTCTGGGCTCACCAGATGCCACCACACTCTGGACCCAGACAAAGCTGCCTTCCTACCGAAAGAAAATGAGAAAAGAAGAAGGAAAAGTAAAGAGAACAAAACAGGAAAGAAAAACGGAAGGAGTGAATGAGCCCCAGGTTCAGAAGCCAGGACGGTGTCTACTCTTCCTTCACCATCTTGAAAGACTTGTATCTTTTGCCTTTTTTTGTGTAACTGCATCAGATTCTGTAAATATTCATTAGCAGCGCAACAAGATCAAGGAAATTATATACGGGGGTCCTTAAGTTTTGAATTAATGCCCAATTAAGACCCTCAACTGATCCCTACCACTCAGTTCTGACACTATTGGAATTGCTTGAGGGTTGACACCTCCAGTCAATAGACAAAGAAGCTGCAGCTGCTGGAATCCAAGGTAGACAAGCAGGAAGCTGGAGGAACACAGCAAGCCAGGCAGCTCCAGGAGGTGGAGAAGTCAATCTGAAGTCATTCTGGAAGAAGGGTTACACCTGAAACATTGACTTCTCCACCTCCTGATGCTGTCTGGCTTGCTGTGTTCATCCAGCCTCTTGCCTGTCTACCTCCAGTCGAGAGGCAGAAGGGAGAAGGGGACTTGGCTAAAAGCAAACCCTTTTTCATTGTTTCTGACCTGCTCTTATTGACTATCCATCTTTAAACCATGAACAATTCTAAATACCTGAACTCTAAACCAACACATAAATGAGATGATTCAAAGTTGTGTACATCGTGGTGTCTGAGCTGTTGGCCTATAGCAATTCCAATTGCATTTTATTTTATAATAGATATTGTGTTCCAAAGCACACAAAAGATCAAAAAATATTCCAAGCTTCAAAAATTAATAACCAGCATTTTGTTTAGTATTTTTGATTTATTCATTCACAGAATGTGGGCAATACTGGCCAAAGCAACAATTATTGCCCATCTCTAATTGCCCAGAGGGAGGTTAAGAGTCAATCACATTGCCGTGGGTCTGAAGTCATGTGTAGGCTAGACCAGGTAAGGATGACAGTTTCCTTCCCTCTCGGACATTAGCGAACTAGATGGGTTTTTTCGACAATTGACAAATGAATAATAAGAGTCATTATTAGACTCTTTATTCATTGTTCCTGACTCTTGTGAAAAGATTAGATGTGTCTCTGTAGTCCGTGTTGTTCTATTACTGTTGCACCTTCTTTGGAGAATTATATGAAGTAGTAAGCATTTTCAAACGTTAATTAAGAGTCTAACAGGTCGAGATGGAACGGTCCTCTCCTGGCCTCAATCATATTGTTCCATATTTCAGTATTGAGGTGACTCAGTTTGTAAGACAGAAGAATTTATGAGTTCCCAGAAACCAACAGCAACTTACAGAAATTACACTGACTATATGTTCCAAACACATGATCTCGATCAACTAAAAAGGAAAAAGATAGCAGACATGTTGAAACGTGACCAGTTCCTGTCCAAGCTTCATACCATCTTGACTTGGATTAATATTATTGTTCCTTCTTTGTCCTTGAGTCAAGTTCTGGAGCTGCCTCACTCACAGTGCTCTAGCTGTATCTAGGACACAGACTACCTCTGTAGTGATTGCAACAAGTCAGCCAGGTGGACCTCATAGACTATGAGTTCCCTGACTGGGACTGTTAATCTGGTCCAATCACGGAGCCCTGGCTGACAGATAAGAACAGGAGTGTCATACATCCTGTTCACTCTGAGGGAGATGGATCAATGTCCAGGACTGTCCATGTGTAAATAAAGGGTCACTTGGTGATGGGATAACAGCCTCTATGGAGCTATTTCAGCCGCAGAGTAAAAGGCAGTTCACCAACACCTACTCGACGGTAAATAGAGCAGAAAATGCTGGCTTTGTGAGTAATTGCTATCCCAAGAATGTAATAAAAATAACATCAAGGGTTACTATGATAATTTGTTTTTGTAGACAGATTTACAGTTCAAAATCTGTTTTTTAACTTGGCCTTTTTTTCCCTGTTCTATGCAAACACTGATGTAAGTTTGTAACAGTGAGGATATGCCAGTGACAAACGTGGAAGGTGTAACATGCACTGGAACAGGAAAGTGGCACAGAACCTATTGAATGTTGCACCTAATTTACTTGCATATGATATGAATGCTTGCATCTGCCATAGGCATAAACATTTCATTCCTGCCCTGGGCAAACTCTGAACATCCCAGTGCAAACCAGAATGGGCTCTTCATCCATTATGCCTGATAACTAAATATCACCCAGAAGAAAAGCAAAAGGCAATCACTGTCAGGTTTATGATAATATTACATTAATATTACTTGATGCATTTGGCCATTGGGAATGCAAGAGTTCCAAGTTGTACAATTACTGGAAAGTATCTACCATCACATTGGGAGAAATTCTTCCAGCGCAGTCTTCCGTTATTTTGAATGGTGCGTGTTTAAGTTAGGATACAGCACATGAGAGCACCTGCAGAATTGTCACTGCTGCATCACACTTTTCTCACTTAATAGAGTCCCTACAGTATGGAAGCAGACCATTCAGCCCATCGAGTCCAAACCAACCCTCTGAGGAGCATTGATTCCTGTAATCCTGCATTCCTCATGGCCAATTCACCTAATCTGCACATCTTTGGACTGTGGGAGGAAACCAGAGCACCCAGAGGAAACCCACACAGACACTGGGAGAATGTGCAAACTCCACACAGGCAATCACCTGAGGGTGGAATCAAACCTGGGTCCCTGGCACTGTGAGGCAGCAGTGCTAACCACTGAGACACCTTGCGGCCCAATCAAAATTTCAACAAAAAAAAATCAATGCTTTTTGGAGTTGCTGAGGTTTTTGCATTGCAGGGTTCTAATTTTTGACACTGCTCTCGGCAAAAAGCTGACATGAGTTTATCGTAGGTGCTCAAAGACAGCAGTAATCACTGTGCAACATGATAGTGAATGAACTTAAACCCTTCTGTATGGTCTAATAAGACACATACCAATATTTAATGGCTGAAAGATATATAACTGCAATGATTATTAACTTGAAGCATATATTATCAAAAGATACTCTGAAGTGCGAATATATTTCCGTAATGATGCACATCTTCATTACCTCCAGGCTTATAAGATCTGAAAGCAGGAGAGTTTTAAACATTAAACAGAAGGCTGCCTCTGCATATTAATTTTTCAGTAATTCATTAGCTCTTATTCAGCTGGTCACTGTCAATCTCTTTGATCGTTAAGAGCATTAGCTTGAAATTATAAATGACTGCACGGTCAAAATGGGAGTTGCTCATCTTATGAGTTTTCCTATTGTTTAAGTGGGATTTCACAAATTTAGCTTTATATCATTGTTCTCATTCCTTCGTGTTTGCTTACACTGCATTATATAAAGTGGCCTTTGGCACTCAATGGGCCTCTTAATGGAGATAGAAATCAAATTCAGAAAGAAGAGTCAAAGAGAAAGAGGAAAAAAAGATGAATTGTAAAGGGAGTAATCAGAAATGATAAAGTGAAGATTGATAGAATGTGATAAGAATCAGTGTAGAGGAAGTGAACCATTAAACAATGGCAAGAATTAATTATCTGCTAATATATTAACACAATAGCAAGAAATGTTGATCAGACAGCACTTTTGAAAAGATTATGTTCTACTTTTATTTGAAATATTTTCAAGAGGAATGGTTGGAGGGAGGAAATGGGGCCGAATTTTCACCTGCAAAGTGTTTCTGTCTCCACCCATTGTGGGAGGCTGCTTTTAGGGGTCCTTCAGCCTCAACTGAACTGAAGGCAAATCTGCCACCCAATTTGGTTGGCACAAGGAGACAATACAGATAGGACTGATTCGAGAACTCATCTTCATTTCTATCTGAAACAAGGCAAAAAGAGTCCAGCCACTATGTTTCCACAACTGTCCATGTACTAAGATTTGCAAAAAGAGAAAAAATCCTTATGTCTATGATGAACAGGGAGAGTGATTAAATACTTTGTGATGTATAGACTAAAGAGAAAGGGGAAAACTTAATGATTTTCATGTCTGGGTTGGGATGCCCTATTAACCAGCAATAGTTTCTGCTAACAGCTAACTAGTGACTCAGCAACATAAACGGCTCGCATTATACATAGCTCGCCTGCATATCTTTCTGCTAACACTAAATGGGGAATCCATTCAGTTACTGAACTCTCCCAGTGTCTGAGATATATGTAAATATCATCGTACACAAGTAAGAGATGTCTTTAGTTTGTTTATTGGATAGAGTCCAACTCTAGTGTTTATTTTGCTTTCTTAATATGCGATCGTACAGAACCGAACTACATTATTAACTATGTATTTTTTTATGAATAAAGTATATTAGACAAATCCTAAAAGTAGCTTACCTCTCTGAAATGAGAAGTTATGCAATTGCCTGTGGAATGTCTAACAAGAAAGGAAAACAGTCTCACAACAGTGGCAGGGAAACTAGTGGAGAAAACTTTGAAGGAAAGATTTAATCTTCATTTGGAAATGCAAGATTTAATCAAGGATAGTCAGCATGACTTTGTCAGCAGGGACAGGTCCCTACCAAATGGATGAGACCATTGAGTAAAATATTGAGTATAGGAGTTGGGACATCATGTTGTGGCTGTTCAGGACAATCATGAGTGCTGTGTACAATTCTGATCACAGTTCTATAGGAAGGATGTTGGTAAACGTGAAAGGGTTCAGAAAAAAAATTATAAAGATGTTGGCAGTACTGAAGGGTTTGAGCTATAGGGAAAGGCTGAATAGGCTTGGGCTTTATTTCCTCAAGTAACAGAGGCTGAGGGGTGACCTTATAGTACTTCATAAAATCATGAGGGGCATGGATAGGGTGAATAGCCAACACCTTTTTCCCAGGGTAGGGGAGTCCAAAACTAGAGGACATAAGTTGAAAGTGAGAGAGGAAAGATTTAGAAAGGAACTTAGGGGTAACATTTTCTCAAGAGGATGGTGCATGTAAGGAATGAGCTGCCAGAGGAAGTAGTGGATGTGGGTAAAATTACAACATTTAAAAGGAATCTGGATGGATATATGAATAGGAATGGTTGAGAGCAATATGGGTCAAATACTGGCAAATGGGACTAGGTCAGATTGGGATGTCTGGTCAGTGTGGATAAGTTGGACCAAAGGTTCTGGTTCTGTGCTGTACGACTCTACCACTCTATGACCATGACTGTAGATGAGGGTTGTGTCATTGATTTAGTTTATATGGATTTCACAAAGCCTTTGACAAGGTCCCATATGGGAGACTGATAAAGAAGGTAAAAGCAGATGTGTTCCAGGGTAACTTAGCAAGTTGGATCCAAAATGGACATCATGGTAGGAGACAGAGTTTAGTGGTAGAAGATTGTTTGTGTGACTGGAGGCCTGTGACCAGAGATATGCCACAGGAATTGGTGCTAGGTCCCTTATTGTTAGCAATATTGGTTATATATGTGTACAATATAAGGATGGGGTGAGGGGGTGTGATAAATAAGTTTGCAGACAACACAAACATGTTCCAGGTGGTTCACAGTGAGGAAAAAGAAAGCATTGGCACATTGAGTTACATGAAGATATAGACAGATTGTCAAATGGGCTGATCAGTTGCAGATGAAATTTAATCCTCATGAGAGTGAGGTGATGAGTTAACAGAGGGATCTTGTTTGTTGACAGGCCCTTGAAGGTGGCAGGGCAGGTTATTAATGATGCTTAAGAAGGCATATGAGAAGCATTTGCCTTCATCAATCATGGCTTAGATTATAAGAGTGGGGAGGTTATGTTGAGATTATATTTGGCTTTATACCTTCACTTCACATGCAATAATAGCTTAAGTCAGAGACTTAAAGGTATACCAACTTACTGCATCTCTTAAAGGAATGCTGACCTAATGCCTGAGAGATGTGATGTAACGTGAGTCACAATCTGGGCTGTGACAGAGACAGCTGCAAGGTAGCACCACTTTCATTTGCATCTTCTGTAATGTTGTCAGTATCATCCAGATGTTTTCTTACACACACAATGGGCATCCGTAATAAACTACCAGCTAAAATTATAAAGAACAGGCAGCAGTATTTATCATGTGTTTACAGAAATATAGAAATTACTAGAGGACAGAGAAAAAAACGTTGAAGTTCAGAGTTGCTTTGCAAAGACAGATGCAGGAATGATTTTATTGACACAGAGTGATGTAGCGACGATCATAGGAGTGGCTAGAGCAACTACACATAATGAGTATCTTAAACTGAAATTGAGCTGCATAATAATAAGGGTGGCAAAGTCATGAATAAGTGACTTTTTAAAAACATAAGTACTGGATAAGCTATGTGAACAATTTAAAGACAACTGAGGAGGAATGGGAGTAAAAACGCATTCACTGAGGCAGTCAAGAATGTTTTCTTCGCACAACATTTAAGGTAGATTCTTAGAGCAAAAGGTTGGATTTGAGGCTCAGCAATCAGTCAGGAGTTGCTTGTAACCTGGAGGGTGGTTGGCACATGGGATCTAATGTTCATGGCATTGTTCATTTGATATTGTTGTCAAAGCTAAAGCTGAAAACATCAATATGACAACATGGGATTGCAGAACATGAAATTTTGAAGCAATAAGAGACGTAGACAATAGTAATTGGAAATCCATACAGAATAAAAAGTACTTAAGTGCACTTAAGGCTATTATAGGCAGAAAGAAAGCCAATTCTACTAAAAGAAACAAGACCCAGATCACTATGATTTAAAGAGGGCTTGAAGGAATGTTAGAAAAACCAAACAGGAATATTTTAAATAATTAAAATGAATCAGTGAAGAGAATTGTGATTCCTAGAAGAGAAATCTGAGCATCGCTAAGATTGTAGGAGTAAAAGAAGAAAAAGAATTAGAGAGACAAGTAATACAGGACAGAGATCTTGACAAATACACAAGTGTGGGGAAGTTCAAGAATAATTTTCTTCACTAAATTTAAGATTTTGCATAACGTTCATCAATTCAGCAGCTTGCAGGTAAATTGCATAATTGTCTAATACAAAGAATGACCATAGAAAAATTTGAGTCACAGTAAATAGGGATAAGCAATTTAACCAAGTACAGAGCTAGTAAAGAATATGCAGTATCAGGATTGAGGGGGCGAATTTAGTATTTATGGTCACGTAAAATACCCTAAAATGAGTTGACCTACCATTTTATAGCTACCTAAGTTTCTTTTCAATTGACTTCATCAGAAACAGACCTCAGGAGTAGCATAAGACAGACTGCCAGTTCAGTTGCACATTTTATGCTCGTATTCAAGATTAATTCTATTCCAAAATACCTAAACGGCTTCTGGACTGATTATATTGCAATGTCAAAGAAAAAAAAAGAACAATAGATGCTGGAGATCTGAAACAAAAACAAAAATTGTTGGAGAAACTTAGCGTATCTGGCAGCAACTGTGCAGAGAAAGCAGAGTTAATATTTCAGGTCCAGTGACCATTCTTCAACTCTGCTCTCTCTCTCCACAGATACTGCCAGACCTGCTGAGTTTTTCTAGCAATTTCTGCTTTTGTCTGCAGTTTAGAAGCCTAATTAGTTAGAAAGTTGGGAATGATTTGATTTTTCAGTTTTGTAAGTACGAAAACAATAGTTTGAGTTGACGAAACTCCAGGAATCAACAAGAAAAGTAAGGTACAAATCTTTGGACCAAGTTACACTAACAACTGATGTGAACACAGTACTAGAGATGTTAAAGATCAATACATAACACTATATTCTGCATTCAGTTCTATTACACTGAGGGGGTGGCATGATGGATCAGTGGTTAGCACTGCTTCCTCACAGCACCAGAGATGCAGATTCGATTCCAGCCTCGGGTGACTGTCTATGTGGAGTCTGCACATTCTCCCCGTGCCTGTGTGGGTTTCCTCTGGGTGCTCTAGTTTCCTCTCACAATCCAAAGATGTACAAATTAGGTGGATTGGCCATGTTAAAATGCCCATGGTGTCCAGGCTATGTGGGTTACCCATGAGGAATGCATTTTCCTTGTGTCTGCATGGTTTTCTCCCACAATCCAAAGCTGTGCTGGTTAGGTGGAATGGCAATGCTACATTGCCCCATAGTGGGAAAGCTAGTTGGGTTAGCCATGGGGAGTGTGATGCTTTTAAGAGGGTTGGTATGGAAACAATGGGCCAAATGGCCTGTTTTTGCACTGTAGGGATTCAGTGTACTTATGCAAGATATGATTTATCTGGATTGCATACAAAACAATGCTTTTCACTGTGACTTGATCCATGTGACAATAATAAATCAAACCAAACATAAAGGGCAGGACCTTCCCAGCTCAAAAACAAATGTGCAAGAGCAAATACATTGGGAAGATGTGATGAGCAGAGACAAAAACAAAGGTTCTCAATATCAAAAGACATCCAATTCTGCAACAGAGTTGTGAACAGAGTCATCGAGTCATAGAAATGTACAGCATGGAAACAGACCCTTCGGTCCAACCCGTCCATGCCGAACAGATATCCTAACCCAATCTAGTCCCACCTGCCAGCACTAGGCCCATATCCCTCCAAACTCTTCCTATTCATATTCCCATCCAAATGCCTTTTAAATGTTGTAATTGTACCAGCCTCTACCACTTCCTTTGGCAGCTCATTCCACACACGTACCACCCTCTACATGAAAAAGTTGCCCCTTAGGTCTCTTTTCTGGCTATTGAGGGAGTGCAGCGTATTCTGGCTATTGAGGGAGTGCAGCGTAGATTCACGAGGTCAATTCCTGGAATGGCAGGATTACCTTACACTGAAAGACTGAAGCGACTGGGCTTGTATACCCTTGAGTTTCGAAGATTGAGAGGGGATCTGATTGAGACGTATAAGATTATGAAAGGATTGGACACTCTGGCAGTAGGAAACATATTTCCACTGAGGGGTGAGTGCCGAACCAGAGGACACAGCTTAAAAATACGGGGTAGACCATTTAGGACAAA